>NW_025335641.1:17187868-17198232 GCF_004798865.1 Varanus komodoensis | reverse complement strand
CATTTTAGACTGTGGAGTTCTGTCCTTTTTTTCTCCTGCTCTCAATTCCTTGTCTCCACCCTTATCCTGCAGTGAAAGTCAAGGAAAAAGGGGGAACTGGAGTAATTAATAATTACACTTCTTGGTATGATGTTCTTAAATATTTGGTAAATAGTAAAATGAAAAGAGGATTCATATTGCCATGTTTTAAGACTGAACAGCAGATTTAACTATGAAAGTTACACTTCTGTTTATCTATGCAGAAGACAAGATGGTGGCCTCAATATATTCTGTACTACATCTGTAATCCCATAACCTTTTGCCATCCTTGTTGGGGAAGACGTGAATTGTAGTCTAAAACTTCTGAGCAACACCATGCTGCCTATCCTCGATATAGATCGATGCTTATTTATTTTCAGCTAGTTTCGTGCAATGTATATTTTGCGTTCAGGTAGGGGCCCCTAAGACTAAACTACCAGCTTGGGAATATTGGAGTTGTAAGACCTTCTTTTGTGCTTTCTTACATGCAGTCCCAGATAGTCTTCCACTGAGATAACTGGCAGTACAAGAGTTGAACAGCATCCTGTGTTTTCAGTTCAGTGCCTGGACCATTTTGAACTCAAGTCCATAGGAGGCAGAATGGCTGTCTTGTCATCGAAGGGCATTCCACAAGAGTAATGTGGCCATTCGAAAAGTGAGAGGAGGGCCCTCAGGCCCCTGGTGGAACACAAGCTCAGCAGGCAGAAGGTCCTTGGTTCCATCACAAGCATCTCCAATTGAAGGTGGTGACAAACGATAGGGGGAAAAACCTGCCTAAATCTTGGAAAGCTGCTGCCATTCTGAGCAATCATTCTGGGCTGGAGGGACAGAATTAGTCTGAGCTGGTCTCTAAGCTTCTTCCTATGTTTCAGTGAAGGCGGGACAGGGTGTCTAACTCAGCACAGCATTGCATCTGGCGCCTTAAGTTAACATGCAGGCACAATATTTTCTAACTAGAAGTTCTGCTTCAAAAGGCCACCTAATTAAACAAGAATAGAGTCCTGTGGCAGTTCCTTTAAATGTATAGATCAAAAGAGAGGCAGTAAAACAGTTGAAGGATTGAAACAGTTCAACCACCTCATGTTTCTTCTAAATTATAAAATGGTTGCTTTTGGTTTAGACATCAGATTGCTGACGGAGTTCACTTCCACAACATCAGGACCTGGGTAGCTCTGGTGGCCAGAACCAGAATAAGCACCACCATATTCATAGGATTGGTTCCAGGCCCTGCTGGAGCCCTCAGTCCACTGATGAGCACCAGCTGGGAGTCCTGGTGGAAGAGCTATGTAAGAGCCTGCTCCTCCCTCCTGAACTGGCCTTATCATAGCAGGTCCTCCTGTTTCCTGTTGTGCCTGCATCTTGCCTGACCATGCCTGCTCCTGGTTCCTGCCATGCATCCTGCCTTGTCATGTTGGCTCAGCATCACAGGTCTCTATTGTGCATGACCCTTTCCCACCTTGTATCCTGCCCTGCTGCTTGTCCTCTGCCATGCTGTCTATCCTGCCTTGTCGTGTTGCCTCAGCAACGCAGGTTTGCCTGCCGGCTGTGGTTCAGCACCTGCATCTTGTCTGGCCCTTGCTGCATTTGATTCCTGTTGTCTCCTGCAGGTCACTGTGTGTCCTGCATCCTGCTGTGTCAGGTATCCTGCCTAGTTATCCTACTCAAGGCACCTGGCCCTCTTATTTTCCTCCTGGTTCTTGAACTCACCCTTGGTGAGTTCCTGGCCATGTCCTTCTTCTGCCCTGCCATGTACATCTGGTTCCTGACCTTTGCCTATCTGGTTACTACAACTTGGACCTTGCTGTTGGACTTGCCATCAAACTTTACCTTTGGACCCTGTCTTGCCTCAAGTTCTCTTGCGCTAGTCCTGGGGTCTTCCTCTGGTTGGCTATATCCTGGTCCTGGGCCCTGATACACAAGACATTTTGATATCCACCACTTTGGATGTCTTCCAAAGAAGAGTCATACAAATTCATTAAAAAAACATTGTGGCTACTAGTCTTCATGACTATGTGCTACATCCAGTATTGGGCAGGAGGTGTTCTGTTGCACCCCTGCCCTGCTAATGAGATTGTGTGGGCAGCTGGTTGGCCACTGCATGAGCAGAATGCTGGACTAGATGCAACTTGAGTCTGACCCTGCCTTATCTCTTCTGATAATTTCACCCAAGTAACCTATTTGCTCACCTCTCTTCCCCCTCATAGGCAGGGCTGGCTGAAGAATGCACAAGCTCAGTACTTGCCCAGTGCAACAAACGGCAGCGGGGCATAGCTGAGCTTGGCATCTCGCTGTTTCTTTACCATACTGTCTACTGGTGAGCTAGGGAAAAGGAAAGCAGTGCTTTTTAACCATTTTGTCAGTGTTCTAGAATCATTTGGGTGTTTCCCAACAACTTCCAGTATAATGTCACTTGCTCTAGATGAAAAAATAAACAAAGACTGCCTTTCCTTTGAGACGTTAGTAAAAACTGAGAGTACTACAAAGGGCCATTATTATAGACAATAATATTAGAAATGATAAGCTTCTAATAGAAATTATAATACCTCATGTGATGCTTATTTTACTTTCAGTAGGATCCCCCAAAATTCGCTAGGGTGTAGTGAATGAGGATGGATGTTACCCCAACCCCAAGCCCAACCAGAAAACTGCTCCTCATACAAGGCATGGTAGAAATCCAATTTGTTATGGCATTTCAGTAAAAAGGAAGAAAACTCTTTGCAGCCTAATTAGGTTAGACTGTGGCTGGTTCCAAAGTTGCATGTACTCAAGCAATAGCTAACACAATGCAGTCCATCCTACATTTTTTTTAGCTGCTTTAACATAGACTGCATCTAGGATATTTTTTGTGTTGCAGTACATTCTCTGTTGTTGCTAGAGGCCTCGAAAAATTCCAGATAATGAAAATCTCTATTCAGTACTGCCTGCTGGGCATTTAACAAGGGCTCTTGTAAGAGGACCCAGTACAAGTAGGTACATGAATGAAGAGTGCAGGGGCCAACACAGCATCACAGGCTGCCAAGTAGCCAACTGAAGGTAGTCTGAGACAAACAGGAACAAGTAGACAATGACTCCTAGTGCCTCCAGGCATTGCTTCAAAAGGTGTCAACACCAATTAAATTGTAAAGGCTCTGTCAGCTTCTGAAAACTTACCCAGACAGGGACAAGACAGGACAGAATCAAAGCACGGTTTTGTGTATTTCACAGTACATGAATGGCTTTGTGATCTGGATGGGATCCTATAAAAACTGGGGCTGTGCTTCAGTGTGAAAGAGAACCTCATCTATACTCTGAGAAAGACGGAGTTTCCTAAATGAAAACATGGTTGAACAATTCCCTGGAATTTGCAGCATAAATATACATGTCTCCCCGAAAAATCCAAAAAGCAGTGAGTGTTGACATCCAACTGAGAATGTGAACAATTTCAGGCAAATGCTGTGAAACTTCAAAAAACTCTACACTGGTCAGTATTGACAGTCTTCTAATTGTACTTGTCATCCTTCAAGTATATTTCGGAAAGGTTGGAGATTTCTGTTTCGGGCATTCACAAAACTCTTCTGAGATTGTCAGCATTTACCTGACTATCAGGTAATGATAGTGAATGTCAACCTTCACCATGTTTTGAGCATTCACTACAGTATGAAGTAACCACCTTCCTGAGTCTCCTTGGCTGAAAAGAACTCCCCGCCACCCCACTCACAACTCGGGAAAGCATGTAAATAACTCCACCCAAAACTTCCTCCATGCATTAAACTTTACTGTTACTTCAGAGGAGACCAGTTTAGTAGTTGCTGAGCACTGGATTGTACCCACAACAAAGGCAGGACAATGGAACATGGGAAGCTGGCCAATAGGAAGTCTCACCATCGAGGTCAGCTTAGTGGGGACGACTCTCCAGAGTTTCAGACCATGGCCTTCCCCAGCCTTGTATGGATCTACTGTAGCATCTTGCATTCAACTATCCTTGTTGGACAATGCTAAAAATATCAACCTTCAATTATATTCCTTCTTTCCAGCTTGAAACTCCAATGATGACCTTGTTTCCTGCAAAAAAAGAAGAGGCAAAGCATGCCCTCTATCATTACTTCTACTTCTTGATCCTGGTTGTTTCCTTATCTATTCAAGCAGTTCTTGCATACCTAATTGTTCATTATGATTACTGGTGAAACACACATTTTCATAATGAAAGATGCCATCTCTGGAATCTTCTTTTAAAAGTGTTGCAACAAGCGTGGCTAGGAAAGATCTCTCCCTATGGTTGGAAAGGCTTCCTCAACAAGCCTTCTTCTGATGTATTGGACTACAACCGTCATCATCCTGACAAAATAGCAATGCCAGCTGAGACTGATGAAAAAAAGGTCCAAAATGTGTGCTGAAGAAGGCTATGAGCTGTGAACTTGTAAAAACTGTCCTCATATGAGTTGGGTTTAAATAAACCGAAGGAACACCTTTCTTCATATATTCCTGCCTGTCCACTTCAGAAGTTCTCCGAATCTCTTCCCAAGTGAGATCAAAGGGGAAAGGGCTAAGAGGAAGGCATTCTCAGCAGTAGTGCCTAAACTCTGGAATTCATTCCCCAGGATATACGGCTGGTGCCAACTCTTCTTCCTTTTAAGCTCCAGGTGAAAGCTTTTTTATTTAAACAAGTTTTTGGCTAACTTAATTTGATTTAATACATATTGTGTTATGGATTATTTGCTTTATTTAATTTTGGTTAATTTATCGGCTGTATTCATTTGGTTTGTGTGGTGAGATGTTATTATTTTATTATCTATTTTATCTAATTATGAGATGTTATTATTTTATTATCTATTTTATCTTATTATGAGATGATATTATTTTATTATCTATTTTATCTTATTATTAATTGTTTTATTGTATTCCATGTATGTATTTTATGCTAATTTAGCATTTGTAAGCCGCCTGGAGAATCTTTTGGTTATGGAGTGGTACAGAAATAGAATGAAACAAATAAGGAAGGAAGTAAACCTTGGTCTCTCATGGTTCATACTTAGCATTTGTATAGCTCTTTACTGTAGTCTTCCCCAGTTCTGTTCTTCAAGGTATTTTGTTCTTGAACATTGGCCATACTGACTGATAGAAGTGGAGGTTCAAAAAACATTTGGAAGGATGCAGTCTGGAGAAGGATGTTTTAGAGTATTTATATTGCAACATTTCAACAATGTTTGGAATAACCCTCCAAGGTAGGTGAAATTAAATTCCTAGAAGGTTAAAAAAAGCAGGGGAAACCCTCTTGGCTTTCCTGTAATTTTACATTCCATGGGGAATCTCAAATATTTTGTCAAAGCTTTAGATCTTACCCTAGTTAGAATCCTAGAGGCACTATCATAGTATGAATTAATAATATATGTACCAGTTCTGTGTGAGCTTAATAACAAGCAACCCTTTCAAAGTCATTCATCATTTCATTAGGGGTTCTTGGTTGGCAGAAAGCTTTGTTGTATACGTTTGTTTTATTCCACTTAATAAGTCTGCATAAATCTGAACATATAACATCTGTATTTAAAAGCCACTTTTCTGCCTGCTAGAATTATGACAGTATGACAAAAATTAAAATTTAAATCCTGTTCTCTCTCTTTAAAGGAAAAAGGGAAGTATCCAGAAATATACATTTGTAAGATGCACAGTTGTTTAAAAATGTTTGTAAATGAAGCATGCCTGATTCATGAGTATATGCATAGTGCCTTCTCCTTATCTGAACCTGAAGTTGCAATACAACTCCCACAGTCCAATATTACTGCCATAGAGGCATCATTTCCTAGGATGCTTAATGGGCAATCTAGGAATGAGACCTCTATGGCCGGTACCACAGAATCAGTTCCTAAAGTCTGTTTCTACAGTATTTTTCCTTCCTACTTTTTGGTGGAGGCAAAGTCTGGTAGCTGCCAAACCAGTCTGAGGGAGAGGGTACCTGTGACCCTCAGTCAACTCTTTTTGCAACCTGGCTCTTTTATGAATACAAATTTCAAGTCCTAACAAAGAACAAATTGAAAACGTATGTTCACCTGTCTAAAACCCTACCCTATAGTCTTCCGTACATGCTCAGTGGAACCCTCATCTTCATTATTCCATCACACATTCCACAAATTCACTAACCTTTTCCTGCTGATGATGACCTGGCATACGCTTCTTGCTCATTTCATTGCATAGCAGCAACGGAAGAATGCCAGCCAACTCTTATTGTGAGCTGCATGGGGAAAAGGCTTAGCAAAACTGTTTTTCTAGGTGATTCCTTCTTTACTGCAGCACTCCTTGGTAACATTAACAAAAGGGCTTATTAGAAAGCGGAATAAATTGAGGCACATGCCCGTCATGGGTGAGAAATAAAAGCCTACATTTTGTCTACTTGCCAACCACTCCTCTTCCCATGTATTTAGCTTTTTTGCACATTATTGATTGGACAGAAGAGTTGAGAGTGGGGTGGGGGAGAAGACATGGGGTATCTTCCCCATATGACTTGATTGTGTTTCCTTTTCAAATGGTTTAAATGTCTTTCCATATAACATCAACATAGCTTTGGCTTGGCAATATGAGCATAATAGTAGACAGGGAAACACACACACACATGTGCTTGTGCAGACGCACGCGCACACACACATTCCCTATGCTTCATTAAAAAGAAAATGGAGAATTGCTTCCTGGATTGTGGCTCTCCATGGTTACCTGTCATTCAAAGAAATCTGGCTCTCAGGAATGCTAATTGGCCCTGCTGAAGCAGCTGTAATTGAACCAAGGAGATGTCGGCTGAAGGAACTTGGGCTGCAGAACTTCCAGGGAGTTCAAGCCAGGGGTTGCAGAAAAAGATAGCAGATAAGACTGCCACTGGGGCAGTAAATAGTCATCAGGGCTTTGATTTTGTTTCCCTAAAGTTTGGCTAGCCCTGCACAATTGTCTTGCTCAGGGAAGGCTTCCTTAGTGAAGGGTTCACCGGGGTGCCACTGGGGAAGCTGTTCCCAAGTCAGGAGCTCTAGAAAGTGTGAGGTAAGTGTCCTCAGGTTCCACATTATGAGAAAAGAGGGAAAGCGTCCCCCAAAATGAGGACAAAGGGAGCCATAGCTTTGCATTAAACACGCCTATGCTCTTTTCTTGGTAAAGATGCAAAGCAGGAAGCCATTGCTATAATTGAAATAAATGTATATATGTAAATTTATGTATTCATTCATCATCCCAATTTGTGAAGGAAGGTGTTGGTGGGGCTTTGTTACCTCTGTGTCTGGTCCAAATGCCTATTGGCCATGGACAACAAGCTCTCTGTGGTCACTTATTGTTCCTTCCCTTTAAACCAGGCTTGGACCAGATAGAAGCATAGGCGTCTGTCCTCTGGAAAGTTGGAAATGTGGCTACCATACAACCAGGCTCCGTGGCTCACATTTAGCGTAGCAAGCAAAGCTGCTGCTTGTTGGCCGGGCTTTCAAGGGTTCTATGGGCATGAACACTGGAGAAGCGTCATCCTGCCACCAGTCCCCCAGGGTGCTGTGCTGTTATGTACCAGGAGTCCCTTCTGAGCCAGAAGAAGCTACGAGGCCCACATTCGCCTTTGCATGGGTGAGCAGGCTGGGGCCAGCCTCAGAACGTAAGGTTTAAGCCCTTGGGACTCTCCCTGGCAACAATAGAAATGAGAGTGTGCAGAGTGTCTCCGTCTATCATCTCAGGTGAAAAATGTCCAGGATTTAGAAGATGTATCTGGGGATCGAGTCTGGTTTCCATGCAGGGATAAGCTCTGCTTCTGTCTTCAAAGAATTCAAGGGGCATTTGTCACATTATCCAGTAAAAGAAACTTTGATTTCTCCCTTGTTATTGTTAGTCACAAAGTTGTGTCCGACCCATCGCGACCCCATGGAAAACATTCCTCCGGGCCTTCCTGTCCTCCACCATCCCCCAGAGTCCACTTAAGCTCACACCAACTGCTTCAGTGACTCCATCCAGCCACCTTATCTTCTGCCGTCCCCTTCTTCTTTTGCCATCTATTGTTCCCAGCATTAGGCTCTTCTCCAGGGAGTCCTTCCTTCTCATTAGGTGGCCAAAGTATTTGAGTTTCATCTTCAGCATCTGGCCTTCTTAAGAGCAGTCAGGTTGATCTCCTCTAGGACTGACTGGTTTGATCGCCTTGCTGTCCAAGGAACTCGCAGGAGTCTCCTCCAGCACCACAATTCAAAGGCCTCAATCCTTTGGTGTTCAGCCTTCCTTATGGTCCAGCTTTCACAGCCATACATTGCAACTGGGAAAACCATAGCCTTGACTATATGCACTTTTGTTGGCAGGGTGATGTCTCTGCTTTTTAGTATGCTGTCTAGATTTGCTATAGCTTTCCTCCCCAGGAGCAAGTGTCTTTTAATTTCTTGGCTGCAGTCCCCATCTGTGGTGATCTTGGAGCCCAGGAAAATAAAATCTGTCACTACCTCCATTTCGTCCCCATCTATTTGCCAGGAAGTGAGAGGACCGGATGCCATGATCTTAGTTTTCTTAATGTTGAATTTCAAGCCAAATTTTGCACTCTCTTTCTTCACCCGCATCAAGAGGCTCTTTAGTTCCTCTTCACTTTCTGCCATGAGAGTGGTATCATCTGCATATCTGAGGTTGTTGATATTTCTCCCAGCAATCTGAATTCCAACTGGTGATTCATCTAGCCCCGCCTTTCTCATGATGTGCTCTGCATATGAGTTAAATAGGCAGGGCGACAGTATACAGCCTTGCCAAACTCCTTTCTCAATTTTGAACCAATCAGTGGTTCCGTGCCCAGTTCTCACTGTTGCTTCTTGACCCGCATATAGGTTTCTCAAGAGACAAATAAGATGGTCTGGTACTCCCATCTCTTTAAGAACTTGCCACAATTGGTTGTGATGCACACAATCAAAGGCTTTAGCATACTCAATGAAGCAGAAGTAGATGTTTTTCTGGAACTCCCTAGCTTTCTCCATGATTCAGCGTATGTTGGCAATTTGATCTCTAGTTCCTCTCCCTCTTTGAAATCCTGCCTATACTTCTGGTAGTTCTCGATCCACATACTGCTGGAGCCTAGCTTTTAGGATTTTGAGCATCACTTTGCTAGCATGTGAAATGAGTGCAATGGTGTGGTAGTTTGAACATTCTTTGGCATTGCCATTCTTTGGGATGGGAATGTAAACTGACCTTTTCCAATCCTGTGGCCACTGTTGAGTTTTCCAAATTTGCTGTCATATTGAGTGTAGCACTTTTATTGCATTGTCTTTTAAGATTTTGAATAGCTCAGCTGGAATACTGTCACCTCCACTAGCTTTGTTATTGCTCAGACTTCCTAAGACCCATTTGACTTCACATTCCAGGATGTCTGGCTCGAGGTCAGTGACCACCCCATCATGGTTATCTGGGACATTAAGCTCTTTCTTGTATAGTTCTTCTGTGTAATCTTGCCGCCTCTTCTTAATCTCTTCTGCCTCTGTTAGGTCCCTGCCATTTTGATCCTTTAGCATGCCCATCTTTGCATGAAATGTTCCCTTCATATCTCCAATTTTCTTGAAGAGATTTCTGGTCCTCCCTATTCTATTGTTTTCTTCTATTTCTTTGCACTGTTAATTTAAGAAGGCATTCTTATCTCTTCTAGCTATTCTCTGGAATTCTGCATTCATTTGGGTGTATCTTTCTCTTTCTCCCTTGCCTTTTGCTTTCCTTCGTTCCTCAGCTATTTGTAAAGCTTCCTCAGACAGCCATTTTGCTTTCCTGCATTTCTTTTTCTTTGGGATGGTTTTAGTTGCTACCTCTTGTACAATGTTGAGAACCTCTGTCCATAGTTCTTCAGGCACTCTGTCTATCAGATCTAATTCCTTAAATCTATTTGTCACCTCTACTGTATATTCATCAGAGATATGATTTAGGTAATACCTGAGTGGTCTAGTGCTTTTCCCTACTTTCTTCAATTTAAACCTAAGTTTTGCAATGAGAAGCTCATGATCTGAGCCACAGTCAGCTCCTGGTCTAGTTTTTACTGACTGTATAGAACTTCGCCATCTTTGGCTGCAGAGCACATAGTCAATCTGATTTCTGTGTTGACTGTCTGGTGATGTCCATGTGTAGAGTCGTCTCTTGGGTTGTTGGAAAAATTGTTTTCTATGACCATCGTATTCTCTTGACAAAATTCTACCAGCCTGTGCCCTGCTTCATTTTGTACTCCAAGGCCAAACTTGCCTGTTATTCTGGTTATCTTTGGCTTCCTACTTTAGCATTCCAATCCCCGATAATGATAAGGACATCAATTTTGGGTGTTAATTCTAGAAGGTGTTGTAGGCCTTCATAGAACTGGTCAATTTCAGCCTCTTCAGCACCAGTGGTTGGGGCATAGACTTGGACTACTG
>NW_025335641.1:16739300-17187768 GCF_004798865.1 Varanus komodoensis | reverse complement strand
TTCAGCCTCTTCAGCACCAGTGGTTGGGGCATAGACTTGGACTACTGTGATGTTGAATGGTTTGCCTTGGAGTCGAACTGAGATCATTCTGTCATTTTGGAGATTGTATCCCAGTACCGCTTTTCCTACTTTTTTATTCACTATGAAGGCTATTCCATTTTTTCTGAGGGATTCTTGCCTGCAGTAGTATACCTGATGGTCATCTGAATTAAATTCACCCATTCCTGTCCATTTTAGTTCACCGATTCCTAAGATGTCGATGTTCAGTTTTGTCATCTCTTGTTTGACCACATCCAGCTTGCCTTGATTCATGGATCTTACATTCCAGGTTCCTATGGAGTATAGATCTTTGCAGCATTGGACTTTCCTTTCACCACCAGATACATCTGCAACTGAGTGTCCTTTTGGCTTTGACCCAGTAACTTCATTCTTTCTGGCACTACGAGTACTAGCCCCCTGCTCTTCCCCAGTAGCATATTGGACACCTTCCGACCTGAGGGGCTCATCTTCCAGCATCATGTCTTTTTGCCTTTTGTACTGTCCATGGGGTTTTCATGGCAAAGATACTGGAGTGGGTTGCCATTTCCTTCTCCCGTGGAATTGGATTTCTCCCTAGCAGTGAACTAACACTTTTTGATATGTTACACCTCTTTTTAATACTTTGTATTGCTATTAATTGTTGTATTTCCCTACCACTCAATAGCTGAAGCTCTCTTTGTAAGCCATTTTGAGCATAATTACTTGGATGGATTAATAATACAAGGAATGCTTTGCAGGTTCTTCATATAGATACAGGGAAGGGGAGCCCCAAAGGACCCATTCCAGGACATTTGCAGAAACAGCGTCACAGACCGTCTTATCACTTGAAAAAGCTTCCTACAAGAATGGTGACAGTATTACAGGAAGTGAAAGAGCTGCTGATCAGTTTCATCCATAACTATGGAGGACTTCCAGACTCTGAGTTTCTCCACAATTCATGACCCTTCTACATAGCAAAATATGTCTTCAAAAGATGGGTTTTTTACCTGAATGTTCAAGCCTGAGTCAATAAACCATATAAGTCCACTGAAATGAGGTTCTTGAGAGCTTCCCTGTAATCAAATTGGCTGCTGAGCTGGAAGAGGTTCAACACTGACACAGCACAAATATCAGGAGCCCTCTCTGAGCAAACACTGTGAATTTAGAAGCCTTCTGCCAACCCCCCTCAATTAGGACACTTTCAGGACTCTGACCCACAGGTCAGCTTCGTGGGCTGATTTTGGGCATTTTGGACAGCTCTTTCTTGCCTTGCCAAGACACCCCTTCCAGGGGTCTGGCAGAAGCACCGACCCACAGAGAGCATAAGGGGCCCTCCCCAGTCAAACACTCTGAATTTGGAAGCATTCTGCTAACCTGCCCATTTTGGCCCTTTTCGGGGACCTGACCTCGCAGACTGATTTTGGGCATTTTGGACAGATTTTGCTTGACTTCCACATAGAGCCCTTCCAGGGGTCCAGCAGAAGCGCCGACGCACGGAGGGCATCATGGGCATCTCCAAACAAGCACTGTGAATTTGGAAGCATTCTGTCACCCTGTCCATTTCGGCTCCTTTCATGGCCCTGACCTGGATCAGCCTCGTGGGCTGCTTTTGGGCATTTTGGACATGTTTTGCTTGCCTTTTTTAGACACCCTTTCCAGGGGTCTGGCAGAAGCACCAACTCACGGAGGGGATCATGGGCCCTCTCCAAGAAAACACTGTGAATTTGGAAGAATTCTGCCCCACTTCCCTTTCAGCCCCTCTTAGGGCCCGGACCCCTGGGTCAGCCTCGCGGGGTGATTTTGGGCATTTTTGACAGATTTTGCTTGCCTTCCCCAGACATCTCTTCCAGGGGTCTGGCAGAAGTGCTGACGCTCAGAGGGCACCATGGGCCCTGTCCCAGCAAACATTGAATTTGGAAGCATTCCCCCATCCTGCCCATTTCGGCCCCTTTCCTGGCCCTGACCCATGGGTCAGCCTCGCAGGCCGATTTTGGGCATTTTGGACAGATTTTGCTTGCCTTCCGCAGACAGCCCTTCCAGGGGTCCGGAAGAAGCCCCGGCACACTACAGGTATCGGGGCCCCCTCCGAGCAAACACTGTGAATTTGGAAGCCTTCTGCCAACGTGCCCATTTTGGCCCCTTTCGGGGCCCTGGCCTGCGGTTTGAGACCATCCGAATGCAACAGTTCTTTAATGCTTCTCTCCTGCCCTCGCCTTGTTTGCAGCTTACTAATTGAATATATGCCCCACTACCTGTTGGGTTGTAATTTTTTTTGTCCTTCTGAGTCATGAGGGTGCTATTTTTGTAGAAAGGGCAGTGCTTTCTTGGGGAACAAGAAGAGGATGATTTTTCATACTTTAAACCTGCAGAGAAATGGAATTGCCTGGTCATCCCACCCCTTTCCCATTCGGAGAACTGGGCATGCATATGGCCCTATTTAGTTGGTCACACATTCCTTGTGCTGGATTGTTAGAGAGGATGCATAGCTGCTCTTTCAATGCCTCAGAGATGTTTTCTTCACTGCAAATGCTAGTGTGTTTATTAAGGTATGCACAAAAACAAGTTTTCTTTGCCTCACACGCTGGCACTCTGGAAAGCTCTTATCAGCTCAGACTGCTTCAGAGGACAACCTCTTTGACTTGGATCTATTATATTTTAACTTTGGAAACTATAAGGCTTCCTATGTCTTCTCACTTATTTACATTAGATGCACAAATCTAGAACATTTTACTTTTTCATCAAAACTGGATAAAATTTGCTGGCCTAAGAGTGCTTCCTGAGTGGCTATGCATACAAAATTATGGGCAAATAAAATCTGGGGTTTGGTTGTTTGTTTTTGTACAAATGGCCTTTAAAAATTAAGTGGTGGTGGTGTTTTGAATGGGTACTTCTAAAACTTTTCTGAAGGCTGTAATTACTCTTCCTTCATAATTGTTCAGCAGTTGGCAGTTGTCCCTTATGAGAAATAAAGCCTTCCAGATATCAGACAGTTCTGCATACAGGAGAGAAGCTGTGGAAGGGAGGTTCGGTAAAATATGAAAGGAAAAAACTTTGCTCCCTCTCCCCTGCATTTTTTAAAAAGAATTTGTATGGACATAGCTTGCATGATAGAAATGCTCCCAAGTAAGCAATATGAACATCTTAGAAGTGTAGGAGCAGCGATTTAGCTGTTATGATGAATCATAAACAGTTTTAATGGATGTGTTTACTGCTTGGTCTTGCCACAAAAGGGGATACAAATTCCAGCACCCTCTTTTTCCAAGCAACCATCATATGTGCCTTCGCTTTTTCTTGACAGGCCATCTTTTGACAGCTATCATGATAAAACAAAGGGAAGATAAAGGCTATTTGAAGCCTCTTTGAGGCCCTGGGTTGGTACTACGTATACTGTGACAGCTGGTATTCCTCTGGGCATTAATCTAGTCAGAGTTTCCAACTGCAATTGTGGCTAAATTTAAACAAATGGACACTTGGTGTTTCCCAACCACTGGCAGCCCCTTCAATGTGCCATTTGGACACGTTGAGGATGTTCTTGCTGCTATTGGAAATGGGTAAAGGGACAAAAAGCTTCAGAGAGTTGTAAATAGCTCATGATCATGGTGGGGAAAAGGAGAGAAATTGGGCCTGTTTTCGGATCCTGGAGATATGTGCTGGAGGAACAAGGTGAAGGGGGGTGTGATCATCCCTTGAGCACATGATGCGTGAATGTGCCCACTGTGTTACTGAACAAGAAGAGCAAAAGGGATTTTGTAGGAAATTTACTGTGTTCTTTGTTGTCTGTGTTGTGTGACTGTGCTTCACACATGCACACACAAACACACAAGTCCTCAGACCACCTTGAACAGAGCAAGGTTTATAAATATGGGCTCAAGCATTCAAGATGAATGAAAAGAACCAATGTCTTGTAAACACCAAGGCTAGTGCTTCATAGCTCAAAATAACCAGGTCCATTTGGCCATGAACCTCACTGAGAGTCTTCAGGCCAGCCACTGGCTCTCAGCCTAACCTGCCTCACAGGTTATTGTGAGGATAACATGGAGAGGAGATCATGCATGCCACCTTGGGCTCCTTGGAAAGAAAAGCAACAAACATCTTCAAACATAATTCAGCCCTCCACTTTCCTGGGGCCACAAGTCTGGGATATGTGTTGCTCTGGTGGCCCCTTCCAGAACATCACCAATGTTCTTTGCTTTTCTGTGTTTCTCGCATAGCTCTTGTGACCAAATGCTGTTGAATTACACCTGCCACTTTTTCCTCTCCATAGTTCTGAGCTCTTCTGGAAAAGCCATTCACCAATGCTTCCCAAAGGGAAAGGGAATGCGTGAGAAGGTGTGGGCAAACACATGATTCTCTGTGCATTTCATTCCATTGAGCAAACACTATAGCTCTATAATTAAAATGATCTCTCCCACAAGCAACTGTCTGCCACAGGAAGAAGAGAAAGAGGGCAAACCTCTCTGAATGTCCATCTCTATAAAGCACTAATGTCCCACAAGGGCTGAGTCTGGGGGTGCCATTTTTTCAGGTACAATCTTATGATGGACCTCTTCTTGGCTGAATGGATTGCAGAGGACTGCATGATGGAAAAGTCACTCCAGTTCGGTGTGACATGCAGTGTTACCAGGGAAAATAATGGCTAAAGAACTGGGATAAACAAGGCTTGTGTATATGCAAAGCTGAGTGAGGAAAGAAGAAGAGCAAGTTGCAGCTAATAAGTGGAATTTGGAAGGGTAAAACAATGGGTAAAGAAACTTCCAAGATAAGGCTGGACCTGAGGCAAAGGTTGCATGATTGCTAGTAAGAAGAAGAGCCTCTTCTTTATCAAAACTTCTGAAGGAATGGTCATCGACCCAACCAGGATGCATATTTATTTATTTATTTATTTATTTACATACCTTTATAGGTTGCCTATAATTGCCAAGGCCTTCTTAGTCACTGGGCATGTTTTTCCACAACAAATGCAATGTATTTAGGAGCAGAATCCTATGCTGGGTTTACTGTCAGTTACAGGCCTTTTTTCTGCCTAAACATACCTAACGTTGCACCTTAAGATACCCCAGAATCTACAAAACTCTGAGGAAGAGCAGAACACTCAAAATTTTTTTGTAGGTGGCACATCTCCTGCTTCTGCACAGCCAAACTGCTGCCTGCAAGGCTCTGTTGCTGCAACATGAGTAACTTTCTGAATGAATGTACAATGTACAAATTGCTTGAACTGAACAGCATTCTAGCTAAGTCAGGGTACTCTCAAAATGGCATTTGGGTTTTAAGTTTCAGTCTGTATACCATCCCAAGAATTTCTAACAATTTTAGGTCCTGAGACAGAAGAAAGGCTATCAGTAAGCAAGTTTAAAGGCCCACAGAGGTGGTTTTGTTAGACAACTTGTAAGACACTGTGGCTTGGATCCACATTGGCCATTCTATGACTGGAATGATGCCTCCTGCTCACAGGAGGTATTGGGATCCAGCAGAGACTTTCTGTTGGGGGAAGTGGTGAAGGAGGAATCATCACCAATATCTCCTCCCTCTGCAGTCTCCTGACATGCCATTTGTGGTGCTCTGGATGGTCTCTTAATTCTCCATAGCAGTGGATCTCCAAAAGGCAAAGGGATTGGAATCATAGGTGAATCATAGAATCATACAGTCGGAAGTGACCTAAAAGCCATTGGGTCCAACCCCCTGCTCAATACAGGACTCAAGTCTCCCATCCAGATTCTAACCTGGACTGACCCTGCTTAGCTTTCAGGGTTAGGCAGGATCAGGCACATCAGGCTAGGGAAGTGCGAAGATCACCTCTCTATCCTATTTCTCTAGAGTGACTGGAACTTTATGAAGTGTTTCTTTGGATCCAACTCACAGCATTTAGAAAGCTTCTGTTGTGAATATTCTGTATTATATCCTAGTAACTATGCAGGCATCAATATCTGTAGGCTGTTGGAATAAACATTCAATACATAGACCCTTTTAACAGTAGTCACTCAGGAACTCTTTACATGTTACAATATCACTGGTATATCATAAAAGAGAGCTGGCAAGTAGTAATCACTGTGCGGTTGTTTTTAAAAGAGCCTAGAATTTCAGAAAGCATGGTATGATAAGTGCTTCACAGTATTAGCAGCTCACGATACCTCATATTTGAAGCCTGACCAAAGATACTGACTCGGACTGATCAGTTTTGAAGGATAAACTTGGCATTGCTCAGCCAGAATTGAAACTCATCTTTTGACACCATTGTTGAAAGAGGCCATCATTAGCCCACTGTGCTATTCTTAACTAAACAACACGAAGACTCAACTAGAACTGAGATCAAGAGGGAAATCATTCAGTCTTGGAGACCATTCCAGGCTCAATAGGATTCTTCCAAGTCACACTTTCCAGGATGTAGACACTGTTTGACCTCAGAAGGGGCCCACACAATTCAATTTCTCCTTTCTTTTTCACTTGCAGATGGTGCAGAAAAAACCCCCCCGTTGCTTTCTGAGGTTACAAGGCTGCTTTGTAGAACCTCAGAGAGGTAACCAAGGAAGCATCGTGTGAGACAAAGGGGGTCAGGGGAAAGGAGAGATGAAGTTACAATGAATCCTATGGCTTCACCAGCACGATCTTGCTAGATTGGCTCAGGTGTTTGTCCAGAAAAAAAGAAAACAAGCATGGAGGCAAGAGAGGGGAAAATCAGCTCATCCCACTGCCCAGGTAGCTGTTTGGCAGGACATTGGATGCATGGAAGCCTCCAAGGCTAGAGGGTTGCATCTAATGAAGGCATAACCCATAGGATTGCTTCCTCCAAGGGTTTTTTGCATGTAATGTTCATGTTTTAGCATGGAAATAACACATCCTGGTGGAGACCATAATTAACAAGAGTGCCACTGGGACTTAGGCCCAGTGCAATTTGGGGTTCAGAGGAGAAGTTTTCCTCAGAACCATGCTGGCAGGACAGAAATAGTGGGGAGGTATTAAATTTTCTCTCCATGCTCGCTGCTTATCAAATAATTATTAGCTCCTCCCCCTTGCAACTTTTATTTGTATTTTTAAAATGTGCATTACATGCAACAAATCATTTATCATCTCATCTAGCTTGGTGCTTAGATTCAGAATCTGATTAATGCTTCATTCTATCTCATTGAATTGGTTCTGAAAACATGTTTGGTCTTAATTGTATATTCAGTATGTGCATTGAATTTTATACAGGCTGTAACTTAATTTTGTAGTTTGTTAAGGTGAAGTTTTCTTTCTTATCTTCATTACTCTCTCTGGCCTTTTCTTGTTCTAACATATTTAGATGTTCTGCTCTCTCGTAGCTTCTTTGTCCGCAAAAAGATTGGTGTGTCACATAAAGAGCCATAATTGTCTATGATGTGTAACCAATTATGTCTCATATTTAGTTCATAAAACCCAAACTGACAAGCTGCATCCCACCCAGGTGTCTTGATTTCCTCAATGGGCCATTGCATTCCTGGGTTGATTTTTAAAATTTCTCCATCAGCGTTCCATTGTTGTTATGGAGATGTATTTCTGGCACAATGCACTGCTTTCTTCCACATGGTCCTCTTCTCTGGCATGCACTTCTGTTACCATGGTGATGGTTGGGCATTCCGCTTGCTGTTCCTTTCAACATAAGAGCACTTTCTGCTGTCTTGCATGACTGGGTGGGGGTGAAAATAGATGGCTGTGGGCACCCTTAAACAAATTAAACATTTCCTCCAACCAGCTCCAAACGGTCAGCTAATCCTTCTATGAAACTAAACCTTTGTTGTGCAGTAGAAGGGCTAGGCATGAGATGTCAGGCAGCAAGAAATGGGATGAGCTCAGGTTGGTCAACATTTTGTTTCTTGAGTGAAGGTAGTAGAGCCTTACTCAACTCTGAAGATGGGACAACATCCTTCTCTGAACATAAAGGGAATGCAGTTACCAAAAGGATGCACAGTAGGTTGCATTGAACAAGGGTTCCATCCTCAAACATTTCACTGCTGTTCCTTGACATCAGCGTTTATGGAGGGGGAGGTGGGGAGAGAGAGAGAGAGAGAGAGAGAGATGAAATTTTGAAAATGTTTACTATAGTTTTAAAAATACATGCAGTTCATCTTATTGTAGAGAAGACTGACCAGGTCTTGGGTTCCTGTCCACCCAGTCCACTAGCCAAGTGCTAACAATAATTGATGAGCAATGTAGTCCTTTGCTCTCTTTTCAGAGGGTTCTTTTTATTTAAACTGGACACTTCACATTGAGCATTCCTTCAAAACAGAAGACGGTCCTCCAACAGTCCTTCAAATGGAAGGCCATCCTCTGCAAAGTAAGATGTATGGTCACCCTATTTTCCACACTCCGTGGAGCATAGGATTGGTGAGGAAAGAGGGAAGCATTTTGACTTCATCCCTGCACTTGACTGGAACATGGCTGTGATGTCCTAGTTTTCTGTGGTTGACATACTTTGACCAACAGACTATGAATGATTTTCTTTTTCCAGGGGGGAGAACAGGATACTGGAAGGAAGAACTTGCTTTTACATAGCTCTTCCCCCATCTTCCCCAGTTGGCACTCAGCAGGTGACTGAGAGCTCCAGCAGAACCTGGGACGGATTCTGCAATTACTGTGGTGGTTACTCTGGTTCAGGCCACCAGATGGACCCCTGGAGCAGTCCAGATCCAGACACACACAACATGAAAAGAAATGGGTTGACCTATTTGGTTTGTCATGTCATCCAAATGCCATCAAAGTATTTCAGCATGGCACACCTGGTTTTGAGAAAGCACAAACAGAAATATCTGTTTGTTCTATGGTTTCTCAATACCGTGATTGCTGGTTGTGTTGTCTGAACCAGACAGCATGAATCAGGCACCCCTTTCTGCCGAAATTGTCTCCTCTGGAATAGGAGGTGGGGTGACTGGCCAGCTCCCACATCTTCTACATTGTACTTCAGGGCATGAGCCCAGCTTTTGCTGCAGGGGCAGCTTGACAGCTGTGGTGAGGCAAACTCAGCTCATGATCATGACTGTCCAAGCGAGGACCCTCATTCCTCCCTACGGTACCCCTGGATACCGCCTGGGGGACTGAGGGAAAAGAAAATGGCAGATGGGAGGAGTGTTACTGGGCTGAGCTGGATCATCGTTCAGACACATCCGCACCAACAAGCATGCATGGTGGTAACGGTGCAGGGTTGCTTGGCATGGCATGTCAACCTGGCCATGGTGTCTGCATTGGGCACTGATCTGGGTATGTCTCCTGACTGGGAAGATGGCCTTCTCTTTAGGGGGGTAACTCTGCTGAAGCCATTGTCGGAGACTCAGGGGCAGGGCCCTTCCGAATTAATAGTGATGAAAAGACTGGAAAAAAATCTCTCTGGCTGGTATAATTTCCCCCGAAACATTCTTCAGCGCAATCTTTGATTGGAAATCCCTTTTATTGGCCAAGGGGGCTATGGCATCACCACTGAACCACCCCAGGCTCTTCTGATCAACTACAGTGCTCCACCTGGGTTTTCTAATAGCTCCTCTGTCACTGGCAGGGTCCTCCTATCAGGCTGTTAAGGTGAGCAATTTGAAGCCCTTTGGACGGAAGGAAGAGGACAATTCTATTTCTCTAGCTATTGTTACTAACCAGGTCTCTCCTGCTTTCCTGGATCATTTTGCTGACACAAATCTTCTCTGACACAGTTGTCTTTTTGAGGGTGAGAAGCACAGCATCCTTATGCTGGGAGATTGGAATCTACTAATGATTCACTATTATGACAGGTTTCCATTTCCTGACTACTAGAATCTGGTGCAGACCAAGTGGGGGAACTGGCTGCTTTGACGTGAGGATGTACTGATTTTGAGCCACTCAGACAATTGCATAGGATGCCTTTACTGGAAAAATATAACATGCACACCTTTTGTCCTTAATACGGAAAGGTGAAAATAGAGTTTGCTTACTTGATTCACTGGGGAAGAATCTGTATTACCTGAAAGACCTTTCAAGGGGTTTGGAAAAGATCCTCAGAATCTGGAATGAAGGCCAGCATTTGTGGTAAGGCTTTTTTGAACCCCAGTACTATACCCATTTCCATGCTTGTTCACGATTATGATTTAAGCTTCTTAATAGATTATTACAAGCTGGTCTAGCTCCTTCCAAGCTCCTTGTTTGAAATATAACAGCCTCACATGTACTAATGGCATTGTTGATGTCTTTACAAATACCAAATACCAAAACTAGTTAAGACTCTTGCCTCGCGTAGTTGGCCGCACGTGCAAAAAAGTTGCGCCAAACACAGGACGTGTTCTCCTAAGCCCTTCTCCCAATTTGAATTGGCTTTGGTACCCTAACAAGAATTTTCCAAGATCTGCCTTGGTTCAAACTAGGTCCATGGACCCAAAATCTGATTAGGTCTTTTTCAAAATAGCCACCCCCGCTTATCCCTACCCATACTCTCTTATGCCACCCAGGCAGCCTTTTGCCTTAAAACAAAACAAATGTGGTGGGGAAGCTACATGGCAAAGCCTTGTAAGTTTCTTGTATTTGTTTGGGTAGAAGAAAAGGGATTCCAAGGAACTGTGTCTGTTGCCTTGTCTGGGAACATTGCTGGGAGCTGGACTAGTGGAGAGTGCAAGAGAAGGAAGAGCATCAAGGGAAAGAGGCAGCAGGACTGGATAGTGTGGGCTTTACAGTCCTCTATTTGAAATGCCAGCAGAAGGCCACCCTCTGTTTGGTGGCATATAAAGGAGAGGGACAGCTGAGGCCCACCAGTAGTTGGCACCCAGAGACCAGGTGGTACAGACACTGGGGCTTCCCCCAGGCTTCTTTGATGGTGTGATGCTCCATATTTCTATTTATATTGAAATCATTATTTCCAAATGTGCATCAACAACATCATCAACATCATCAACTACAACAACAATTTCATTTCTATACTGCCCCATAGTCAAAGATCTCCAGACACATGAATTAGCACATGCAAATGTGGCACAAATCAGTATCTGCTTTTGTCCTTTCCCCAGTGATGTGTTTCCTCTGTTCAGCTGGTTTATCAGTAGCCATCCTAGAGTGTTTGGCAGCCACTGCTGCAAAGGGACGAACACCTGAGATTATGGGGGCGAAGGAAATGGGAGCACAGCAGACCCATCCATGAACTGTGGGTAGAGAAGATGGCGAGTGGATTGACGCTTCTTTCATTTGCTGGCTTAATCCTGACATGGAGGGATCAGTCGTCTCTTAGGGATACTTCTGTTACAGCCCCAAACAATGAAAGGCGCTTCAATCCACCCATCCCATCCCTGTTTCCAGATTTCGTAGTCAGCTCTACCCTGCTCTGCTCTTCTCTTCTACATCTCTGCAGTTCCCCATCCTGGCTCCAAAGCACTTGACCTTCTCTGGAGCCCAAATACTAGGAGTCCAAAGCAGCTGGGGTGACCCAATTCATCCAGCTAAATTAAATCTGAGGAAAAAGCAAACGGAAAGAGACCTGTTCTGTAAATAGACCTGACAGACTTCCCCAGTAACCATGTGGCATGCTGCAAAATAGGTCGCTGCTTACCTCCCAACCTTGCAAGGTTACTGTGGAAATCGGCGGATGGGGCTCTCGATATTATACAGTATAGCTGAACTGTGGTATCTTCAAATGTATGAGCGTGATCTCTGATATTCGTATGGAAATCTCAAAACCAATTTGCAGCCCTGTCCTTTTCTTGAGCTGTCATGAGGCCAGTGGCACAAGGGGACCCCGCATTGCAGGAAGATGGCCACCACCAACATGGGGCTCCAAAATTGGAATGGCAACAGGACACTTTTTAGAAATGCATTTCACAGCTTCCTCTTTGTGAGAATTGCTTCTTTGACTGTGAACCTGCATGTGGCTGGGTAAGCAGAGGATGGGCAGTTTCCCCGGAAAGGCTTTCCCTTTGCTGCAGTAAAGGAGAACCTCATCAGACGGGGAGCCTGGCTTGTTAGATGAACTCCGCCAAAAGTGAAAATGGAGTTCTAATAAGGATGCCTGGCCTGTGACTTCTCTCCGAACGGAACAACAAATGTGCCCTGCTCTTGTTGAACATCTTCTCTCTGTAAGCAGCTGATGATACGTTACACACATCATCTTTTAACGCACCTGGCAAAACCCCAGTGGTTTTCTTTTTCTGGTGCAAAATGGCAAAACATCGCAGGATTACACAGCAGCTGGGTTCGATGGAGCCTGACGCCTATGAGAGCTTTCAAGGAAAAAATAAAGGATAAAGAAGATAATGTTCTAGCATTGTCATCACAGGAAGAACTTAAGTCCAGACACTGGCAACTGGTAGCTTGTGGGCTAGACCTTGCCATCATGTAGGGTGTTTACATAGCACATCCACCCCCTCAAAAAAAATTCCACCCCCCCCAAAACACACACACCAAGAAGGACAAGAGTCCCCACCTTGAATAAAAACTGCATATCTCAATTTATACATATCAATGAACACTGGTGATAATTTCTATAATTTAAATAGAAAACTGTGAACAGGTTCCCTGCATATCCATCCAATCTGCTGTCCAGGTGATCATGGTTGAAAAGCAAATTTGACATCCCTCACCTCCCTTCTGAGGGTTCTAGATCTTTAAACTGGACTTAGAATGGACAGATGTTCAAACAGAGAACTGTCTTGTGTAAAGTAGGGTAGGTTGCCTGGCAAATATTCTGGTGGCTTGTCATCCACAACTCCATAGAAACCTGAGTTCAGAAGTTGTGAGGGATAGGATATCCCACACTTGAACATCTCATCTCTTTCAGGATTCAATAAGCATCCACTATTTATCATGGACTCCACCATCTGTTATTACATCTCTTCCATTACTCTACCACTAGGTGGTGCCACTTAACTATAAAGGGTATGGGTGTCCTAATGATACAATTTCCAGATTGATGTCTGCAGAACTGGTTGGCATCTGAGTCACCTGTTTCTTCCAAAGGACAGGATGCAGGACATCCAAGCAACTGCACTTAAAATGGCAACTTAGCAGCTGACGGTTAAGGCCCAGCTAGGATGGTCACTAGTATGGTTCAACTAGCACTGCAACAAGCTAGTCAGGATATTTAGCTGCAGTGCAAAAACAAACCAACATGAACAGTAAAATTGCAAGCGTATTTCTTCAGACCTAAGATAAGTCCATTTGTACTTGATTCCTTATAGCCATTCCTGGAAGAGCAAAGCAACTGAAAGTCACAGCTGCATTCCAGTCCAAAGCAGTGTCACAATCAGTACCAGCTCCATGTCCTTGGGAGCCCTCAGCCAAGATCCCCTCAGTGGAGCCTCTTCTGCAGCAAAGATCCCTTCTTACCCCCCTTGTTTCCTGCTTTATACCCTTTTTCTCTCCATTGCTCTGGTCTGCTGCCTTCCTGGGCAGAGAACCAGTGAACAAGCAGGGCAAGGCATCTCTGCATCGCCGGGCACAGTGAGGGACAGGTGGAAAAGCAGGTGGCAGTGCTGAAACTGAGGAGCAAGCTCAGGGGGGACTTTGCAGTGATCCCACTTTGAAATGTTGGGTTGCTTAACTGAGCTGATCCTTGGTGACCACAACTCCCTCGTTGCAGTCTGGAGAGTTTGCACACTTCCCCAGTGCTGATGGCTGACTGCTCCGTGCACTGATATATCACTGCTTGCAGAAGTTCTAGGTCTCTTTTTCCAAGTCAAGTGCCTGCAAATGTATCTTCAACCTACCATGCTTTAAAAGTTTATCTGCTATCTCCAAACTGAATCTCCCCACTGAGTGACTTGTCGGTGAAATGGATCTATGTACAGATTTATTTATTTAACTCAGTTTTCTATTGCCCAGTAGCTGAGACTCTCTGGGAAGCTAACAAAAGTTAAAGTTAAACAAAAGTTAAGTTGAGCATGCACAAATTAATGCAAAAAAACCAAACAAAACAAAACACAAAATCATAACTGAAATGGCGATTGCTATAATTCAGCACGGAAGCATAGCAGCAGTACAGAATAAAATGGAATATATAAAACGAAGGTTAAAAATTAGATTGTTAAAATGCTAGGGAAATAAAAAGGTCTTCACCTGGCACCAAAAAGCATACAAAATAGGTGCCAGGCATACATCTTTGGACAGCTCATTCCAAAACTGGGGTGCCACAGCCAAAAAGGCCCTCCTCCTGGTAGCCACCCACCTCACTTCCTTTGGAAGGGGGTCCCAAAGAAGGACTTCTGAAGATGACTTCAAGTTCCAGGTAGGTACATATGGGAACAGGTGATCCTTAGATAACCTAGATTATGTATTTTAAGGACTGCTTTTTCCCCAGGACTCCACAAGGTCATCAGAAGGAGCCTTGGACCTTGGATCTAGCAGGTAAAAGAAAGTAGGGAACAAGGTACAGTGCGAAAGGCTCAGTCATGTGATATTCAGAATTGCTGAAGATGTTAGTCTTGGGGGAAAGCTTTCTTGGGACGATCCTTGATTTCTATATGCAAATGTGTACATCTGTTTGTCTGTACTTATTTCTATTGTGCTGTTGTAGTTACTTAAAAAAAAAAAACAAAAGTCTTGGGTTACTTTTTAGATAATGCATCCTTTCTTGCTGTGAGCAGCCCTGAGGGCTTAGTTGGTCCTAGGACAGGATCTACGTTGAATAAATGAATGACATGAAAAAGAATTAATAGCAAAGGGTGGGGGGAATACTACCTTGTTTTAAAAACAAAACAAAAAGTGACTTTCCCGCCTTTGCTGAAAACATGTCAGAATTATGTGCTATTAAAAACAGGTAACCCTACCTATAGTTTTTAAATGAATGTTTCCCCTTATTGTGCATCTTTCCCTACTGGAAATAATCTTGCATCTACCACAAAGCAGAAAAGAATGGTTTCCCTTTCTGCCTCAGAAACAGGAAAATCGAAGGAGAAGTTCATATAGACAATACCATTGAGTCGTCCTTCCTAACAGTGCAATTCTGTGAACGTCTACTCAAAAGTAAGTTGCATTACATTTTTTCCTTTCACAGCATTCTCTCTTTACAACTGTATGCTCATCAACCTTATAATTGGTTTGCTTCCTTGGGGTAATGACTGAAAATTCAAAGAAACCTATGATACATTTGGAAGAAATTAACACTATTGTGTATTCTATGATTTTCAACATCTCTATCAAGAGGAAATGAATTGCATGTTGGTTTGTATAGGGTTGAAGCTGTAATGATATAACCTAACAGTGCTAGTTATTACAATTATGTGATGTCACAAGAATCCTGGGAAGCAAAGGGATCCAGTTAACCTATAAATGTCAGTACTGTGATACGAAGCGCTGATGAAGGCTTGAGGAAGATTTCTAGGCTTGGAGCAGAGGGACTGGAAACCCTGAAGTAACAGATGGACAGAAGAGAGTAACACACCTACGGTCTGCATGGAAAAGTGTGAAGCTACATCTTTTAAGACAGAACAGTCTGATGGTGGGCGAACTCTTCCTAAATACTGCATGGCACGGTGGCAAGAAATGTGTCTTCCCTTTGCACTTGGCACCAGTGGGTGATATGTGTGTTTTCTTATCCCCACTCTCCCGAGGGGAAGTAAAGGACAAAGAGGCAGGCAGCACAATTTAGTCTCCCCCCTGAGAACCCAGGTAAGAGCAGGTCATCCATTGAACTGAATGGGCCCTTTGGGAAAACAGAAGGGAAGCTTGTCTCCTTGGAACCATTGCACAGTATCCAGCCAATGTTTCAGTCATTCTTTTTAAACTGGAAAATCACATAGTGTCTCTACATGTACTTGTTGATAAGTGATCTTTACCACTGGGTCTGCTCCACATCAGGGTGTATGCTCTTCTTATGCTTTCCCAGTTACTGACTGTGATGGCTCGAACCACACTGAGGATAACTAAGGCTGCCATGTAACGCTCATTTCCTTGGGAGACCATCCCACCGAACGCAGTGGGGCTAGCTTCTGAACCAATACACACCTAGTTGGATAGCTTCCTGTGTTAGATTTCAGCCCCCCATTTGCAGCATGCTGGCTGCACAATTTGCCCCCTCTGGGGCTCCGACCCTTGGGTGGGCGTTGTGAAGTGATATTCACGGCCATCAATCAGCACGGTACATTTTGCCTGCTCAGATGCCCTTTCCCTGCCCTGTCTTTCCCTGTCTTTCAAAACCCTGTGCTAACTTACAAAATTTTACTCCCTCCAGGGCTTTCCAGCCTCCCTAAACAGGGGCCCCTTCCTGCAGGTGCCCAAAGTGGTGCGGATTTCATGGTTGGTCCAAGGATGAAAGTGTTGGTCTGATCCTCCTTCCAATCTGAGGCTAAGGCTGCGGTCGTATCTGCACTTCTGTAAGAATAAGGCTCTCTGAGCATAGGAAGACTTACCTCTGAAAAGACTGGACCTAGTGGGAAGCTCAGCCTAGTCCCTCACAGACAGGTCCAACCTGTGGCTTGGTTCTACCACTCCTGAGTGCAGGGAGAGGCTCAGGTGGATTTCGTAAAAATACACAAAAAGTCTTGCACAAAGGAAATTATACTTCAAATAGAAGATTTCTATTCTATCCCTGATAAGAACCCGTGTGGTGTAGTGGTTAACAGCACAGGGCTGGGACTCAGGCTATTTGTATTAAATTACTCTGCTCATCCACGGAACCAACTGGGTACCTTTGGAACAGTCACAGACTCTCAGCTCAAATGACCTCTCAGGGTTGTTGTTGTGGGGATAAGCTTGAGAGGAGGAAGTGGAGAATGATGCAAGCCACTTTGAGTACTTTGTAAGAAAAAAGGCAGGATCTATTAAATACATAAATAAATACTAGTTTTCTAGATAACCTGGTGTTGTTGTCACCATTGGTCAGAAGAAGCATTCAGTCATGGAAGTCCCCCTCTGCAGGCATAATTAGAACAGCCTAGACACAGGTTTGCCATCTCAGTGACAACTAAGCCCTCTTGATTCAGCTCCTTCGAACGCCCTTGAATCTGCAAGAAAGATCCACAAACTGCCTCCCTCTTTGTTTTTGAAATAAATCTACTGCAAAGGTCACAAGGGAAACAACTCAGAGCAGGCACAATCTAAGGTATTTTGATGCCTTAAATAGATAATCTGAATGGCTTTTACAGCCCCAGATTGTAGTAAAACTATCACTGCAATTAATACACAAATGCACTTTAACATTGGTTCCAGCCTTTTAAAGGTGCCCAGAAATCTCCTGCCTGAGGTCCAGCTTGGTCAAGAGAAAATGTTTTTATCTTCTTATCCAGTCCCTCTGCAATGGTAGCATTGCCCAGCCAACAGAGCATACATTTGCATCCTAAGGGTACCAGGGTGTTCTAAGGAGAAGAAAGCACATTCTAAGTGTCAGCCTTTCTCTGTCTATTTCCTTACTTTTGTCTTTTTCTGCTAGTCCACTCGGCAGAGTGGAAATCCTCTGGAACAGATCTGACCAAGAAAAAAAGAGGAGAAGAACTTAAAGCACAGCCCTAAAGGTGAGAAAACAAAACAGGTTCTCCAGAACCGAATCAGAGATATGGCAGCTGTGATGGACCTTACTGCTAAAAGCTATCCCATATTGGACATTTTTGTCGGGCATTTGTTGGTGGTGGTGGTGGTGAAGGGGAAGAAAGTTGGCACTATAGAGATGCATAATTGATTCATGTCAAAACATGTCAGATCAGTGTAGAATTCTTGCTTCCTCTTTTGGTTAAATGAACTCAGCTCACGAGTTCGCCACGAACTTTGCTAAGTCCGCAGTGCCATCTCGTGTTGAATTGTAGTAATTAGCTCTGCTTGTGCCTTGTTTAAGGGAAGGAGCTGTTTAAGAAAAGAACTCAGCTGCATCCAAAGGCAATACAGCCTGTACTTGTGTGGGAACAGAAAGTGAGGGAATAAAGGATGGACTCAGCAGAGAACACGTATTTCTTAATGGATTTAGTTGTTACTCTATAAAATTTGCAAATAATCTGTGGAAGAAAGGAGAAGTCAACAGTGAGGGAGACTAGTCATATGTTGAAGTCCTCGGTTCAGTTTTGGACTGGCGATTAAGACTTTTCTTCTCTGCCCCCATCCTTTGGTTCTGCACGGCTTTTTAATATTTTAAGGCTGCAGTGCTAAGCATGTTTAAACAGAAAAATACCACAAAATTCCCTGCATTCCCTACCCAGCCATGCTCCAGAATACTGAGAGTTGTAGAATTTTTCCCTGTGTAAATATGCATGTTCTAAATCTCTTAGCCCCCTTACTCTTTTTAAAAGTTTCTTTCATTTTCTCAATTTCTGCTGCTGGTGTTGCAAAGTTTTAAAATAGCTTTTAAAGTTTGAAATGGGTTTTCAAGTTTTGGAATTGTTTGGAGGGGAGGTTCAGGTTTGTTTTTAAAGTTTATAAATCTTTGGAAGTTTTAACAATAATTTGTATAGGATATCCTTGGGGACCTTATTTTGGCCAAAAGGGGATTCCTAGTTTTCAGATTTTGAAATCCTATGCAAATTTAGACACAAAGAAGATTTGCAGCTCCCAGCTTGGTCCAGCCAGATGCCAAATGGGACCAAGGCTATAGAGGCATTCAAGAAGAGAAAGTTGCCATGAAGGAAAAATAGCCATTTACTCAGTAATCGTGTCACGTTATATGTTAATTTCAAGTTTTAATCTAAAGTGTTTCACCTTGTATGTGATGAAATGTTTTGATAAATTCTCATCAAAGATAATAATCTGAAGAAATGCTAACCCATTTCTGCTATTTGCAGAAACGTTTAACCTGTTGCCACATTCAAAGGCTCAGATCAGATTGATATGTGCTGGTGGAAGTTTTTTGTCCCCAGCCTCTTCTTCTCATGGCAGCTTCTTCAGGCCCCTAAAAATGCTGCAAAGAGTGCCAGGAGCCCCTGGTAAATGGGGTGGCCTTTGGTGAGTGTGTGGGGGATGCCTCTGAATCAGGTACTTGCGTGAGCAGTGAGCCTTCCTTTTAGTGGAAAGCTCTTTCATCTCATGGAAAGCAGATTTTGGGCCCAACCCATAGATATCTTTGAAATATCACCACAAAGCTACAGTTGGCCCATTTTTGTGCTTGTCACATTTGCAAAGTTGGCACCACCATTACAAAGACAAAGATAATCCTTTGGCTGGTGTAGGAAGCCATTTTATTAAGCCAAGCACTGATCCCAATATGTTTCAAGCATGGACTGCTTCCTTGGAGGATTAGATAAAGGCAAGAAACCACTGACCAAGTTTAGAGCCAGAGGAATTTTCAGGCAGAAAAGATGCTTTTATCACTCCTGGTAAGAAAAGAAATCCAACTGGATGGTGGAGTCTGAACACGCAGGCAAGCCTGAAACTTACCCTTTACGCAATTTTACCTTTACAGCTCAGCAGCTTGCAGATGTTTGGGGTGGCTCTTTAGTTGACTTAATAAAGGTGCTATATGGATATAGTATTTTGAATTTCACTGCTGAAAATATCTGGTAAGAGAGCAGGTTGTTGCCACATAACTCTGCCATTGTGTGTAATAATAACACAAATAGTGTTGATCTCTCATTTGAAATGTCGTTGGTTCCTGGTAGGGTGTCTGCAAGAGCACTTGCCAAGGACATTGGGTGAATTCTCTCCTTCCTGATGGTGAGTAATAGATGAGACAAAAACATGACCTCAGACAGGTTTTGAAGTTCGTGGTGCTGATATCCAAATGGAGTGAAAATGGAAGCTGGCCAGCTACCCTCTGAAAGAACATTGTTCTAGGACCAATTATCTTTTTAAATCAGAACTATCAGAGATTCCAGACTAAAAATAAAGGGGAGAGCTTAGCTTACCTGCAAACCACAGCATAGTTTTAACACAAATTCAGCTACAGGGGGCATTCTAGGCATGTTAAGACAGAAAAAAGTGCTAGCTGGGGAATACTGAGAGATGTAGAATATTTTTCTGTTGAATCATGCCAGGATTGTGCTGTATGCATAACAACCTGGATGTTGAAAACATATCAGTATATGCAATAAAAACATTAGAGTGAAAATAAGAAAGAAGCTTGCAGGCCAGAGCAGAATATTTCTCTGTGTTCCTTGGATGGACTTCCTAGCACAGGTTAAATTTAGAAGATAAAGGGCAGAAATGCTTAATTGTGCTGTGTAAGTTCTAGTTTGACTTTCGAAATGCAAAGGCAGAAGAGTAGTTGGCAGCAGAGTGCAGTGGCTAAGTGCTGCCCATCTTGCTTCAAGTGAACCATAGTTAACATTAACCAGAGTGCATTGGTTTGGATGATGTTGCAAGCACTGGTTTAAGAAAAAATGGAATTGAATGCTTCCAGGCTCCTCTTTGCAGTTCTGCTGGAGAGAGAGGAGGAGAGCAGATAAAGAAGAGTACTTTGCTATGAGAAGGAAGCTGTTTGAGGCTTCAGAGGGTAAAACCAACACTGAACTGGGCCTGAAAACAAACTGGCAGCCAGTGAGATTGGCTATGTTGTAACTTGGTCAAATCTGCCAGTCATAACAGGCTTGCTGCCTTCGTTTGTACTTTCTGGACTGTTTCCAAAGGCAACCCCTTGTATATCGCATAGCAGTGGTCCAAATGGGAGGTTACCAGAGTGTGGACAACTGTAGCAAGGTTATGTCTGTCCTGCGATGGTCCCAGATGGCATTATCAGCCTAAACTGGCAAAAGCTCTTTGAACCGCTGAGGTTTCTTGTTCCTCTAGTTACACGCTGGACCCAAGAACACTCCCAAACAGAAAGCCTTATTTCATGGTGAGTTAAACTCCTTTAGGACATGCTGAATGTTACTCAGCCAAGCAGATGCATAAAGTGATCCATACCAGGATGCAAATGTTTGTTTTGACATATACTCTGATTGGGTCAGGGATGACCTGGAAGAGGTTTCTGGACTGCATTGGACAGTTTATGGAAAAAGTCATAGAACTGTGAGAATTGGCAATAAAAAGGACACACTTCCTCTTGGTACAAATAGGAGCAAAGAGACTGCAGAGGCAAAGCTCTGACCCCACTTCTCACCACACCATGGTCCCAACCTACCTTGCCCTTCCTTCATACCCCAGCTATTTCTTTTATTTATTTATTTGTTTAAAACATTTTTATGCTGCCCCCATCGCAACGGAACCTCGGGGCGGCTCACAACAGAAACAAAATACATAAATAAATAATATAACAATTAAAAAAAAAATTTAAAACCCCCGGTGCATCTCAGCTAAAAATTTAAAATCCTATAAATACAAATAATTTAATAATTAAAATAAGTTTTAAATAAAAAGGTCTTAGCCTGGCGCCAAAAAACAAAGAACGATGGCACCAGGCGGACCTCTCTGGGGAGCTCATTCCATAGATGGGGCGCCACCACAAAGAAAGCTCTCCTCCGGGTACTCACCCTCCTAATTTCCTTCACAGAGGGTTCCCGGAGAAGGGCATCTGTTGCTGATCTCAAGGGGCGGGAGGGCATATATGGACGCAAGCGTTCCTTTAGATAAGGACAAATGTCATCTCTTATTTGGCCCTTAGTAAATCTGGTGCAGAAACCTACTTTCTCCTAGTGCAGAGGTTCCCAGAGCAGGCCTTACGGACACCATTACAGGAACCTCCAGTGCCCCCCCCCCCAAAAAAAAGCATCCCCAAATGGTACTCATAGGCAGAGGAATTTATAATTTGGTTCTTTTTTCCATGATTAAAATATGCATACATCAATTTTTATGAAATGCACCCAGCCTTCTAGCAATTCCATATAGTCAGACCAAACAAATGCTGACCACATATCCAAACAGCTTTCCAACTGAAGGAAGTGTCTACCTGCCATCCTTTTCCATATCAAAAGTGTTGAAGGTGCTCAACCTTTTGCATTATAGGCGGTGAGCATTTATCCTTCCAGCATTGTAAGATTAGTCTTTCAGCTGACCAAGGGTGCAGACAATCCATCTTCCTTTCCATGTGTTAATTTCCATGAAGCAGGTAAAGAATTTAGAAGAGTGTGCACGTCACTGAATATTAAAAGCTGTTCCAGTACAAAATGAATCCGTGTAATAGGTTCCCTGCAGGTAAATCAACTACTGAACAATGCCAAACATGTGCTTGAAAGAAGCATTTGTTGTACTGTCCCACTAGCGTTTAGCTGATTTAGACAATGCTTTTTTAAAGGAGATGTTACGGTGTCCAAAGGACATGAAACAAAAGGTTTGCTGGCTGAGATGCAAACGGCAATCAGGAGATATGACAAATATGATCTGCTGATTTGGCTTTTTGTGCTGGTGCCCACAGCAGTTCCTTGGAACTTCCAAATTCCCCAATGGGCCTATGGGTCTAAAATGTTGCGGGCACCTGCTGTAATGTAATGTTGCATCAGGTGTACACTAACTGCACATGTGATAAAGTCATGGATATGGAAGCTCACCCAACAGTATGTATGGAGGCTTCCAAACAGAGAAGGTTCAAGAAAAGTTATGAACACCTAGTTCATAAATTGGAGTGATGCCGTACATCCTTCCCAGGTGTGCTTGGGAAAGATGCATGCTGACAGGCATGTAGCAAGACAGAAATGCTGAGCAGTGGTGGGAACTCCTGCCTGTGATGAAACTCTTTGAAGGCAGAGGTTATACCTTGGGATTAGTAGTTAGCAAAGATTGTTGTTGTTGTTAGTCGCAAAGTCATGTCCGACCCATCGCGACCCCATGGACAACACTCCTCCAGGCCTTCCTGTCCTCCATCATCCCCCGGAGTCCACTTAAGCTCACACCAACTGCTTCAATGACTCCATCTAGTCATTTCATCCTCTGCCATCCCCTTCTTCTTTTGCCATCTATTGTTCCCAGCATTAGACTCTTCTCCAGGGAGTCCTTCCTTCTCATTAGGTGGCCAAAGTATTTGATAGCAAAGATTAGAAACACCAAATGTGTGTCTATATATAGCTAGGGGGAATATGCTAAATAACTTTGGCAGGCAAGCCTTTGGTCTCTCCCAGTCCTTGCCCTGCCTAATACCAGTTTCCAACCATGGCAATCAAAGGCAAGCATGGAACAATTACTGGCACATTTCCTTGAGAAACCCAGAAGAAGTAAAATATGTTTTTTCTTTGGCAAGACCTGCTGGATCTTTCTTCAGGCACTGTATCCAAAATGAAATATAAAGCATTTGACATTTAACATTCTGTGCTCTTAATATTTAATCAGCAGAATGTGAAGCCAGATTTTGCTGTGCAATCTCTATTATCATTTGCCCAAAATATTTTAATTATTTGCAGTGCAATCCTACACGTGGCTGCTCAAAGGAAATCCTACGGAAGGGTTTACCTCCAGCATTATTGATTGTAAGCAATATTTTGGTTGGCTGGGTGTCTTCTCTTACAAAGGGGTGTTCAAAGACAAACCACAAGAATGGCTGCCCGGCACTATTGGGACCTGAAGAAGAAAAGGCAGGCACACAGGATTAATTATGGTCTGAGAACCAAGAAACCATGCACAATGTGCGTGCACAAGAGTTTTTCAGCTCTCCGTGCAGTCGCTGACATTAGGAATACCGGATAAATCCTCAGTGGATTCAGATCCATTGTATTCTATTAATACAACCTGCAGATACCAGAGAGGACGGCTTTCCCCAAGCTGTACAGAGTCCACAGACCTGCGGACCATGTAAAAAAACCCTTTCTGCAAGTTCATACAAATTTGGTCAAAGAGAAATACAAAACTTAAAAAAGAAAACACCAACCCAACATGTGATGAAAATGTACAGTGGAGGATTTGCAGATTTTTGGAAGAGTGAATTTGCATAAAGGCGTATGAATACCGATATCATCAACAACACAAAGGTCTGAAAAAAAGGTGAAATGGAGCTAGAATTAACTTTGCAATGTCTACCTTCCTACCTGAAAAATACAACTTAGGATACAATCCCATTCAGGTTCAGCGTGGGGAAAACCACCTACATTTTCCAGCATTCCCCAGCCAATTTGGGATTGCACCTGTAAAGATCAGGAGGATCTTTCAAGGATGCCCAAACAGATTCATCTAGAAGAGAAAAATGCGACTGTGGAGTGCGCTCCACAGAGAGGTCCGCCTGGCACCGTCATTATATATTTTTCGGAGCCTGGTTAAGACCTTTTTATTTAATCAATATTTTAATATGTTTTAATATCAAATTTTATTTTTGTATTTTATTAATTTGCAGCCAGAGTGGGTCATCAATTTATTTATGCTGTTGGCCATCCAGAGACGTTAGTGATTGGACAGCATACAAATTTTATAAACAAATACATATCGGCAGCTTTCCCTTTACATATAAACCTCTTGGGATTTTGTCAGTGGAAATCATGGGCTAAGGCTAGGCTGATTCTGCTATGCTGACGTGCTAGCAAATGGAAGAAGAAAATATTTTAAGATGCCATCCCTACTTCAGTGTGATGCTGATGTTAAGTTGCAAGTCATTTCACATTTCTTTCAGCCTCCACCATGTGCCTGCAGAGACAGATGAGTTCATAACGAGTTTATTTAAATACAGGGTATTTTTGCTGATTGAACCTCTGACTGTCTCACTGGGTGTTTTAGAACAGAAAAAAATGCCACAAAGCTCCAAATTACAGAAAAGTAAAAGGTAGGGTGGCAAATGGATTATCTATGGAGAACACAAGATTGACTACATGTATGCTCTCACATCCATGAGAAGCTGGCCTATCAAAGGCGGTGTGTCCATGCAGACCAGCTGCTGGGGCAGATGGGCAGGAGGGCCCTATTGTGCCCAAGTCTTACTTGCGGGTTTCTCAGAGGCAGCAGTTTGGCCACAGTGCAAACAGAATGTGGACTAGATGGATCCTTGGTCTTGCAGTTCTTTCACTGCAGCCAACCCAAGTTTAATGGCAATGCTATAGGAAAGTGATGTCTAGTAAACAGTTCACCTCACTGGAAATACCAAAGTCTCAGCAGTGATGGGGAAATTCTAGGCATAGGCCAGGAGCCCGCAACAGACTGTGTTGCAGGGGAATTACACTTCTTTCAGTTTGGAGCTGCTCTAGAAGACCATGCTTTGGTGGTAGCTGAGGAGGGGAGGCAGAGGGGAGGTTCAGATTTGATTCCTGGGCCTTGAATCTTTGCAGCCTTCCTCTGTGCAAAGCTGCCCTTAAAACATGTTCAGAAACTGCAGCTGCCGCAGAGGGTTGACAAAAGCTTAATTTGCTGAACTCTGTGATGCCAATGGCACAAGTCTTCACTCTGCCTCAGAGCCCAACTCAAAGTGCTGGTGATCTCTTAGAGACAGGTGAGTTAGATAACTTTTATGATCCTTGCCTTATTCTGCAGTTAACACAGAAATGATTGCAGCTCTTCAACAAAAGAAATAGTAAGATCTCAGACAGTGTTTCTTCAGGGCCAAGTGGAAGGCTTGGAAAAAATGTCATCCAGGCCCTCTTCTCTCCCTTCCACCATTCCTCCAAACTCCCCTGACAGCCTCAGTACCCCAAATGCTGAGGTACTCAGTACCCTCAGTACCCCAAATGCTCTTTGCCCTCCCCCCTCCCCTGCCCTTTCCTTGAAATTGCAGCAATGGTCTGGAACCACTGCGAGGTGTAGAAACCTTGCCCCGTGGGTCCTAATCCAGCCCACAGAGCCCTTCCGCCACCCCAGAGCCTCCTGGAGTCCCCCACTGGGAGGGAAGCAAGCATATGGGAAGTCCCACTGCACCCTCTGTTCCCATACCAAGAGAACAGGGGGTTCCGGCACTGCAGATTCTTCCTGCGGCACTCCACTGGGATGGATGCTCCTCACCATCCCATCCAGGTTCCTTTCTCTGTACTGGAATAAGCACAGACCTTGTGTCTCTCCCAGTGTGGAGAAAGGCCCCAATGGGGCAGGATGGCAGGGTTGTGGACTAGGGTTCCTCTGCTTACACATTGACAGCCACAGACCTTTCTTGCAAAAATGTTCTTATTGACCAAAGTATTTTCCAGAAGCACAAGCACCCAGAATGAAACTCTGAGTATGCACAGAGTGGCTTGTCACCTGGCTCGTAGAGGGTTTATTGGGCCCCACACCCCAATATCGTTCTGCACCTCTATTTTACGCAAACCTTCTGTGAGCCAGGCCTTCCAGTGAGTGGCTTTCTTGATGGATATTAGTCTTGGAAGACAGCACAACATTCATAACACACCCCACAACCTGGATTTGTTTTTCATGATTTTTCCAGTCCCGAGTGATGAATTCCACAGAGTTTTCCATGGTCCTGTGTTTTCAGTGAATGGATTTTGCAATGCAGCAGTTTGAGGTGTCCTTTGCATTTCCAAGAATGAGGAACAGTGGACTGTAAACAAAGGGACTGCAAATAAAGGGAGGCTACCATGATCAGTGCAGGAAACCGGAGCATACAATCCCTTATGTTTACACTGAGGCACAGGAGAACTAAAGGGTTGCCGAAATGTGGGTAGGTGTGGTCTGTTGATGTACAATAAATCTATCATGGCTTTTTTGCCTGTGTGTATAGAAAACAGGATGGGGAGTGTTGTTTTTAATGAGAGGATGCCTGTGCTACACTGAATGATTTACAGAACCTGTGCATGCTGCTAGTTCTTTTGATCTTCCAGATTGCTTTTCTGCATCAAAGCTGGTTGGATCTGCACTGATTACAGGAAGGCTGAAATCTCGGACGTGGGACAGAGCTGGGTGAAACTAGGCCTTAAAGTGACGCGAGTGGCAGTCTCCTTTGCAAGTGTAAATGTAACCCATGCATCATGCGGGAAAATGCTTTCCTCTTTTCTGTATTCTGCACTGCAGGCCCTTTCTCTCTCCCTCTGTGGTGTTCAGCCCTCAGCAGCACCAGTAGGTTCAGAGGCAATTTGCTGCTGAGTGTGACTTGCTGGAGTTTAACAGCAGAGGCTGGCTCATGCCCCTCTTACGGACTTCCCACGAGCATTTGGTTGCTTGTTGGAAGCAGGATGGTGGACTCGATGGATCTTTCTTCTGATCCAGACAGGATGCTCTTGTATTGTGACTCCCTTCAGGAAGTCTCTCGAAGTCTTCCTTCTGGGTATTTTTCTTCCTCTCCTTTTTTCCTCTAAGCCAGATGCACCATACAAGTCTTGTAGCTCCTTTCCATGCTGGAGTCTTTTTTCTTTGCACACCTGAATCTCTTTCACTCTTCTGTCTACCATGGTGGCCACGTCATTCAACTTCTGTTGGCTTTGCTTGAGCTGTAGCCAAAATGCTTCCCACCTTCTTAAACTTTTATCTGGCAGCTGCACAGTTTCCCCGTATTGCAAGGAAATGTGTTCACTGAATTGACATGTGACAGTCTCAGTCTCTTCCACTTTCCTTTCAGAAAGATTACAGCTTCACATGTGCACATGAGTTCTTCCCTTTCATAAGAATATTTTATCTGTGCTGACTTGTACCTGAATATCATAGGCCTTTCCCATTCTGATTTTGGACAAGAATGTTAGAGAAATAATGATCCCTGTGTGAATATTTTTTATCATAAAGTAAGCCAGTAACATAATGTTGCCATTTTGCATTGCAAGAAGGAGGAGGAGGAGGAGGAGGTGGAGGAGGAGGAGGAGGAGGAGGGAGGAAGATATGCACAAAATGAAAATTGCATATGCTAATTCATATGCATAGATACAAATTTATAAATAATAGAAAGGCATTTATTGGGTTTGCCCAACACAACAATCCACACTCAAAGTTGTGTATGGGTGGAGTGTGGATTGTTGTTGAACCATGGGTATGAACTCAGGTTTGCTAACAAATTATGGTTTGTTAATCCACAACGAGAACTGATTATTTGCTGCTGTGAACTATGGACTGCTTGTAATCTTGGGTTGTAAATCTAGCTGCTTTCATTCAACACAAGAATCCACAGTTCAGCAGGAACAGACCATACTCAATCCATACTCAGTCTTGAGGGTGGGCAATTGTGCGGTGTGATTCCAGCCATTATGTCCCACTGGAGTAGAGAAGATGGGGACAATTAAGATACCTTATATTATGCTATGGTTCTTTGCCTTTAAAATGAACTTGGACTCAGCAGCCCTTCAAACAGAAGACTGTCCTCTGTAAACAGGACATATGGACACCAGGCCAAGAGAAAGTTCTGGAAACCTGACGGCTTGTGCATGCATGTGACTATGTGCACAGAAGTGAGCATTATCCACAAGAGTTATTCTGAGGACATGCTGTAAGAAGGATTATAAAGAGAGAGCCCTGACATTATGGGAACAGTAGCTGGCAAATACAACATCTCTCTGTTGACTCCCTGAACTATCTTCAGACTGAGGTTGGCCATGAGTCATACTTTGCAGAGCACAGTCCTCTGTTTGAGGGCACCCACTACTTGAAGTGCTGTCCAAAGCCTGATTAAAGCCAAAGAAATACAAGACAGGCAGGAAATGCAGGGGTCTCGAATAGCCCACAGCTAGTAGCTCCTCAATAACAGCTGACTGAGTTCAGCTGTTTACAGCCTTCTCCTAGGGTCAGATGCTAACTGGTGGTGCTAAGATCACTGCCTTCTCTGGGAAATCACAGTCAGTTTTGGCTGAGCCAGAAGAGTAAGCCACAAAGGTACACAATATTATTTTCTTTGCACTACAGTTGCGGGTCTGAGAAAGTTGTGGCATGATCCGATGTGGCTGCAAGATACCTGGATGACTTCTTTTGTCCATTTTAATTGTTTTCTTCTGGATCACAAGGAGGGGAGGGCTGATGCACTGCTGGATTTCCACAAAGCATGATGACTCCTCACCCCTCTCCTCCCCATCCCCTGGACATCCTCTCTGTGCCAGCCCAGAAGCTGGTGCTCTGCCTTGGGATCCACAGCCAGCATGGAAAGACCTGTGTCAGCTGAAAAGGCAGAGGGAGATTACTCCAAAGGTGGAGTCTTGGCGCCAACCTTAGAGAGCTTTTCCAAGGTGAAGTGGAATTCTGACTTTTCCTGTGCCCACCTAGGCATGGTCAGTGGCCATAGATGTGCACTTTTAATTATCTAGTCTGAGAGACATTACGTTTATTATCTTTGATCTGTCTGTAGTGTTTCCATCTTCTTGACTCCCTAATGGAACAATTCAAAGATTGCAAGATTGTCTCCTCCTCTTCCTTTCTCCTCTCTCCCTCCTCCCCCTTCTTCCCTTCCCCTCCTCTTCCTCTTCCTTGCAATTCTACATATTTTCTGAACAAATGCAAAGAAACAAATCAGGATAAAACTGTGTTATACTGTAGAATGACAAAGTCCATGGTTCCATTGCATGAAGTGTTGGGAAACATGGCGGGGCATTGAACACATTGCTGTCAAAATGAAACTGACTTGTTTCTAAGTAAATCTATAAGAAATTGGATAATTACATAATCTCACATGATAGTCACAGATATAGGCAGAATTCTGTAGATAGAAATCTATGCGTAGAAATCATGCAGCTAAATCACACAGCTAAATTAATTATTAGGTTAAATTGTGCTATTAAAGGGCTGAAGGTCTCCCAGTAAATGCCATGGCCCAGAATTTGGGATTTGAACCTGAGTCCCCTCTTTGATGGAGGCTACTAACATTAGCTCTCTTTTGGATGTGTTTTAGATCTATAAAGGGAGTGGGAAGTATTCTGAGCAAATATTCAATCAGAAAAAAGAATGCCTGAATTCTCTGTTGCTTGATATAATCTGTAAAGATGCCCAAGTGTATATACTCTTTGGGTTTCTGTATGTATAATGCTAGAGACAAGAGTTTTAATTTTAGGTCTAATATATCTATATTATTTATTACATACTTGGTTATTTTAAACACTCCACATATTGTGACAAACAGATTTCCTGCAATGGGCCAAGTCATATGAACAGAACACTTTTTAAGAAGTACAGAACATAAGTAAAGAAGTAAAAAACACCCACTAAAAAGCTGTTGGTGTCAAACTCTTCCTTATTCTTCCTTTACTTATATGTGAGTGATACATTCTTTGCTACCAAAAAAGAAAAGAAAAAAAAAGAGTGGGGAGCAGTGAAAACTGGTGCTGCTGCAAATATGCGATCAAATGATTGTGTGAAACCTTATAGGAGCTGGTCATGCCACAAATCTTACAAACACCTCTGTGATTACACAACACAGTGAAACATTGAGCAACAACTGGTTTAGGAAAATAATGCCTTCTGCTCAAAGACAGCTCATGACAGTTGTGTTGGAGGCAGAACATTCAAATGGCTCCTGCCGAATCCTTGCAGGGGATACAAAAATATAGTAATTGACAATATGCTCCCATTTAATAGACTTCTCCCCAATCTGCCGCCTGAATCAAGCCACATCCCTCTGCCTGACAGAACTGGTATTTTTACTCCTGCAACAGGAAACACTTTAAATTGTATATGCATAGTTGGAATGGATTTGAGGATTGATGTTATACACCTTGTCCAAGAGGTGTCCAATAACACTCTCCTTGTTGTGATGATAGTTCCTAGTGAGTTCCTGGATCTTTTTGGAGGTTTCATCATCTACTTTAACTGACAGGTCACCTTGGGAGCCCATCACCTGTGGGGGCAAAACAAAATGTATTCTGTGATCAAAACAAAATTTGCATGCACGGTTACATTACCTATGATGCTGTTAAGGCCTTCTTTGCTATGGGCCTTGCTACACAAGGTTGGGATGGATGGATTTGTTTCTGGTCCATATTTGTTTCAGGTGTGTTAGTTCATAAGCCTGCTCTGAAAGCCCAGGGAAGTGACGGGGCTGCTATTGGGAAGGGTCCTGTAGGCAGGTAGGTACTTTCTAAATGGGTCCTGTAGAGTGAGAAGGATGACAGGAGGAGAAAGAGTTTGATTGTTTTGTAATTGGGTTGGGTCCTGGTTGTAACGGCTTGGGTCCTGGTTACCTGAAGGAGCGCTTACGTCCATATATGCCCGCCCGCCCCTTGAGATCAGCGGGAGAGGCCCTTCTCTGGGAACCCTCCGGGAAGGAAATTAGGAGGGTGGCTACTCGGAGGAGGGCTTTCTCTGTGGTGGCGCCCAACTTATGGAACACGCTCCCCAGAGAGGTCCGCCTGGCGCCGTCGTTATTTGCTTTTCGGCGCCAGGCGAAAACCTTTTTATTTAAGCGGTATTTTAACTGTTAGTATTAACTGATTTTATCTGGCCAGGGCAGCTTATTTTATATTGTATTTTTTGGATTTTTAATGTTTATATTAATTTATTGTTGTAAGCCGCCCCGAGGCTTCGGCGAATGGGGCGGCATAAAAATGTTTAAATAAATAAATAAATAAATAAATAAATAATTTGCATAATAAAGGTAACTCTTGAGACATACAATCTGGCAACTTGGCTACAAGGAGACCAGGGCTGGGCACACTACCGTTGATGACTTGTCTTTTGCTTCTGTGAAATGAGTGCTTTGGCGTCAACCATTTTCTCAACAGGCAAACCTTCCAAGGCATCCAGTTTGCAAGAGTGACCAGACAATGTCTCCAAATTCCAAATGTGCCTACTGACCAGAAAGACTTGGGGGTCCTGCTTTATGCACTGAGGATGGAGGTGCATTGCATGCATGTGATTTGGCCAGCGCAGAAAGAAGGATTGCAGGAACTGGGCTTCCGTGCACAAATCTGCACAGTGTGGGGTTATGCTACATGTGACATTATATGCAGGATCACGTCACGCCCCAGAAGGACATTCCTCAGACAAATAAGGCTACCAAGGTGCCTTCTGGATGCCTCAAAGTGCAACTCCTGTCATGGCCGCTAGCGAGTGACTATGGGACTTGTAGTCCAAAACCTTCTGAAGGTCCCAAGTAGGGAGAGGCTGGTTTATCGAGTCTGCCTTTGGACTCTAACTTACGTGTGTCTGCTTGTGTCTGAAATCCTTTTCCCTCTGGAGCCTGTAGTGGTCAATCTCTGCAGTGGCTTCCTCCTTGGCTTGCCTCAGTCGCTTCCCCTTTCCTGAAAAACAAGCCAAGCCAGGGAATTAGCATGGCACTCTGAGTGTTGCACTTAGCCTTTGCTCCATCGGCAGGGACTGAGGCAGGGCACAGCTGATCCCATTTCCTGTTTTCAGGCACCGTGAAGAACCATCTCCTGTTCCTTGTACACAATCCAACCTCCAGATCCTGCTTCCAGACTGCCCTTTGTCCTCCCTTGGACTAGGACAAACTCTATTCCAGGCCTGCATTAAAAACCCTGCCACAAAGCTGAGTAGAACCATGTGATGAATAAACCTGTTAAGTTTCTGACAGCGCCAGGGAACCTGAAGTTAATAGTCAGAATTCAACAGGCTGCTTCCCTATAAATCATCTTTACTGCCTACATAGAGATGAGAAATTATTCTCCCCAAACTCCGCCTTTGGTTTCTTGGGGTATGTGAGAACTCAATTGGTGTTTGCCACCAGCATGCCCCATGGTGCATGGATTCTGAGAACATCCGAGAACATCTCATGATGTTGCGCTATAGAGAGATGAACTTTTATCTGTACACTTTTAAGTGGACATTTATGCATACTTTTAATAGTGTACAGAAACCCAGTGCAAGAACAATGGCTTCCACTATCACATAGTCTGTCTTTCACTTTTGTTGCTCCACATGCTAACTACAGGAAGGAAACTCCTGCAATTGATTTTGCTGGTGTCCTGCTTGCATTCTGCCTCTGTGTTCAGCAGCACCTTATTTACTAACTGTCACATCAACAACCAAATCTTTCCAGGCTTGCTAACTGAAAGGCAGTGGCTGTCGTCACAGCGCATTCTTCAGCAACCACGGATGACTCCCTATCATGCTTTCAGCTTTACCTCTGGCCCTCCTCCTCCTCTCTCCCCACAAATGCTAATGCCATTTGCAACAGCAAAAGCCAAAGAACAGATTTTATTGTCGTTGATGAGAAAAGACATTATTCTGCAAGATTTGCCATATTGATTCGCTGCCAGGGACCCTTCAGTTCATACCAACTGGATTCTATTTAATGCTGGCAGGCTTCCAAGGCACTACAAAGATAGAGCTCCACTCTGAATGGCATTGCAACATTTACATTTTATTGGGTTCCCTGCACACTCCCCCTCTCCCTGAAATGCCAAGGAGGGTGAGGACATCAAAGCCGTTTTCAAGCACTAATTTAGTGTCAGCATGAAAGTGAAGGTAAAATCAAGAACTGGAGACACAAATAGTATCAAGGAATGAACAAAATGACTCTTTCTGGACCATCTTGAGGGAGTTCTAGAAAAAAAGAAGAAAGATTTTGCAAAGTCCCAGACCAAAGCCACCAAAGTGAAATGTATCTGTGCATTTATGTGCATGTTACCCTACCTAAGATGGAGATCTTTAATGTGTTGGTTTCGCTGCACCAACATGCTGCCAAAACCACCAATAGAGGACTCCTGTTCTATGCTTGATGGATGGTGGCTTCATCCATGAGGGAAACTCTTCTGTGTGGCACAAGATTAGCTCTTCCCATTTGTACCTGCCTGGACCATCTGGCTACACTCAGAAGCCCTTTTCTGGTTGTCCCCAGCAAATATGGGAAGCTGTAAGGAAAGGCCTTTTCAGTGATGGTACCCTGTTTGTGGAATGCCCTCTCCAAAGAAGCTTGCCTAGCACCTACCCTGTTGGTTCAGTGCCAAGTGAAGTCTTTTTAATTTTTCCAGGCTTTTAGGCATTCTGATGAGGTTTTTTTTTTTTTTAATATGCTAGTATGTTTTTAACTCCTTGCAAAAAAACACGATTTTGTTTCTGCTTTTTTTTTTTAACCTCTTTCCAACATGTTACTATTTTAATTTCATGTCTAATTAGGATATTGTGCTTTGTGATTTCAAGGCTTGCTTTGTGAACTGGGTAGCATCAAAATGTGGAAAATAAATGGAAATGTTGTGCAATGCAATGGTCTGAGGCTACCAGAGCATGGTGAATGGGATGTCCTACCTTGAAACTTCCTAAAGCAGACTGGAGTAAAGGCAGCATGGGGATATTGTTGAATTCCCACTTTCATCAGCACTAGACAACCTAGACAGTGGTAAGGGCTGATGGAGCTTGCAGTCCCATGAACTTGGAAAGGTTGCATGTTCCCATTCCTGTTGGAAGGGTGTGGTGATCCCATTAGGGAAAAATGAAGTGAAACCAAAACAAAAAACAAAATGAAAAAACAGCCATATATACAAGAGGAAGAGATGCTTTCATGCCCCCTTCCAACTCTACTATTCTATGATTCAATAAAAAGAGGGGCCAGTAGAGGAAACTGGAATGATCTGGAGTTTCCTTTTATGGGCTGAAATAGGGGGATTAGAGAAATAATTGGACTACATCAACTCTCAGAGGTTCCTTCCGGGCCCGTGGGTTGCTTGGTAGAGTCTGGCAAACTGATCAACCAGTAGGATGACTGAGGAGTAATTTGAAGGCCCTGGCAAAGCAGAGAAGTACTTTCACTTTATTAAGATGATTAATTGACTTTAACAAAGGCTGTGTCTGAGGAAAAGGACATGTTTTCTTCTCCTACCTTCTCTCCTCTCTGATTGGGTGGGAGCAAAATTGGATGTGGGAGGTAGATGACCGTCTGTTTGTTCCTCCATGGGCTGAATGATATCAGGGAGTGTGGCCATATCAAAAGGACATGATCACAGCCCAGGATGCTATGATCCTCACAGTGTGTCTTCCGGGATCCAGGTTTGGTGCATAAGAGTCTCCTCCAATGGGAGAAGACCAAGGTGGAGAATCCATTGTATCTTCCTTTGCCTTCTGCCACTGCGAGGAGACAGAGGACGGATGGACAAGATTCAGTCTGTGGCTGCATATCCTGAAGCTGCCCTGCCTGCCCTGCATCTTCTCCAACTGCAGGCAAAGTCACTGGGACACTCCTTCAGTTGCCACTATCTCAGTTGAGCAGCTGAGGCCAAACAACCTTCCCAATGGCTTGAGGAAGCTGCTGCAGGGGTGGTGTGTGCCAGGCTGAGCTGGCAGCTGCAGGAGCATTGTCCCAGCTGCTGCCTGAGTCCCAGAAGCTTTGCTCACAGGTGAAAGTCCCTTGATCTTATCTGTGAGTAGGTGCAACTGGGGCAATTCCTCCGGCAGTAGAGACTGGTGGCTCCAGGACCACCAGCCTCCATGCTCCCAGGGAATCCAGGTTTGGTCCATGATGTTGCCATCCCTGTGGAATATGGTCATCTAGGTCAGATGGACGAGCCAGGTCTGTGGAAGGAAAAGAACTAGGGATTTGGGAATTCTTAAGGTACTGGCTGCTCCCACCCTAGACATTTGATGAGGGAACAGTGACCTACGGGGACATCTGTTGGACAGCCTGAAGATGTGAACCTCCACCATTAAAATGCTGCAGATACATGCAAATAATATAATATATCTATAAAGCTCCAGTGATCTCATTCCAAAGGAAAACTAAACCTGGATGGTGCATTTTGTGAACTGCCCAGAGAGCATTTTGGCTATTGGCAGCCTAAAAATGAGATAAATAATAAATAAATGAATGCAGATGTGATAGATTGCCATTTCTTGGTAGCTTCTGCATTCTTCTTGCATAGACCGGTGGTTCCTGTCCATGCGTACCTGATGGAAGCTAAGAGCTCTAGCAAGGTATTCCTCACTTGCTTTCAAAAGTGCACAGGCTCAAATCTCACTGCTTCTTTGCTTCAGACAGGACAAGATGACAGGGTTCATAAAACATGGCAAACAAACCTCCATGATTACTACACTTCCTGGTTTTATTTCATGTTCAGCCTGATAAATGATCAAGTGTTTTCTACATTATCATGGTTTCCATCCTTCTAACTTAATCCTCTCACTGTTGGCAAGTTCCCTATCAGCCACCTGGCCTGAAAATCACACAAACCACATGGATGCTGCACAAGCAGCCTCCCTCTCCCACATGTGTGACTTGCAGCCTTCCTTTGTACTGCAGAAAAAGGTTGCCAGTTGCACAACCAGAATTGTGTGAGCATTCACGGGCTTCCTCTCTGCTCAGGACCAAGTGCAAAGAAGAGCTGTATGCACAGATGCATCCCATTCCAAACCTAGGACACCTTGGTGAGTGCCAAGAAAGGTACCACACTGCCTTAGCTCAGTGTAATGGCTCTTCTCTACTGGTGCCTTTCCTTTTTCTCATGCACTGTGCAGATTTTAAGCTGGAAACTCCTCAGGTGAAGGAATGGAGACTTTTTTGTTATGTTAGTGTAGCTTCTGTGTAGCCTGAAAAGTCTGATCCTGCCGAAGAAAGCTAAGCAGAGCCCGGCCTGGTTGAGATCTGAATGGGTGACTTAACATATTTTGCTTTGGCTATGGATGGTATAGAAATGTGATGATGATGAGGAAGAGGATTAATGTGCAGTGTTAGGTACATTTGATTGGATATCATCAACAACGCTACTGCCAGTCAAAAGAGATTGTATAGAAATTTGGAAAACGCAGACCGCAGGAAGAAAAATCTCCTGGAGGGAGCTCTGGTATAGATCAATGATTCCTCCTGAAAATTATGGGTGGCTTTCTGTCATAGCTACATGAAATAAAAGTATCAGTGATATCACAACAAAAGGTAAAACAGAAGATGAGGTCACCTGACTGAGGGTTATCAAAAAATGTGAACACTGGATTCCCCTGGGAGGTACAGAAGAGTTGACAGCAACACCTGAAAAATTCTCCAATGTTCCCTACTTCAGTATCATTCAGAGCCTGGAGAGTTTAAGTCCCTATGCTCTTGTCTGGGCATAATGCTGAGCCATGGCTTAATATCAGCTGCATGAGGCTCAAGCCATGGGCCCCATTTCTCCCCCTGATCTTCTGCATAACTGCAAAGGGAGATCAGAAGATTGTGTTTCACATAACTCTGGTTTACATCTTGAATGCTAAACCATGGCTAATTTTAACTATGGGCTGGAGAAACAAAGCAAATGTATAAAACACCTTAGGCTTGTTTCAATAGAACAGAGAAGCAGAAGAAAAGAAGGAATGGAAAAAGCTTGGCGAGCTGCCACTATGCATGTATGTATTTATTATTATTGTATCCCACCTTTTTCCCAAGGAACTAATTGCAGCTTACAAAATTCTCCTCCTCCTCCTCTCAATCTTATCTTCATAATATCCCTGTGAGGATTTGTACCCATTGACTCCAGTCTTTAACTCCATTTGCTAAACACGAGGACATAATAGAGCTTACAGAATGAAGCTGAACTCTGTGGTGGCACAGACCCTTTTTTCGCACATCAGGCTTTACAATCACTGTACATACTGTATTTTGCTGTATCCTTTACTGATCCTGAGATTTGGAGAACCCTCTGGAATAGTACAAAATATGGTATGGAGGAAAGCAGTAGGTCAAAGGAATTGATGTTTGCCTTCCCAGATAAAACTGGCTTCTGCTAGAACAAATTTATTATTTTTATGTCACTCTGAAGCCCAAAAGGGCTCTCCATGCAGCTCACAAATGATCAATGCCAAATAGAACGATCTGTGCTGCTAGGTATGCAATCTAAAAGGCAAGGCATACAAAGAAAGGGAGAAGAGGAGGGAAGAGGAAAGTAAGCCACCTCAGGCACTGCTCCTGTAAGTGAGAAAGTTCTTGTAATGGCTCACTTGAATGGAAACAGTTGTGGGAAGGAGGAATGCGAAAAAGTTGGTCTGAATGTCCTTGTTTCTCGATTTTCCCTCTGGTATGCAAAGGCTCGGTAAATGCTATTAGGAACCCTTCTAAATGATCACTGTCCATTTAGACATTCACAGAATGTTTGTTTATGATTTCGTTATGCATAGGATCTATTCTGATCTTTAGAATCAGCCTGGGGAGGCTGAGGGGGCCACTGGCATGACTTTCTCTCCTCATGTCCATCCATGTACAAAGATATTTGAAAATCTGCTACGTTTACAAGGGAACAGAAAAAGAGTGTGGATGCTAGCTGAACAGCACAGACTATAGTCCCTAATGCTAGTACAGCCTTATGGTTTTTGTTGTATAGATCAACTTACTGTGGATGCTGTGATCTTGGAGAACACATAAGTGAGAAAACACAATCTCTCAGTGGTATATATTGATTTCTCCAAAGCCTTTGATTCTGTGCTGCACTCCTGGCTACTTCAAATACTTAGAGAGTACAAAGTAAATCCCACTGTAATTGGACTTCTGGAAACTACAATGGCAACATGGAACTTACACTGCCATAGTGTAGCGTCTCTTGTATTTGCTGATTCCCCAGTTGGACTTGCTAGCCAAGGAGCATCCATGAGTATTTGAAGCCAATATAGAAATTTGTTGTCCGGCAGCGCTCGCCTCCATTTAATTAAATGTACATCTGAAGATCCTGCGCACCTCTGATAAACAGTATGGAGTTATCAGCTTACATGGAGATGAGTCAGATAAACAGATAATTCATTTTAAAATCCTCCTGCCAGCATTATTTTAGGCAGAAGATTCTTAGAATGAGCTTGCAACTTAGGGGTATGTGCAATTAAAACATGGGTAGTCTGGACTCTGACCTACTCCAGAGGTATAATTAAGTAGGCTGATGCTGATAGAACTGGGCTTGACTAAGGAAGCTGCAAGGGCATGAAAAATTTCAAAATACATCATCGAAAAACTTCAGGGGAAAGGTGTGACGTCTCTAGCACTGAAGGAGACAGTGGTCCGTTTACATAGCTGGACTCCCCAAAATGAGATACTGAAACTGTGAAGCTCCTTCAGTACCTCTCATTATATTGTTCTCTAAGCAGAGGCTAGAGATGATTAAACTTCACCCTTTTAAACCTCAATGACAAACCATTCCAAATAGTCTAAGTACTAACTTAAAAAAGAAAAAGAAATGGAAATCCAAATCTCTGCTATGTAGAAGTCCAGGAATTGTTAACAGAAAAAGGGTGAATATAGCCTCTTTGGTGAAATGGTAGTTGCTACGGTCCTACCTAGGAGTAAGTTTCATTGAACTCAATGGGGCTTACCTCTGAGCATGCACCTATAGGACGGCATCATAGGAGCAAAAACTGAAGATTAGATCAGAAATATCTAACAAAGACCATGATAGAAAAGAGAAGAATCAGAAACAATAGAACAGTGACGGAGCTGGTGATCCTGTCTGATCCAATACAGGATATCCTGTTAGACACTGTCAGGTTACAAATGTCATCCAGTGCCTGCCAGGGAAAGGCAAAGAGATTGGATCTACTGGTAGTTCATTTGACAATTTGTTGTAGTTGGCAAGGATTTCTGCTTTAACATGAGAAACACTCCCCCATCCCCACCTTAGGTGTTTGGGTCTGCGCTCGTCTATGCGGGCTACCCTAGGTATGGGTCACAGAGGTAGGAGGTATTCAACCCATCCACACCACAGCATTTTGCATCTGGCTTCATCCCCAGCCAGCATTTCGCGCCTGATTCCAGTTAGTGGTAGAAAAACGAAGTAGGTTTTGCAGGCCAGACATCTGCCCAGATCTGGGCTCCATCCACTGAGAACTTCTCCGTTACTACAGATGAAGTTCTCCTGACTCACGTCCTAAGAATAATTATGAGACTTTGTACTGGGTAGACCTATTGTAAAATATGGAACAGAACAGATCAGGAGGAAAAAAGAAATAAAGAAACCCTGGGGGGAAAGGTCAGAGGGAATGTATATCCCTTAGTTCACATTAAATACAATGCCAAAAGCTGCAGTCACGAATTAGTGCTAGAGCAGATGTTAGTCGTGATTGATATTCCTGACCAAAAGAGGCATCATGGGATATTAGACTCCCGTGTGGGACCACTGAAAGATTATGTTGAGTAGGACATGGGAAGCCTTACTTTCAGCAAGCCATGACCCATCAGGTTCCTATTCCAAAATCTTAAATCTCTTTTTAATCAACCTGTGCCTTTGTGTTACCATATACTCATGTTAAAAAGGAGAGACTCTAATTAAGTCTAATTTAGTGTGTGCTTATGTTTTGCACTTGAGGCAATTGCTCATTTCCTTCTCCCATTTTTCTCTAACTCACCATGCCAGATTGGATTGAATGCGAAGCAATATCAGATGTGACATGCAGCAGTGAACCGCAGTGTATTATATTGTGTGTTATATTGGTAAGGTTTGTGTTTATGATAATGCTTGTTGATCGTTATACTATGTATATTATTGTCTTACTGCTATTGTCCCTTATTGGTTTGGTTCTGTGTGTCTTGTAATCCTCTTAGAGAGTCCTGCAGGACTTTGATTCACAGAATATAAATTTAATAAATAATTAGGTCTGGGCATGATGCAGCGATGGGCACAAATTGAAGGGGGAAAAACACAAGTCTTTGGGGTGGATCTGTGACTCAAAAATGACTCTGTACAGAACTGACTGATTTGGCAACGGATTTTCTGCTCTGTGGACAGCTGAGTCCCAAGTCAGTGAAGGATGGCAGAGCACTAAGGGGCTGAAGACCTTTTCAGACCTTTTGGCCTGTCGTGCTGACTTTGCTTACTGCAGGATACAAAGAGAGATCAAGGGTGATGGTACAACTCTTCTCCCCTAAAGAAATTATCTGGCAAGGAACTATGCGGATTTCTCAATCATTTCATCTTCTGGGATGTGTATTCCTTCTGCCCAGTCCTTCTTATTTAATTGAACTTGCCAGATAGGTTGCGTTATGTCGCTGTATTATGACGATTTCTTGGATTATGTACAGATGGGTACAAACTATTTTAAAGGCTGAGTTTTCTCCCTGCAAAGAGCCTGCAGAGCATGTTTTACCAGGGCTAACATTTATTTGAGATGACTGAGTCACAGTGCGTTCAGCAACTGTTCCAAAGCCTCTGGTACCCACTGTTCTGGAAGCTGAATAACTCAAATGCTTCAGGATGGCCTTAAATCCAATATTCAACCTTGCTTGCGAAATGGAAGTCTGGTTCAGCTATTGTAAACTTGCCTACTGAAGACAAAGCTCCAAGAAATAAGTGGGACTTGTTAATACCATTTTAAGATTGGGTTTTCTTTATTGTATCTTTTGATGCTGTACTTTATTGTCTTTTATTGCATTACTACCCTGAGACACAGTGAAGGGTGGAATATAAAAGGTTTAAATAAATAAATTGCCAGGTGCCAACAATGTGATTCTTTCATGACAAGCAAAGAATAAAAACGTATTTTAAGGGTATTTTAACACATTGATTATATTTTACCCTGCTTTTCTTCCTGTTTTACAGACTATCCTGAAAGGTTTGAAGGTGGGTGAGATATAAAATCCATTAAATAAATGAATATTTTTGTTAAAGAACAAGTCATTTTGTGCATGTGAATCCTTTTATTTAAGTCACACTGCATCATGGACTTTGGTCTTAATTGTTTTTCTCATGTACATATATTTGATGTGATTTATAGAAAATAGTCTGAGAAACATAGGCTTTTTTAAGGGTGCACAGTATGAATGACTCCAGGAAGTCCGTTAGGAAGTGGACAGCTGAACTGCACCTGGAGATGGGTCAGAATTAGGAAGTATCCTAAGGTATTCATGTTCGGAACTGGATGATTTATACATGGAATCATACAGAGTAAGCAGGATAACAAGTCCTAAGAGGCTGGACATGGTTCCAACATAAAGCTGTTCACTGTATAGCTCATGCAAGTAGTCCTTTGACTCGAGAGAGTATGCAAAGCCAGCTCTTTTGTTTTGGTCTAGACGTAATACTATATGGTATATGCCTTTTATGCATAATGCCAAGATGCATGGTATATCAATAAGGGTGCTATCATTTTGTGCAGGTAAGCATTGCTTCTAAATGAGGTCTTACTTCTTTGACTACTCAACCAAGCAGTCAAATGGGCAACATTTTTAAAAGTCCTCAGTTAAATTAAGGTGAACAATCCATTCTGGTATGATCTGTTCCAGGCATGCAGAAATCCACAGTCTCCACCACCCCAGACTTTGGCCTCTGGAAGGTGCTTCTCTTTTTCAACCCTGCAAAATCAAGCAAGGTGTGCTTGATGCAGAGAGCGTGCGTGTCATTGTGGCAGGGGAGCCTCTTGGGCTTCCCGCCATGCCTTAGGTCCAAGCACACCAGTTGCCTGCTGTTTCTCATTTCATTGCGTTTGGACTTTGCGAATAAATTGGCACTGGTCCTGCACCGTCATGGATGGTTTCAACCACTGTCAGTATAAATGACTTAGGCCATGTTACACCTGATTGCTTCTCATGACAGAACCTAGATCTAAACCTGCTGTTTCACTCAAGGCCAGCCCAAAACAAATGAATGGTTTGGATCCCATTAACCTTTCCATTTTCTTGTGCATTAGGCAGCGCACACAAGGGCCTCTTGTTCGGTCATCCAAGGACACAGCTGACAGCAAGACTTGGGCTGCAGCAGGTCTTGATGTGTACCAGATGTGTGCATCTCATTATTCAAGAGCGGGTGGGTTCCGAGCTGGCTGCATGTAACATGGCTGGAGGCAATGGTGACTGAGCAGGCCAGACTGCAGACCTACTGAGCAATCATTCCACAGGTGATACCTCTCTTACAACAGAACATTAGGGAGGGCCGACACCCTCTTTTGCTTAGGGTAGTCCACTCTTCGACGACACCCTTTATTTGAAGGGCTGCCCCATCCAACTCCAATTGAAAGATAAAGAACATAAGAACTGCTGCCCATCAGCTGCTTGTACCTGAACAGTTGATGGAGCAGGTAAACAGGCTCAGGGTTTTCCATAGCATGGTGAGGGATGCACTGTATTTCTGTTTGAATTAGAACGATCATTTCTGCATTTGTGTCAACGGGACTTTGGAAAGCTTACATTTTGCTGATTTTGCTGATTTGACAACCCTAAAAGCCAGTGAGATATCAGTCAATTAAACAAGTGGACAGCAGAGCCCGTGAGGAAGGGTTTGACTCAAGAGCTCTGAGCAGTTCATTTCAGCTGACGTTTGATGGGACTTGTGCCCCCTTTCAAGTAACCACTGGGAAGTAAAGCAGTGGCATCGACTCTGCCCTGGAGAATGCATGGCTTCCATGTCCCACACTCCAGAACCCATTTGTTAACAGTGGGCTTCTGCAGTGGGAAAGCCTATGCATGGGGGAGCTCAGCTTTTGCTCTGCAGATGTCCATGTGCAACAGACGGCTGTCAGGAGTGGAGCTGGTCATTGTGTAGGCAGGGCTTTGGAGTTTTGAGAATGCATTGCTCTCCCTTTGATTGCAGCCCTGAATACCCATTAAAGGTAAAAATTAAAGACAATAGGGGAGCGGAGCGGAGCAGAGGGGAGGGGAGAGTGTGGCTGTTTCTCCTGGTCCCTCCCTCTTTCTCTGTCACTCAGTTTTCCTGGTTTGTTCATACTTTTTGTTTTACAAACCAGCTTGCACAAGCCACTGCTGTGGCCCTTCCTGGACTTGAGAAGCATCTTCTTGGACACCCCAGCCTACTGGCTGAAAAACCATACTATAAGCTATCCATCCTTATCTCTGTCTCTTGGTCTTTCTCTACAGATCCAGCTTTTGAAAGAGGCTTTAGAAATGCCCTTTCTTGCACCCTCCCTCAGAGCAAATAAGCAGCAATCAGTGAAGCACATAATTTTTTTTAAAGGGTTGGAGTTACACAACAATCTGTTCCCATGAAAACGAAGGTCATGTTTTCAGTTTAATGTGCCAGGACCTCATCTGTTCATAAACAGCAAGCTTGCTGTTTTGCTTTACAACTGAGTCCTGCTGATGGCTCAACACGGAGCAGGGTGAACTGGTACAGATTGCCCTGGAACTGGTGCGCACGGAAGTAGGTTTAGTTTATGTCAGGTTTGCTGATTGCTACTGAAAAGTGCAATCCACGTGGTTTTCTGGCAAAAGGAGAAAGTGTCCCTGAAGTACTGAACCGTACAAACTCCACTAGACTTGCATAAAAATCTTATCTCCTATTCACCAAACATTTTCTCCCACTATAAAAGTGGATTCTATTTTCCACCACCTTTTAAAGGTACTTAATTTGAATTTCTTTTGGTGGCATGTATTTGGCCAAAACTATTGGGTCCAGACAACATGATAACCTGCATTCTAACACTGAAGTGTGAGTTGTTGTTGAATTGTGGGCTGTTGTTGAACTATGTGTAATTGTGTTCTCTGAACCCAGCTGCACTAACAAGCTTTGGTCAATTAACCATGAACAACCCATGAAAAAAAAACCTATGGTTTGTTGTTGGGCTGTGAACATTGGGTTGTTCATCATGGTTTGTTATTTCTGCTGGGTTCAGATAGTACAGTAACCTATATTTCAGCAAGAACCCACAGTTCAACAATGACACACACTCAATTCATACTCAATCCTTAAGTGTGGCTGTTGTGTTGACTGTACCATGTCTCTGTGCTTTCTTCTTTCTACTATTCATCTCTCCATCATTTTGTAACCTCCCTGGTGGCTTCTGCTTCTTGATCTGGAAAAAACCTGAAACAAACTTGTATGATGAGTTATCTCATTGTGGCGTCTTCTGGGTTTTAATTGAAGCAAGGGTGAAGTGGGATACTTGAAATGACATACCACAACTACAAGAATTGCATTGAAGTGTTCTTCTTTGTATTGTCTAAAAGCAATTTCTTTTCCATCAAATTGCATGAGAATGGATACTGCCACAACCATAATGCAACATAAATGTTTGGGACTGAATAAGTGTTTTCTACCTGTTACCCCTCCGTCATGTGAATGGCCTCCAACCAACTGAAGCCACTGCAATCAATCCTGCCAACTCATTCAGCTCCAGCAACAGTCTGATATGGATGGAGCAATAGATTTCCAATCCATGTCAGTTTCATCTGTATTCATTCATAAAACCACTCCATCCCAATTCAGAATTAATTTGCTTTTTAAAAATCCATCCACAAGAAAACTTGAACTTCAACATAAATATGCTTTGGCGAACACACTTACATACAAAACATTTCTTTCTAAACACATTTTATCTCAAAGTACACATTTCTAAATCCATTTTTTCTATTTTGGGAAGCTCTTTAAGCTGAGACCTGCATCACACTATTGAGGGAAGTACAAAACTTGAACTTAAGCGACATTCTGATCTGCACGTGGCTTGATGCAGATCAGCTCAATTCACATTTGAACTCACAATGATCCAATTCTTCCTTAGTGGGATCTAATGGAAGTGAATGGGAAACAGAAAGCTTCTAGCTCAGGAGGGTGGAGCAGAAAAGCCAGCTAAGACATGAACTAATGGAGCACATCTTGCTTCATGGGACAGAAGCTGATTTCACTGGCAAGGAATATTAATAAGTGCTGGTTGTAAATGCATTCAGAGCTCAAGACAGAGCCCAAGACAAGAGAAGGAAATAAAGAGATATACAGCAGTAGGGAGCGAAATCTTGGGTAAAGGTAAAACAGTGCTGGAATTTCCTGTGCTTAGTGGATAAATGCTGCTGCATAAGAAACACACACGATTTTATAGTGATGGTGTTTTGTATTTATGGCATGTAAGTTACAAAAATGTGAGGACTGCCTAATCCTCTATATCATTAGAGATGCAACTAAGAGCAAGCAGATTTTGGCCACAGTGGGTGGGAACATAAAAGAGATAAAGACATACTGGCATTAGTGCAGTGAAGAGTATAATTAAAGCTCAGTGTTATACTTGAGTTAATTGGGAGGGCTGGTCCTGATAAAAGAACAGTAGGAAGGTCCCAGCATGAATATGAAAGGTCCGAAGTTGGAGGAAACAGCCACTTCTTTCATTAGAGGATTGGAAAAGAAATATAGGGTAGGCATAAGTCACCTCTTCCTCTCCAGATGTTGTGGACTACTATGCACAATTCCTGATCCTTGGACATGCTGGCTGGGTCTCATAAGCATTGTAATCCAAATCATCTGGAGAATGCCAGGTGGCTATTTCTGGCATAGAGTATGAGTGCACAAGATACCTTTTGAGATATCATGGGAAGGAGGGAAGGAGTGAGTGAGTTATGGAATGTTGGAACTGTACGACCTATAATCCAAATGCTGGAATAGGATCTTGGGGGTAATTTGAAGAAATAGCATGATAGGTAGACAAATTCCACTGTAGTGATGAAGCCAACAATTTAGAGCACAACGGTATGGACTCCACATTCACTGCTTGGAAAGCTCTGAACTTAGAGGCATCCCATGCTCTGCTGAACTGAAGTCAGCAGGACCAGAAGAGTGGTGGAAGCCATCTTGGTCTCTCTATCCTTCAAGGTCCTATATTTTTGTTAGTTGGGCTCTTCAGCCCATCTTGTGAGGGCCCTTTCTGGGGAGGAGGAAGGTGGCTCAAGCTGCATCATAAATCATAGCCCATCATAATGGCCTCTTTCTCACCTCTCAGAGGTCGAATTTCAGACCAATTTTCTCCCTGCACCAGCTTCAGAGGGATGGGGTCAGCTTTCATTCCCTCTTCTGAACTTGGTGCACCATCCCCAGCCGTGGAGGGGGGTTTCCTGAGCCATTCTTTGCTACCTGACATGCTCACTCAGGGACCAAGCACGGCTTTCTGTTAAATGATTAACAGAATCTGATGTTAAGATACGTCAGGCAGTCTCCAAGTAGGGTCAACTGCTGCTTCTGCTGCACAGGTGGTGCTCAGCCCTTGCCCAATGGGAAAGCAGTGCTTCCTCTGGGAACTGGAAGCAAGTGGAAGCTTTTCTAATGAGCATTCAATGAAGAAAAATAATTCACCCACGTCGCAACTTACTTTTTTTGGCCTCCTCAAGCTTGTCCTTGGCACGTTTCTCTGCCTGCAGAAGCTGCTGAATTCCCTGCGACTGGCTAGTCATCTTGCCTCCTGGAATTCAGCAAGTCATTTCAGAGACCAGGAAGGAGGAAGATGGCTTTATGCTGCCACAAGGCCTTTGTTTCTTCTCTTGTTGTGTCAACACATTCAGGCCATTTACTCAGTTCTGTCCCATCCTGCTAAAGCTAAACCAGCAAAAGAAAGGGGTGGGGGAAGAAGCTGCACAGACTTGTTTGACCAGGATATTCTCTTTTCTTCTGGTTTATACAGGATCACCAAAATATGTTGAGATTGCAGCTGCCAGGCTTTACTGGCATTACTAGTAAGGACTGATGGCTTCATACAGATCCATGTATTTTTAATTTTACTTATTTTATTTTGATTTTTATTTCAGAGTCCACTCAACCCCACACACACCTCCCTAGTGACCCCATCCAGCCACCTCATTCTCTGCTGTCCCCTTCTTCTTTTGCCCTCAGTTGTTCCCAGCATTAGGCTCTTCTCCAGGAAGTCCTTCCTTCTCATTAGGTGGCCAAAGGATTTGAGTTTCATCTTCAGTATCTGGCCTTCTAAGGAGCAGTCAGGGTTGATCTCCTCTAGGACTGACTGGTTTGATCACCTTGCGGTCCAAGGGACTGTCAGGAGTCTTCTCCAGCACCACAATTCCAAAATCATTGTTTCAAAAATCAACAATGACACCATTTTAATTATTGTGTCCAAAATCAACAATGATTAAAATCTGAATAAAATATAATAAAATATTAAATAAATATAAGAACTAATCTGGGAAATCCTGTCGGAAGAGATATGTCTTTAACTTCCTCTAGAAGGTAGCAATCTGGGAAATCAGAGGCATTTCTCCTAGCAGCCATTCCATAGTTTAGGGGCAACCACTGAGAAAGGCCTCTGGGTAGTTGACAATAATCATTGAGTGATAAATGTAATAATAATATTTAAAAATAACTCTGGTGGCAAGAAGACTGAAAGGACTTGCCCTGTAGATCTGAAAACTTGGACAGACTGATAGGTAGTGGTCTTTTAGGTAGCCTGGTCCCAATCATTTAGGGCTTTATAAGTCATAACCAGCACTTTGAATAGTGCATTGAAACAGACCAATAGCCAATTTAACAGTTGTAATGAGGGCCTTGCCTTATTCAGATGACTAGCTGCAGGATGTTAGACCAGTTTCCGAACCTTCTGTCTAATTTTGTACTTTTAAAAATGTTTGATTTAATCCTTGCAGCTTGTTGGGTTGGGTTAGGATGACAAAACAACAACAACAACTCTAGAACAGTTCACAAGTTCTCATTGTGGGTTGTTTCAAAAGAACTAACACTAGAGGGTAATCCTTGCTAGGTTTGTGAGACATGCCAACCAATAATCAAGTGTTGGCCAGATCCAAACCCCCAAAATTTTCCAGATAGCTCTGCTCTTTCCCTCTTTCAACTGCTGATGATTTGGTGTTTTCATGGCATCTGTGTACATTTATCCCCATATAAAAGGCTGAAATGCTTCTTGAAGGCTTAGCTCCTTGCAGTAAACACTTTCAGCTAAAATCTGACTCTGACCCTTTTTCTTCAGCCTGCCCACCCCTGAGAGCTTCTCCAAAACTGAATGCAGCCCTTGGACTGAAAACCTTTGTCACCTCTGATCTAGACGGGGGAACCAGAGGAGAAATGGAGCAAATGGTACACAAGGACAACCACACTTTTCTGGTGAGGAATCGTTTCATGTGTTCCACTCTGTGTGGTCCTACCACTATTGGTTCTTGGAACAAAATTAGAAGAAAGCATGGAAAAAGCATTGTTGACTCTGTGATCATGGTGCAGCCAAGAGAGCAATCCGAATCCATTCTTAATCTTATGCATATTTTACATCTCATTAAGTTCAATGGCATGCACTAGCAGGTAAGAGTGGAGAGCACAAGAACACAAGTACTTCCATCACTTTTCTGTAGCAGCCTCACTTAGGCTCCAGATATTTTGCACTGCAGTTCCTATCAGCCTTGCCGGCATGGCTAATGCTCAGAGATAATGGGAGTCATAGCCCAAAACATTTGGGCAGCATGAGGCTATAGGCCAAAGGGAGCCCTCTCGTGTCAGTTTTTTGCCTAAATCTCAATCTGTATACAATTAATAAATAAATTTTATCCCCTTTTTTGAGCCCCAGAGAACTGGCTATCCCTACCATCAAGGGAGAACAATACCTTCTTCCTATTGCAATTGCATATTGCTTGTCATTGCATATGAAAATAATGAAAGCTCTGCCAGAGTTTATGTACCTCAATTACAGGATCCTTTGAACAGACAGAAGAATTAACAGAAATGTGAAACTGTGCTGCTTCAGTACAGATCTACCCGAATCTTTGGCCTACAGATGCATGGACAACCTTATATTCCATAAGCCTTATAATAAGGTCATGTGGTTCTGCTCACAGTGACACACAACAGCAGAGTTGCATTTACCTTCCAGCAGAGTCCTCAAAAGATGAGGTTGGATTTCCCTCCTTTCCATTCTTCAGTTATTTGCAACAGATTGTAAAACACTCTAACGATGATCACCAATATGGCCATAAAGCATCACAGAAGGATGATATGTGACACTAAGTAAACAATCCAGTGGAAATGTTGAATTGTGAAACTTTAAAATATTGGCACCTTTTTAAAAATAGCATAGCCAGCTTTTGCATGTACAAAATATTTTATGTGCACAATAACACATAGCTATTATAATCCTACGCCAGCCTTCCTCAACCTAGTCATTTCTAGATCTGTTGGACCACAACTTCCAAGAGCTGCAGCCAGCATAAAATGATAGAAAAATGTGGCACAATTTACTCTTATTTTGACTCTAGAATCAGAGGATCACAGGATCATAGAGTTGGAAGGGGCCATGAAGGCCATCGGGTCCAACCCCTTTCTGTTGCAGGACATCAATTTACATCATTCCATTCAGATGGCTGTCCAGTTTCTTTTTGACTGTCTCTAGTGAGGGAGAGCCAGGCATCTGGTTCCACTGTTGTATTGCTCTCACAGTGAGGAATCCTTTCCTGATATCTAGTCTGAATCTGGGTTGTCATGTCCTACACTCTGGTATCAGCAGGAAGAGATCCTCTTTGTGATAGTCTTTGAGGTACTTATAAAGGGATATCATGTCCCTCCTCAATATATACAGTAAACAATATATAATATATATATATAGAGAGAGATTCATATGTACCATGTCCATTTGAGCGCATGCACAAACCATGTCTGAAGGAACATTATGTTAGTTGGGGCTTGAATCTGGCCCATAGACAACCATGGAGACATCCCTCTTCAAAACATGACTGAAAAGGAACTCCATATATCTAGCCACTATGGATTCATGGAGACAAAAGCTATCAGTGGCTATGAGCTTTGCTGGCTGAGTGCTACCTCCTTCACCAGAAGCAGCATGCCAGAATTCAGAATTCAGCACCAGAATTCAGAATTCAGCACCAGAATTCAGCCATTTCTGAGCAGCTTGGGAGGTCTTGTGCTCAGCCTGCTTGAAGGATGTTCTGGGCAACTGGTTCACCACAGTGTGTACACCTTACTGGGCTACGTGGATCCAGCATGGCTTTTCTTCCATTCTTATGCCCCTGATTTGCTTAAAAACAATCCCATGATATTAGCACAGATGCTTTAAAAGGAGAAACCTGTTTGGACACCCCAACCTAGGTAGACATACTGTATCCTGTGGAATATACAATGAAACCAAAGTTTGGCCCTATTGTGCAGGGGGCTGGCCCTACAGTCCATCAGAATGATGTGGCTACCATAGGCTGTAGATCCTGGAGGCTGGGGAGTAGCCACAAGGTAGTTGAGGACTGAGCAACGTGTGACCTGCACAGCCTCCCTGAACCCCCTCGGCACCCTGTTGTACTCAGGATTAACACAGACCACCAGAGCTGAAGTATGATCCAACTGGCAGCCTGGTCACGGGAAGGAGTGCCATTTTCTCATTTCCTGCAGGCAGCAAAATGTCTCAGGCTGACTAAGGAGCAGTCTTCCGTTTGAAGAAGTGAGTTCTAATTAGTGATTCTCCCTGAAAAGGATGGCTCCCGTTATGCACATTAAGTACAGAAACACCTGTGCACCCACCTACACCCACACACACAGCCATACATGCCATGCATGTTGCAAAACGGGATGCTGTAGTTCAACATGTGCCCCTGTAGGAGGCTGTTTATGTAAATGATGTGCGTAAAGGGAGCCATCCATTGGCCTTCCTCATCAGTGGCAGGCTCTGTTCAGATGCAGATGCCGAGCTTTAGACTTGATGCTATGATGAAAGGGGAAAACCAGCAGGACGCCAAAGAGCACAGCTGGAGGGGGTGTTTGTTTGCAGGGTCTTCTTGTTTTGTCTGGAAGTTATCAAAGCAAAGAAAGGTTGGGCAAACACCCATTGTTTCCCTCCTTGGTGGGGTGCATGTGTGCAAGATCTACTTGAAGCCAACCATTGCTATTGCTTTAACCAAGGGAACGTCTTCAAACAGATTAAGGGATGTCGTGTTGAGAAAGAACCTTGGAAACTTAAAAGTCTTGACGTTTGCTCTCTGCCACAGCTGCTTTTCTGCAGAAGGTTGCTCCTACTGTGTGCTGTTTCTCCACCTAGAATGGCAGCTTCTTTCACTTTAGCTTCTACCACATCCTGTTTGATTCGTGGAAGAACCTTCATTTGTCCTTCTTAGCATGGGGCTGAAGTTCACCAAGGTCGTCACAGTTTTCTCATGTAGTTCTTTCATCATCTGGATGGGAAAGGGAGACGTGGAGATTGTACTGTGGGCCTTTTGAAGTGGTGCTCTGTAGGTGACAGCCAAGCTCCCTGCCCTGCCCAGTTTTTATTTTGCTTCCCTTTACTGGAAGGTTGTCCAGAGCAACATGCTGCCTATCAGTGCCATCTTGACTTGGGTCCAAAAAGGGATTCTAGTTCTATGCTTCGGGTGCTTAGGTTCACTGTGTGCTGTTTCTCCACCTAGAATGGCAGCTTCTTTCACTTTACCTTTTATCACATTCTGCTGGAGTCTTGGAATGACTTTCATTTGCCCTTTCTTAGCATTGGGTTGAAGTTCAGCAAGGCTTTCACTGAAAGTTACTTTCCTTTAAGTCTCAGCACTTCACTTCCTAGGAAAGGAGCTGCTGTGATGAGCCACAATAAACATGACACAGTATGAATGGGGATGCCCCTCCTTGTGGCAGGCATTTTGTGAGAGCACCCACAACTAGGGATGTGTAAGGAATCTGATCAGGGCTGGGAATCCATCAGATTCCCTGGGCTTGGCTCCCTGGATTCTGGTCCACATGCAGCAGCCCTGAGTCCAAGTTGCTGATGAGGATACCTGCTTTCATGGGGCACTTGCTAGGAACTAAGCTCCACAGCCTGCAAAGGCAACTTCCTCAATGCTAATGAAGGCTGGTTGTGAGGGGATCTCCATGAGAAGCCCTGTGGAACCACTAGTAATGCCTCTTCCCCACACCGGGTGCAGCTGCCTGGGTGATTGCACTGGAAACCGAATAAGGTTGCTGATTGTGCAACTGGACGTCTAAAAGCATTTGTGGACTTCCTGTTGGGTTGGCTCACGTTGGGAGCCCACAAATGCTTGGAGGAATGGCTTCTGATAGGGTTTGTCTTAACCCTACCCAAAATGTTCTCTTAAAATTCCAAAGCTGCTCACTGATCCAAAAAAGGTGTGTGTGGGGGGTCTCTGTTCTGTATCGTGTTGACCATGAGAGAGCAAAGTGGCATGTACCTTCACCTATTAGAGAACTGTAATAGGTATCCCCTTTGGGTATCCCCTTTGGTACTTGCAATGCTGCTACCTTGACATGAAACATGATGCTAAATAGGCATATTTTTCCTCTTTCCTCTTCTATGAGCATCACTATTGATCATAACTCAGCAGCTGTTCTGTTTTATGAGCTGAAAATTCACCCACAGTAGAAAGAGAGGAAGGCTGGGTCTGGGAAACTGGGACACTCCTGTTTTCAGTTCACTGCTCCATATTTAGTCCTGACAGGACATGACCAAGAAATAGAAGGCTTTGAACAAGTACCCTGGGTTATAGCAAACTTTCTTGAAAAGTGCAGAAAATTCAGCATCCGTTAAAAGTTGATTTGGAGGGCATGCCGTGGTAATTGTTCCAGTTCTGAGCTCCAAACGTATTTTGAGCAGAAGCCACACTATCTCTTGACCATCCAGACAGCATCTTATGGCCTGGGACTGCATCAATGGGACAAAAATACTTAAATTTCGGAAATGAATACATGTTCCTTTGATGTGTCCATTTAGAAAAAAATATAGTTGAAACCTGCATGCAAATTATTGTGTGAACAGAAATGTGCAATCTGATATGGATAGGAACAGGACTGGACTCTGAGGAAGATCAGAGAACTGACAATTTTCAAAGAGACGTTCTGGTTCACACATTCCCAATGTTTGTGTGCTTGATTTGAAGCAGGTATTTCCTCTGCTGTCCTCAGATTATTTTCATTAGTATTTTAATGTTTTATGTATTGAAATGTGTTTGATTTATGTACTGAATATTGCTTTTCCCACAGGTTTCTCTTTTTATTTTGCATTTTACACCAGAAATTGGAGTTAGGGGATTCTATTAAATGAATTTAAGGTATCAGTGAGCAGGTATTTCTCCTTGTGGTGCCATCATGATTCTCTTCTGCATATATTATGAAAGAACAGACAATCCTGCTTTCAGAAATTTGCATAAATATTACATGAGAACTAAAATTAGTATCTGTGATGTTGCAGTTTCTCATGTGAAAGCCACATAACTGCTATATTGGATAAGTGTAATGCACCGGAGGTAGATCTGTGAACGTTAGGGTCAGAACTGTTTAGAAGAAAGTTAAAAAATGCATAAAACAGTGCCTAATTAAGCCAATCGCAGATAATAATACACATGTGATGAGCAGCAGCAATTTAGCTCTACACTGTGAAAGGTCCACAGTTGGGTAATATGTTTATTAGGACCAGTTGGCCAGGAAATTGAGAGATAAACTGGTTGCTCAACACTGATTGTTCCTTCTGTTTAAAGTTTATTGTAAAACAATATACAATTATGTCTTTCCAGACCAGTCAAAAGGCCAGAAAGGACAGTACAGACTTTTGAGTTCTCCGGGAGTCTTCCTTGGATTAGTTGGCTTCAGAAAAGGGAAGGGAAGGGAAGGGAAGGGAAGGGAAGGGAAGGGAAGGGAAGGGAAGGGAAGAAGCAGGGCTGGGGAAATGAAGAAGAACAGAACAATCCCCAAACTGGGTCAGATATTGTGGCCAGCAGTCTGCAATTTATGCCCTATCTCAAAATGGAGATTGTATACTGAAGAAACAAGCCAATGGAAGGTGATGTAGGTATCAGATTACATCAGCAATGCAATTTGAGATAGAGGGAAATAAATGGCTCATCTCCATTTTCTGAAACTGTAAAGGCTAGCTGTCATTTAGACTTGCCCCTTGGACTGGATGAAACACACCACTTCCTGGGCTGTCCAAGAGCAGAATGAATAGATGTCTGCCAATCTTTGTATTAGCAAATTTGAAGGTGAATTTTAAGTAGTGTACCTCTGGTGGTAGATTCCCCTTCAAGTGGCTGAATATGGCATTTCCCAAGGCATGGACAAAATCAGAATAGTTGTGCTGGTCATCAGACTATCACCTCCAAATGTAGCACAAGGAGAGAAGTCATAATTCAGTGGTAAAACTCCTGTTTTGCATGCAAAAGTTCCCAATGTCTCTAGGTAGCCCTGAAAAAAGTTCTGCCTGAAGTCACGGAAAGCCATGGCTAGTCCATGTTGACAGTGCTGGGCTACATGGATCAATGGTATAAATTCGTATACTGCAGCTGCCTATGCTCCTAATACAGGGAATGCAATTCCAGCAGGTGATGAACAGAGGCAAGATTTGACTGCAAGAGTTGGAAAGCCATTCTCCAATGAGCAGCCTGTTTTCATTCAGCACTCTCACCAAACTGCAACAGGGCTAGCACTGGGCCATGGGGCAGAAGTCAGAAGCCTTGCAGCTCAGTGCTGTCATCCCACACCAACAGGAAATCAGGTCAACAAAGCCAAAGTCCATTTTGTTCCTGTAGTTATGAATGTTTGGTTGATTTAAAGAACTTTCAGATGCATAAATGCACATGCTTTTACTCAGTGTTGGCACACTGTTCTGTTATTATCCTAAGAAATGTAGAATGAGTTGTATAACATGGAACGGTGGTTGGGTGTATGTGTTGGTCATATTTGAGTTTGTTGGTCATAAATGCTAGCAACTAAGGTCTTATGGATGTCAGCATTAACATCCACTAGACCTTTAAGTCCAGGATCTAAATTACTACCCGAGCCACTTAAGACAAAAACAGCAACAACAAAATGGAAGTTGCAACAAGCACAACAAAAATGTACAAGTCATATCAATCCCATCCCTGCAAGAATTGGTTGCTGCTGCTGCTGCATCTTCTTCTTCTTCCTCTTCCTCTTCTTCACAGCCAAATTTTGTGTCACATGAACCAGCAGGAGAAATAAGCTGACTCTACCACTATCGCTACCTCTGTAGTTTCAGTAAAAGTACTGATTTCCTTTCCCCACAAATCTTTTACTGGAATTTTGTAAAAATCGGTAGTCCTTTGGTTCCCTAGAATGTAAAAGGATTGATTTGTTAGGACCTTGTACAATGGCCACAGGCCCTACTTCTACAAAAGATAATTCACTGTTGGACAGTTTGCTATGCTCAGATAAGAAGATCTATTCTTATCTATTTATAAGATAAGATAAGAAGGCCTATTCTTTATATAAATACTATGTATGGTTATTACTAAAATAGTTTGTATGGATGGGTATGCTCTTCTCACTGGAGAAACATAAATCCCTGCCCATGAATGGTTTGTGAATAAAAGGCTCGAACTATCACCGTCTTTCTATATTCTTTGCTCTAACATTATGTCAATTCAGGCAACTAAAAGAAGGGCAGATGGATGACCTGGGGCCAAGGGTTGGTATGTCCAAGTGTTGCTTTTCAACCAGAGAAACTTTTGTCCATCCTACATGGTCATTTTGAAACACCATTAGTATTTGCATTGCTCCTCTTAGGAGTTACAGAAAGCAGCAACTGCAGAGATTAAACCTTCCCTCATAGGGCATGTCAGGTGATAATGGGAGGCTCACAAAAGAGAATAGGTTGCTTTGAAAAGCTCAAAAGATTATCTTGGTATTTAAAGGAAGCTTTGTGCTTAGGACAAAGTAGTCCCTTATTTAGGCGTGGGGTTGGGGGCTGCACAATGCCCATGTTTCAAATCTTTGCAAAATTAAACTAAACACCATTGACACCGCTCCACAGCAAGTCTTCAAATGGAACATCATTCCGTTATGTGTGTGTTTGCCCCCAAAGAGACCCTAACTCTTCCACTTTGATGAGATTACTCCTCACGCTTCCAAATTCCTGCATTTCGTACAGGTGATTGTAAACCTGCCCTGCAGGTTTTGGACTGACAGCCATTTTGAATAGAATTTGCCAGCCTCAGTTTTGCCAAACAGTTGTAATACACCACAGAAGTATTTTATTATTATTTTTGAGCTGTGTTGTTCCTGCTTAAACCCCCTTTTTCAAAAATAATTGAAAGCTATTTCTCTTTAACATTGTTTGAAAATGCAGACTCCAGCTCTTGTCCTTACAGTATTTTGCATTCCAGAACCTTCATTTTTTCATGCTTACATGAAACTCCTGTGATCTAGGAAATACTACTTCCGATGGTGTTCTTGCCTGTGTAAAGAGCAAACACCACGGGCAGCAGTGCCTTATTGCTGCTTCTTGAATATGGAATCCTCCTGGACCAATTCCCATGAATTGGGAAGGGGCTGCCTGACAGCGGTCAGTTCCAGAGAATAGTAGTGGGTGACTATGCTGTGGCGCATGGGTAGTTGCGATGTGGGTTGCTGACACAAGTATGCTGATGACAACAGGTTCTCTTACATGGCGACGTCTGAACTGGGAGACTCTGCATAGGTTTGGAGTCAATGCCTGGATGCAGCTATGGCTGGAATGAGGGATAATAATCTGAAGCTGAATCAAGTTAAGTCAGGGACTTTGCAGGTGAGTGGCTCCTGTGTCGAGGAATTGAGCTGTTTGCCTGTTCTGAATGAGGTTACACTCCCTCTGTAGGAGCAGGCAGGTACATTGGGGGTCCTCCTGAATCCATCTCTGTTCCTGGAGGCCCAGGGGATCCCAGTAATCCAGAACATGGATCACCAATTTTGGTTGGTGTTCCAACTCCGCTGGTTCCTGGAAAGGGACAATCTTTGCAAGGTGATCCATGCCATGGTAAACTCACGACTGGGCTACTGTAATGCCTTGCATGTCCTCATACCTGGTCTGGCAGCTGCAGCTAGTGCAGAATGCAGTAGCTCCAGTGCTTGCTGGAATATATAGTTAGGAATGTGTGAGAATCCAAAGCGGGGTGGAAATCCAATCGATTTTCTGGACTGAACCCCATGGTCTTGTTCTATCAGCCCTGCTGTTGTTGACTTCATCTGATAAATCTGTGCAAATTGTGTAGATTTTGCTGAGCCAAAGCTCAAATTTTGCACAAATCCAAAATTAACTGTTATATAATTCAAGGTGACTAAGGTGGAGTGTGTGCATATGCAGCAAAAGGAGGATATTTCTATGCTTCTCATGTTAAATGCTATAAGGACAACAGCAAGAATGAGTCAGATCTAATGAGTCAGCCCTGATTTGCACAAATTTACCCAATTTGCTCCAGAGATACTCATCTCTCTGCTCAGATTTGTGCAAACATTTCCAGCATTTTTTTTCAGAAGCTGAGCCTTCTCCTAACTTGACCTGCTTTGGGTTATTGAGTCAGAAATGTGGCCAAAGTCCTTCAAATTCAAGTTTTCCAGTGTTCTACATCCTTAGCTATGGACACATAAAATCTTAAAAGAACTGCACTAGTTGTCCATTAGCTATCACACCATGTTCAAGGCTATGTTGTTGACATTCAAAGCCCTAAACAACTTGGGATGGGGATACCTCACATACTGCCCTCCCTTATGTTGACCAGCCATTCACCAAAGTGGACCTTCCAAGCTGTGGTACCCACCTTAAAAAACCTTGTTTTTTCTTTCCTTGTTAGAGCTCCATAACTTTGAGCTTTTCTGCATGATTCCCGACTTGAAGTAATGCAAAGCATCAACAAATTACTGCAGTATCTCCTCCACATGTATGACTTTTTTAGATTGAGTATGTCAGTTACTTTCTTTGATACAGTGCTAGCAAGTTCTTTTCACATTTCCACTATTCTGTAACTCCACCTGCTGTTTGTGCAGTGAAAAATACAGAGAGACAGAAAAAGAAAAACTCTGGCTTGGTGGCTGAGGGAGCGTGAGTAAAGAAGCCAATCTGGAAAGCATCTGGAAGCAGACACTTTGGTAACACGGTAGATTAAAAGCCTCATGTAAAGAAACTCACTTTCAAAACCAAGATTATAGCAGCTCCACAAATGCGACAGCCATATAATAAACAAAGCAAACTGGCATGATGTATATAGAAACAGAGTGAGTCAGAAAGGGTCTCCCAGGCCATCTAGTCTGACCCTTGGCTCCAGCCAGCTCCACTCACGACATGCCTACCATATGCACCAAGTTGGTTGCCAATGTTGGGTTTCTGAAAACAAGCTGAATTTGTTCTTTGTAAGCCTCCATAGTGATCTACCTCCAATTTTCTTTTTCTTTTAAAAAACCCAGCTTGTGGCACCTCTCCCCTAAATGGTGTCCCTCCATTGTTTTTTTAAGAGAGAAAACTCAAGCTTCATCAATGTTTACTCCATTCCTCCTCTTCCGTTATGGCATTTGCAGCAGCCATCAAGCAGTTCACCTACTTTCACTTAGTCAGCAGGAAGTGAGATTGTCATCTAAGTGGTAGCTTACTACAAGTGAAATGAACAAACAGTAATCTTTCATTTGTTGCGGTTATTTTCCCTAACCTTTCAATGAAATTGATATTACCTGAAGCAACAAGTCCTACTGTATCTAGAAATTCCTGCTGGATCCTTCTCAGGGGAGGATTTGTATTTGAGGATTTGGAATACAACAAATACAATTTGTTGAATTTCATGATGCGGCTGCGTGCTTATCACTCCCCAGAGAGATTCTCTGCATATTTCATGCATTTTCCTGGCCTGCACACAGACAGTTATCAGCATTTCTCTCTTAAATGGGCAATACAATACGTTGGCTGACTGCTTTGCATAACTGGCTCAGGCAGAGAGAAAAGAAGGGATATTTGTTGGAATCCAACTAACCAAAGTATAGCTATCTGGGTATAGTCCAAGATGCCATTGGGCTTGTCCATGGTGATAGCATCTGCACGGAACTGTGAGGGTTTGGGTAATGGGGTCCATTCTTTCTTTATGGCGATCAATGAGAGACACATGCAAGATTCACAAGAGCCCCATAAGAGGGCAAGGTGCCCTGCTCTGCAGGTCTCTACCTGAAGGGCAGTCAGAGAAGAATTCTTCTTTGAAGGCGTTCTCTGTCGGATGGGCTGCCTTGTGTTTAGTGATGCTGAATGTTAAGAAGAGAAAGAGACAAGAGCATGGAAGTTGCCTTTCAATGTGTAGCACTTGGGCAGCAAACTGAGCTCACCCCCTGGCCATGGCATTCCCTGCTAGGTTGCGCTATACCATCTTTCTGTTTATATTGCAATAGGTATTTCTACATTTCTAGCTATGTATTTGCATATGCAAACCTATGTCTCCCTTGGTTCTTTTTTCCTCCTTTTTAACCATGTGCAAGTATTGCTTTTTTATTAACATGGGTTAATGAGTTAACCATAATTCTTTCTTAAAATGGTTACATTTTAACCATTACTACAAGTAATGGGTTCCAACGCTCTGATAGCTTTGGTGTTAGACTATGAGAATATTATTTCAATTTATATGCTGCCACTTTCACCCACAATTGGACTGTATGAGCAGCTTACAATATGGGACCGAGAAAACTTTTTGCTGTTGTGCAAACTGGAACCACTTTGAATAAAAACATATCTTTGTTCTGACGAGAACTTTAATAGGGTCTGCAGAACTCCAACAGCGATTGATACTGTTTAAAATAAACAGTGGTAGACAGGGAATAACTGCAAAAGAGAAGCGATCATTCTGCCAGAAATGCTTTTGTTATTTTATTTATATTTGCCTATCTTCTTCTTATGAAGAACTCAAGTTTACATGGTCCTTTCACCCCACAACCACCCTGTGTATTAGGTGAAGTGATGGGCCCAGGGTCCCCCAGTGAGCCTCACAGCCATGTCAGTAGGCACATCTGAGACCCTCTCAAATGGCTGCCTTGGTGGCAACTTGCCCCTTCATAGATGGCTGCCATGGCGGGCAAACTGATGAGCCTATAGGAAAATGTAAAAAGAACCTAATTACAAAGCAAAAATAGGGTCTTTGTTCCAAAACACTTTATCTTTTTTGAAACCCAAATACAGATCACACAGGGGGGCAGCCCTTCTCTTTACACTTGTTAATAATAATTTAAAGGCCTCTTTAAAACAAACTAAAAATAGGAAAAGGCAGCACACTGGAGCCCCAGCAGGAAATGCTAAGGATTATGTTCTCCACTCCTTGCCCTAGATTTAGTTTGTGCTTTCTACGTATGGAATGTGAGGATGACAACCCAGATCTCCGGGGTCGCTAGTCCAACCACCCCACTGTTGGTTCAGCCATCACTGCAGTATTGTTGTGTCCTGGCAATCCCCTGTGACCACTGGGGGCCAAGTGGAAATGAGATGGTACAGCCTTCACATATGGATTGCTCTGAAAGCATCCATAAATTCTTTCAGTGCCAATAAGCCCAACTGTTGCTTTTTCAGCACTTGCAAGCTGCTCACAGGAGTTGCAACATTATAAAACTTGGTGACATTTGTTTTGATTTGTTCCTTCACTTGTTTTGACTATCTCTTTTACGTAGTGAAATGTTCCTTATTCACTCTTTAGTGGCAGTCTCACGTTAAGGAAGAGACCTCAGTAGAAAACTTTATTTGTACCTTATGTCATGAATTTGTGAAAATGTTTGCTGCTCTCAGTTGAGAGTCTTCTAGGATCCTTTTGGCATGCTGGAATGAGTCTTTTACCTCTTCCCACTTCTTTTTATAAAATGTCCATATAAAATGAGAACCACTACCTAGCAAAAGCCACAGGCCAACAGTATGGCGGCATAAAGACCCCCATGACATTCAAAATGCACACCAAAACCAAAAGAATCCAAGCAAACGTTCTATCCATTGAAGTCAGGAGTCAAGCATCCATTTATTTCAACAGGAGCAGAATTCACCTGCATGGTGATCTTTGTGAATTGCTGAAAAGGAGCTACCTACTCGCACATTTCCTTTATTTCTTTCCCCCCTTTCTCCTCTTGGAGGACTATTTTAAATATGTTCAAAAAATGGATGACAAACATGCCCTAGCCAGGAACCAAAAAGAACTAACATTTGATGATTGTGCCAAAGGATATAGTGTTGCTATGGTTAACATCAAAAAGGTCACTCTTTGTAATTTGTCTGAATTGGCAGGCTGGCATATTCTCCCCACCCTCTTTGATTGTTAGAAAAAGAACACTGATAGATATTCATAGCAGTTCAAATCAGTACAGGTGTCTTTCATAGTCCCTGGTTTCTGAAGCGGCTGTGATCATGACTGATCTATCTTGAAATGATAATAGGAGCTTGGAACATGTTCTGTATGAGTTCCAGGTGTTCTCCATCCAGGGAGCTTATAAAGTCAGACCTGCTTGGTTTATCACTGGGGCTGAAATATCCTTCACATCACAGAGTTGCAAAAGGTTAATTCCATATGTAGAAAGCACAAACTAAATCTAGGGCAAGGAGTGGAGAACATAATCCTTAGCATTTCCTGCTGGGGCTCCAGTGTGCTGCCTTTTCCTATTTTTAGTTTGTTTTAAAGATGCCTTTAAATTGTTATTAACGAGTGTAAAGAGAAGGGCTGCCCCCCTGTGTGATCTGTATTTGGGTTTCAAAAAAGATAAAGTGTTTTGGAACAAAGACCCTATTTTTGCTTTGTAATGAGGTTCTTTTTACATTTTCCTATAGGCTCACCAGTTTGCCCGCCATGGCAGCCATCTATGAAGGGGCAAGTTGCCACCAAGGCAGCCATTTGAGAGGGTCTCAGATGTGCCTACTGACCCCCAAAATTTGGGGATCCCTGACCTAAATAATAAATTACATGAAAAGTGATGGTGGTATTTCAAACTGGCATTGACTGAATACCATCCTTCTAGTTTGAAGCTAGCAATCATCATAATTATTATTTTCTGGCATATCAACACTACAACATTCTGCAGCCCAGTGGAGGAAATAAGTACCTGACATTTATATACTGGTTTCCTTTCAGTAATCCCATGGAAAAGCCCATTCATCCCCACAACTTGGTATAAAACATCTGTTCTGCTATGCAAAACCTCTGCACCTCTGTTCCCTCAGCACTGAGAGCCAGTGTGGTGTAGTGGTTAAGAGCATGGGACTGGGACTCAGGCGATCCGGGTTCGAGTCCCCGCTCAGCCATGGAGCCAACTGGGTGACTTTGGGCCAGTCACAGGCTCTCAGCCCAACCTACCTCACAGGGTTGTTGTTGTGGGGATAAATGATGTAAGCTGCCTTGAGCCCTCTGTAGGAAAAAGGCAGGATATAAATCAAAGTAATAAATAAATGAATGAATGAATGAATGAATGAATAAATTTCCAGGGATGAAGGCATTTCACTCAGGATCTGACCCTTGGAATCAGGTCACTGGAGACTTATGACCCTTGCCGTATTGGGTTATTTACACCTATATACAGTGTGAGCATTGATGGATGTCCAGAATATTAATTCTGCAATGGATCCTGCTTCCTCAATAAGTTTGCTCAGGAGCTCATGGTACCTTTCTGAGCTCCAATTTTGGGTAGCTATATTTTTTCTCAGCATCTTCAGAGGCAGATGACTTCATCCAAACAATTATCTCTTGTTTAGCAGTGGGAAGAAAGAGGAGTCATCTTTGCTTTTTGCTTTGGCCTTCTTGGACCATCCTGGCTCCTATGGAGATACATCCCCAGAAGGTTATCCGAGATCAACAAATTTTTTCAGGTCTCATGAGGTATTACTTTATGTTCAACAGCACTAAACAATAAAACATACAAAATAAAAACTGAAGCAGTGGCTCTGCAGCCAAGAACCTCTAAGACAAACAAAATACCTGATTAAATGAAATATGTTGGAGGCTCTCATCCAACTTCCACACTATCAGGCAGCTCATAAACTCTGCTAGGGAAACTCTATTTTAGGGGCTGCTTGACTGATATTTAAGATTTGCCAGACTGGAACCAGACCAGCAGGCCTGAGGAAGGGTTCCTTTAATAGGATTTGCTAGCAATCAATGGTCAAAGGTCTCCAATGCAACTCTCAAGGCACTGGGACATTCATCTTGGTGTCGTGCTGAAAATCTATCTCACCATTCTTATTCAATTGTTTAGAACAGAAATGGTTTTTTAAAAGAAATTCAAAGATGGAGAAAAGTTTGGAAAAATATTCATTTTTTTAGATTTTGTGCTTTCCTTACTTAGGAGTTTGTCAGGAGTATGTGTAACGTCCCTAACGTTTATTGTTCACTCATCTCTCAAGCAGTCCACCCTATTAGTCCCAGCTTTTAACCCCAATTAAAGGTGCAATTCTGTCCACTGTTTAGGAAGAAAAAGTCCTACAACTCTCAGCAGCCCCCAGCCAGTAATTCCTTAAAAAATCTCCCGCTCTTTGTTGCTTCATTCTTTCTTTCGTTAAAACAATTTTATGCCGTCCTTTCTGATAAAACGTTTCAGGATGGCTTACAAACATTAAAAACAGCAACAACAGAAGTACAATCAGCAATCATGTTAAAACAGTAAATAGCAATAAATAAATAAATAATTCACATTCATAAAGAAAAATAAATAAAATAAATAAAAATGTGACTGTTCACTTAAACATCTAAAATCCCTAATTCTTAAAATGATGGTTAAATAAAAAGGTTTTCACCCGGTGCTGAAAAGAGTATAAAGTCGGTGCCAGGTGAACCTCTCTGGGGAGCGCATTCCACAATCTGGGTGCCACCACAGAGAAGGCCCTCCTCTGGGTAGACATCCTCTTTACCTCCTTCAGGGAGGGTTCTCGGAGCAGGGCCTCTCCCACAGATCTTAAAGGTTTCTTTTGTTTTCCTATGCATGTTTCAGCCTGAGTGAATTTTTTTTAGCAATTTACGGGTTTTGTAAGTTGCCTTGAAAGCTTAGGTTTCAAAAGGTGGCATAAGGCATTTCTTAAACCAGTAGAAAGTAGAAGGCTTACACTCCGCTTCAGGCCACTCAGAGCATATACAGCCAAGGTGAGTTGTGATCCAGGGTTTTCTGAATGATCGCTTATTGTTTTAACCATACTATGTCAGCAAGGAATCGAAGTTTTCTTAGGCAGTTCGGTAGGTTCCTTGTTGTCATTACTGAATATACAGCTGACTATGCTGCTTATGCCAATGCAGAAAACACAACCCAGTGGAATTTGGGAAGGTGGGTGGCTTAGATTCATGTGAAAATACTATGGTTCAAATTTTGCCTCGGACATCAGCTGGCGATGTGGTCTTAGGCAAGCTGCAGCCCTAGCCCAGCCCACCTCTTATTCAGTATCAGCCCAATTCCCAAAACAGTGGGATCAGAATTGCCTGCCTTAGGAGGATCTAAGAAGGATCATTGTGGTGATGTATATTTGAAGCCCTTCAAACATCCTTAAGGCGTCCTCTTTCTCTACTAGCAGAAGAAGGATGATTGGAAAAAGCAGTGACAGGTGAGTAAAATGAAATGGCAAATGCAGAGTGAATGACAGCTAAGAGAGTCAGTTGTGTAGAAGGGGCTAGAAGAGGGAACTGAAGACAGTTGTGGAAAAGAGAAAGAAGAAAAGGGAAGGACAGTGAGAAAGGCTGATGTTTGGGTAGCTGCTGAAGAGGGGAGTTTGTTATGGCAGCAGCCCAGGTTATTGGCTAGGATTAGGATATTAGTATTATTATGATAGTATATCATCATCATTGCTTTTCCACTGCCCAATAGCTGAAGCTGCCTAGGTGGTTTGAAAATCTTTATCAAATAATTGCTTGTCCCATATGCTCCCTTCTATAAATAGATGTGCGTTTACTGATTTAGCTACCAACTCTTTTTACACAAATATATCTGCCACGTGCCAGCTTGTTAGGCAGAAGCAGAGAGAGAGAGAGTTAGTCCACCTTCTGTTTGATGCTTAGGTGGTGAGGTGAACACTTTATTTTGGTGAAAGTGAAAGAAAGTCTGGATTCAGTGGCCAGAGGAGGAATTTATTTATTCTATGGACAGGGCCTTGTAGAGACCACTGGAACAGTTCTCTGCCTCTCATGTGCACACACACACCCAGAAAACAGCAAGTAAGTCATTATTACCAATGCTTCATTATTACAATTACTTCATTGAAAAGGATTAGTATTTAGGTATCCAACAACTTTTCTATTCTCAAGGGATATTTTGGAGCCAAGCTTACATCAATAACTCATTTGGTTTTTAACTAAAAGGAAAAGAATTCCCCTTCTCTTTTGCAGAGGAACTATAGGGTCTTTCTTGTGATGGGAAAGCCAGTTAGGTAGAAGCATGGAAACAAAATCTCTAGATCCCATGAATTTGACTTTGTGACTTCTGGCAACTCAAAAGGAAGCCTGGCGCTTCAATGTATCTTTTGTTTTCCTAACAGAGGAAGGAGGAAAGCCATTTTATAATGAGTGACTTGCAGGCCTGATTTTTGTAAATTAGTTAAGATGCTGTTCTGGTTTCATGGACTGGGAAGGCTCTGTCAACGGGTTTATATATTTATTTCCACCGTTTGATTGCTTGTTTGTGATTGAACGCAGTATTTCACAGGCTGTAATAAAAGGCCACCTTCAATTATCAAGGAGGCACCAATAGACTCTGTATAAGCTATTGCAGAAGTCAAGTTTTATTTGTCTCAGCCATAGGCCATAATAAAAGAACCAATATTGGTACACACACTCCCAAACCCCAAAACCTCCCACAGCCCTTTCAAAGAGGCAGAGATAGCCAATCTGCTCAGCCCAGACCATCATGAATACAGAAGATAAGGACATGTTGTCTGCAAAGTTTAGAAATCCTGTTCACACTCAGCCACATAGGTGACGGGAAGAAATTCATTATAGTTTTGATGTTACAAAAGGGAAAGGCTGCACTCTTCCTGTCTTGTTTACCATAATGTCTTTCATTTTGCGCTGGTTGTATCAAGATTCATGCTCCACTAGTATCGGACACAGAAATCTGAACAGTGTGGTGGAAGAGGAGGGAACTCATATTGCAAAGGGAAAGGGAGGTCAGCACACCAATTAACCTGCCTTTGGTGCTCAGCACAGCCACTAAGTGGGAGTGTCAATTTTTACACATGTAAAATAAAAAACTTTAGGGTACAGCTTGTTTAGGCAAAACAACACAGCAGAAAAACAATCCTACAGTCGCCAACATGCCCAGCTTGATGGAGTTGGGAGTGATTTGGTCTTTTCAAATATTGTTTTGGTCTAAACATGCATAGGATTGCAACTTTAACTTGTGCAACTTAGTCAACCAGCCAACTCACTCTTCTAGGAAGTATGGCAAGGCATGAGGGGAATGGAGGTCAAACCAGCAGAACATTTGGATTTTGCTAAAGCTATTGAAAAGCAGAGGTTACAACTGTGGAATTTTAGACAAGGAGGAAGGTGGCTTTAAAACAGTTTGAACTATAAGATCAGATAGTATATGAAGATTATCTGGAAAAACCTAGGAAAAAAACCTAGTGGATGCTCGTGTGGCTTGCAGCTTCTTTTGCCACTGCATTCCATCCCCTCTGCAGAACTCTGCATCCTGACCTTTTCTGATTTCTAGTTCTTTTTTTCCCCGAATTCTTTCATAACTCTATTCTGCTGACTTCAATTGCCTGCTCTATTTTAACTCTCCTTGCCAGCCTCTCACACATCAATCCTACAGTGCAAGACAGAGCCTAGACCATAATAGGATGTCTCAGATTTCCAGCTATGAGCTCAGAAATTTGGTCTGATGTCATAGCTGAGATCCACTGTTGGATCCCACATTCTCCTTGTAACCAGTGCAGCAAGAACCACGACAGCTGCTTCTCCCATGTGGCAGGAATGACCTTGGAGAAGAACTTTGGGGAGCATTCTGTGGGGCAGGGAAGGGAAGAGTCTGTGCCCTCAGGATAGAATGCAGATTGGTGAAAACTCAACCCCCTTTTCTCGGCAGCAAAGCACACCCCTTAGATAGTTGAAATCAGCCATCTCAGTGCTCTGCAGAGGGAGAGAAGTGTGAGGTAAGCTTCATCTCCACACTTCTTCTGCCCTTCCTAGGATGCCTGAAACCTAATGGCCTAATCCTATGGGATGGTCATGAATCCTCTGAGCTCAGATGACCTCAGGCATCCTATGTAATCTTTGGCACACTCCCCTTACATTTCAATTTCCTGAGGTGACCTTTTGAAGTAGAAAACCATCCTTTTCTCATTAAGATCCTGGCTTGCTTTCCTCTTTTTTCGTTTCTTTGTTCTTGTTAGTCAACCAGGCGGTACAGAAATGTGAGTAATCAGTGCTAAGTGGCTGAACAGCTTCATCTCTTTGCAAAGACAGAGCATTGCATGTTCTGCTTTGCACTCCCTCCACAATTATAGTGACTGCTTGCAAGGGACTTCACCAGCACAGCATTCCCCCAAATACCATGACTAACAGAAGCAGGAAAAACAAGCCAAGAGGATATGCAAATACGACATCCTGGCCCTTTCTTGTGGGGAGCACATGGTGGGGAGGGTGCTGCATCTCAGCTGACAAATAGGAAAACATCAAACTGTAACGGCTGGACTAAATGTCACCACCTCAGCCAACTCTCCAGTAGACTTTGCATTACTTGCAAGACCTAAAACAATGGGAAATGGGGGGATCTGGAGGCACCTGGGCAGGGGGACTGGTGATGAGGGATTGTGAAAGGATCCTCATTCTGCCCTGCACATTTGTGCCATGAGGATATGGTAGACTCATGCTGGTTCACGTCCCCATTTGGGGCTTCGCCATGGGGGGAACAGGAACCCCTTTCATGACCTGGAGTGTGAGCTGTCCCCCCCCCCATGAGCATTATGAGAGAAATACAGAGTTGGAAAATGGTGAGTTTTCATTGCTCGACCCTAATGCAGAAGGCCAGGTTAAGGGAAATGGCACGACCTGTTTGGGGAATGAAACATGAATGGGAAAGGAAATGAAGGAAGGATGGGGCAGATCAAGGTCTAGAGGATAGTTGTGAGATACCAGTGGGCTTCATGTTGGGTTTTGATGCTTTGGTAGCCCTGAGTTCATTTTCAGAAGCATGCATTTAAAAATAAAAAAGACATTTATCTGGTGCTTAGAATAAATAGCATAAAGCAGCTACCTGCAGGCCACATAACAAGAGGAATATTATTTATTTATCTGTTAACTGTTGATCAGCATCATCCGTTTTTTAAAATATATTCCTGCCCTGCGGAGTTTACAATCTAAACAATGCCAGACATGAGAAAAGGAGGAAGGAAAATGCAGGAGGATGAATATGAACACTTGTGCGCTGCCTCCTTTCACAACAAGATTCTGCTAATAGTTATTCTGGCCACATCAGTCCATAGAACTTTGCACATAGAACTTTACTGAAGGCAAACCAGTCTCCCCCTTCTTTTACCTGTTTACCCGTGACACACCCTTTTAATCTATTTTTTATCTATTTCAAGAGATGATACAAAATTCACTTTCAAGAATCTGTGGAATTTCATTCAATTACAGTGAAATGAACTAATTTGTGCCAGAGCTTTGTGCAAATTTGCTACCAAAACCTCTGTGTGTGTGCGAATGAGAGAGAGAAAGAGAGAGAAGAAATCAAAACAGAACATAAAATCAAGAATGCTGCTCTTTCCAAGTGTTTCATTTCCCAACTTCTGGTCTGCATTTCTTCCTTCATATCTTTTTAAATAGGCTTTTATTCTGCTGGCTCTCTGCCATGATTTTGTACTAACACTTACATATTAGTGGTTATGTTCTTTTTCATGCATTAACTCAGCATTCTATCTAAAAATCAGAACAGACAGATTGATTCACTAGTATACATTCTAGGACTAGGTCAAAACTTCAGTGATTATTTCAAAGCCATTTTACAAACATCGGGATGGGCTGTTTTGATCTGTCGATTTTTCGGTGAAATAAATAACAGTGTTGTGCAAAACTTCACAGATACTTTATTTGAAAGCAGGCTCAGAGGCTTAAAAGGCATCTCCTGCTGCACTTGCATGCTGAGGGGAGGCATCAAAGATTAGTAGTGGAATTGGAGGGGCGGCGTCTCATTGGAAGAGCACCTCTTTTGCATGCCAGTCCGAAACCCAGCTTGGATCTCCAGGTAGAACTGGAAAAACACATGCCTGAAACAGGAGAGAGCTGCTGCCAGGCAGTGTCAGATGAACTGATGATCTGACTCTGTACCAGGCAGTTTCTAATACTTCTAATTCTTCACATGTCTGATGAAAAATAAGCCCCAAGGAGTTCAAAGGGACTGGTCCAAAGGAAATGAACTGATGACTCCAGGACATGAATTGGCGATTCAAAGTCAGGGAGGCGTCACACTTTCAAGGATCTGTTTTTTCGTGAATTACCAGGTCAACTTGGCATTTGTTTGACCAAATCACTGTTCCTCTCCTGTTCATAATATGTTGACTTTATCACCATGCGATCCAGAAAGGAGACGGATTGATTGCATGGAGAAAACCTCAGACTTGAGTTTACAAGAACTGAGCAGGCCGTTCTGGAGGGCATTCAGGCATCGGTTTGCTGTAACAAAGGTAGCCTAGTTTGAGCAATCTATGCTCTGGTTATAGCCAGAATAGATGACTGCAGTGCAGTCTAAGGCTGTAGGAACATCTGTTTCTTTCAAGCTAGGATTGCTGACACATACTCACCCATCATTAATGCAACACAGCGTCCGATGTTATCACAGAAAAGCATGCCCAAGTTGCCTGGGAGAGCTGAATAATCCCTATTTTATTCAAAACCTAGAAAGCATTCTTTAATGAATCTCACAAGAAATCAGAAATGTATAGGCACTGGGGTGGATTCCTTGTGCTTCGTCCACCATTGGAACAACCTCATAGCAGTTCAGAAAGAGGTGGACTAGGAAGGACATTCCGGAGTCCTTCCCATGTTGCAGGAGTGTGACAGCATGTTATGCATCCTGGTACTTTGAAAAGGCAGACTTGCTCCACCCAAATATTGAGGGATAACAATGTTCAGTGAGCCATTTCATTTCAGTCGACAGTTCCTCCAAATATGATGTTAGAACAGATGAGTCAGAGTTTGCAGACAGCCTTAGTCAAAGAATCGTTGACAAGACTGGCCAGTAGAAGTATGGATCTGAGTGGAATCATGAGGTTCTGACGAAAGGCTGGTGGCATATTAGTTTGGGTTATCTTTTAAAGGGAATTTGCCATCTTTGCATTTCAAGAACCTATACATGAATTGGAATGCTGGGATAGAGCAGTATTTGTATTTTCCTGAGCTTTGCGATGCAACTTGCAAACTAAAAATGCACATAAATTGATTTAATGGGAGGAATATGCACAAACATTCAGATGGGGGAAATGGAACAAAAATGCATATTTTAGGGAGAAGTGCTCAGAAAAGAGCATTGTATTGGGGAAAATAATTTGGGGAATGTCTATATTTAGAAAAGTTCATACAGTGTATGCACTTTAGAAAGCCCATTTAGAAACACACATGAAAAAATGCATGCATTTTTTGCAGATATCAAAAAATGCCAAAAAGCAAAATGATGTGGAAATGGGATAGAACACACTTGATGTGAGAGAAATGAGAAACTGGGAAGAATCAGATCAGACAGATTCATTCATGCTTTGCTTGGACAATAGTAAATGTTCACCAAGAAGAAGATATAACCTAGGCAACTCCTCAGTAGTCTGGCAGTGCCACTTTGCCAGTCTTTATGTGCTTCTTAGGTTTTCCAGTCCATAGAGAATTAGCAGAATATCTCCTTTCACTCAAAGACAATCAACAAGATGGTTACACACAGTTCTGAAAAGGACATTTGGTTTACCAACGAAGCCACTGACCAACAAGGTTAACAAGGTGAAGTCAGCAGCATTTTCTGGTGCTGAAGCAAACAGGATGAGAATCAAAAGACAAAGGAAATGCACCCTGCTGCTCAAACACTCTTAGTGAAAGATGCATGAGAACCCTCAAAAACCCCCACTGAAATGTGCGCTCTCTGTTTCACATTATTACAAGCAGTATTGTCTGGCTTTACATCTGCAGTAGAAATGTGTAATGCTTGAAAATGATTTTATTGTAATTTTTTTAAAATCAGAACTAAAAAACCTCCTGCACTACAGTAATAAAAATGAAGAAACAATTCATGTGCCTGAAGATCAAGAAAACCATTTTGGTGTAGTGGTTAAAAGTTCTGGATTGGAACTCAAGAGGTCCGGGTTCTAGTCTGCACTCAGCCATGGTACCAACTGGTGACTTTGGGCCAGTCTCAGACTCAGCTCAACCTATGTCACAGGTTGTCGTTGTGGGGACAAGTCTGAGACCAGGAGGAGGAGAGTTATGTGAGCTGCCTTGAGTATGTTGTAAGGAAAAAAAATCAGGATATCTATATAATAAATAAATATTTAAATACCATTTCAGTTGCAAACAATACAAATGGAATTTATTTGCCCACCAATTCCATGCTTATTAGGAAATATACTACTGTCAGTAGAAATGCTTGCACATAAGTTTCAAGTAAACTTTACCCAATAGTTGTATATTTATTCATGCATAGGTAGCATCTAAATGCCACCCACTCAAAGTAGAAAGAGTCATAAGTCCTCAATTCATTGCACTACTGAGGTGGGCAATTATCCTTCCAGGGTTGTAGTATCAGTTATTAAGCTGTCATAAAGGTGTGGCACACCCATTTATTTCTTGCATTAGAAAGTACATAATTAAGTAAAACAGGTGCATCCATAAATGTTTAAGTTTTCCAATACCAAATTTATCCATGCTACAACCTCCTCCCAAAAAGAGGCAGCTGTTCAGCACTGCCACAAAACATATGGATAAAGAAAGCATTACTGTATCACACCTCCAACGGCTGAGCTGACTTTAATTGAACCTACTGGATTGGGTTAGACTAAAGCTTTGAGAACTTGTTATAGTCTATGGGCCAAAAGTACTGGCAGTGTTAAGTGTCAACATTAATTAGTGCACTAGTTTAATAGTTAACACATTATGTATGATCCCTATTAGGCTTGGGCATCACAATAAAATAAGCATCATTAGGCAATGATGACAAAACCTAATTCAAAAATGTAGTTGCAGAGGTAAGAAACCTTAGGAGAATTATTTATACCAATCACTTAGAAACATATCCAGCTCAGGTGATTTATTTGTATTGATATTATTTTTATGATTTCCACAATACACATGGGAGCCAGGAAAAACTGCCTTTCAGAAGAAGCTAAGCAATGAAACCTGAGATGAGGGGGGAAATGAGTCTTTATCCTGCTCCACTATTTCCCTGCTTGTGCTGCACAATTCATAGTATCATTCTAAAAATCCCAAATTTAAATCTTGGAATAACGAGAGTAACTTTTATTCTTAGCTACAATAACTGAAACAACTTTTCTGTGCCTTGTTGCATGAGTGATGAGTCAAAATCTTACCAGGACATTTCTCACATAAGAATGAAAAAGAAAACATTCATTTCTTTTCTTAATCAGAATTGGAAGATTTAATCAGATTTGCTTCTCCCGTAGCAGGAAACGGGAAAGGGAAGGAAATAGACAGTTGTGCAGTACACATCTGAAGTACTGTACATGGTTATCTAAGACTCATTCCTCCCAGAATGCTACTGCATCCAGAGTCTAAAATTACCCTTCTGTACCACTCATGAGAACTTACACCAACCTCATAAAAATGTGAGAGAAACATCACTGGTGCTGAGTACTGCAAACAGAGGGAAAAGGTTAATCAAAACTTTTGGTATTGGTTTCATTTGTATTCCGCCTGCAATGTTAATATCAAGAATTCTAGTTAAAACCTAAGGAAGTGGTAAGTTCACTGTGATTCAAATTACACATCACAATTAATACCAAAAATATATTCCTATTATATATTATTTTATGTCTTCTGAAAATATAATGAATGACAGCAAAGTCATTTTCAAAAATGTTTAAAAACCCCGTCTAATCCAGTTTTCCTTGTCCCAATGTTGTCGGTACCACTTCCAATGGTTTTGATCTCAAAACTGTATGATGTCTCATGAAGATTTACTTTTCTAGTTACCAATAAGGGGGGACATACATTCCAAGACAGCACAAAGGTGCCCATTTAAGAAGATAGTTGCACCTAACAATTGCAGATGCAAGTTATTCCCCCCACCAATCCCGCTCTTTCAGATGATTCTTGTTGATGTAAGTGGGTAACAAAGTGTGTAGTCCTGATGGTTGTGGCAAGACTCTTAACAGCCTCCCTGTCCTCCTTTGAAAAGGAAAAATCAAACGCCAGAAGCTAACTTGCTCTAAAGGTCCAGGATGCAGGCAGCTGAGTAACAGATAATGCCCCAGGACCCAGGAAACAAGCAAAGTGGTCAGATTACCCGTCCAATTACCAGTCCAAGTTACAAGTCAAAATTGCAAAGTCCAACAGGCCAAAGTCAAACTATATATCCATTGCAGCACACTTCAAGAAACAAGAGGGTAGTCAAACACGAGCCAGAAATTGAGAGCCAGGGAGACAAAATGAAGGAGCAGGTACCTTGGAGCAGGAACCAAACTGAACAGATTCACTACACTGGAGACGAGTCTTACTAAGGAAGCATCTGGAGGGAAGAGCCACTTGTTCAATAGCATTTTGCCAGACTCCCAAGTAGTGCTTGTGAAGGCCCTGGCAGCTGCAGCAGTCTGGGACCAAAGTTATTGGGGCATTTGGCCAGCAGGAGGAGCCCTGAAGCTGCCCAGATCCTGACATGTGCTTGCTGGGGAATGGGTAGAGAGAGCAATGGAGGAGCTCTTGGATCAACGAGCTCCAGGCCTTTCCTTTCCCTTTCCCTGCCCATTCACTGTCTTGGCCCCCTTTCTGCCTTTCCAATTCCACTTCCAAGCTTGCAATGGCAACCTCGGAAGCAAATCTGCCACAGAGCTTTCTGTATCAGCTGGGGGGAAATCCATGATTGCAGACTGTCCTCCAGGGTCTTAGTTCTACCTCTGGACACACAACAAGAGAATTGCACCAACTGGAAGCTATGGGATTGCTTGCTAATCAGTTAATCAGATATGGGATTCTTTGTTAACTAGTTTCCTACGGGCTGGGGGAGATCTAGGGCAAGAATAACAAAGTTCTTTTATTGCTTTCCCTCCCACCCAAATTTCTTTGCTGTGAGAATCAGCACAAAATGAAAGAGCCACTTGCTGTTATATCTATTTTTTTATGCAATGGAGCCTGACATTAAAGAAGAGATGCAGAGGTGGATTTCAGACCCTGACACAAAGATGGAGGAATAGGGTGAGGTGGCCTTCAAGTAACTGGAATCTTCTGGAGTTGTACTTTGGTATTCCAGAGCAAATAGAGGTGGGATGCAATCTGAGACACATCTACCTGGACGAAGTCCCCTTGAATTCAGCCAGGCTTACTTCCAAGTAGACCTAAATAGGGTTGCTGTGTAAGTGGATGGAAGCAAAGGCTGTCTATTGCCCCGAGTATCCTTCTGAACTGGCCTACTAGACTCCCAGTTCAGACTGGAGCAAAACAATGTGCCATTTGTTGCATGTGTTCGCAGCAACCTTGCCCTTGTTTCTGTCAACCAAAGATTTTAGATGTAGAACCACATCTTGAGTATACAGGAAGTAGGCAGCTGCTCTTACTGTGCGGTGCACGTCATCAAGTGAGAGCTTTTTGCTCTGTTCTTGTTTGCTTTGCTTTCTGAAACTCTCATTAATATCCCCTGCGAAAGGGAGAAATGCAAAACAATAACGGATAGTTCAGGGGAAGGAGATGGGATGAAGTGTGCAGATCGGCTATCTTACAAAACACCGAGCAAAACAACCTTCATTTCTTGGAAGCTTTTGCCACATGAGGAAGCTTTGCATTTTTTAAAAAAGTTTAAGAAAGCGTGCAATGTTGCACATCAAGGCTTTTCCTTGCCCTTTTTTCCCACTCCGATCGTCCTCTATCAAGTATATATCTTATAAGTGTCCATCCCAAGTTCAGCAACTTCTTAATAAGCAATCAATTTGTGTTTACACAGGAAAAGTCCTACAAGTCCCAGATTTCTTCAGTCAGCATGTATCCAAATGCATTTTCATTTGTGAAAGTGAATACAGCAAGATTGTGTCCTGTTGGTAAGTTTCCTTCTAATGGCCATCAGTCTTGCAAAGACATATTCTCAGTTCCTATTCTTATTTGAACTTCTTTGTTGGAAAAGCTCATCCATCGCAATATTTTGCAAATGCATACCAATAAATAAAAACTGGCTTGCAGTCTTTCCAGTGCTGGAAATTCAACATATCTTCGGGAAGCTCTATAAGCTGATGAATATTCTTATGCTTGCACAATATGAGTGTAATCCAGTTATGAATTTGGTCTGACAAACTGTCAGCAAACACAGAAGAGGGTGATTCTCTGCCCCTTGCAGCCCCCTTAGCACTTTCAAAATCTTTGCTGAAGAGTTAGATGTTCTCTAGAAAGCCTTTGTGGAGGCACAGGGTGCTGTGGAGGGAAGGAAAAGGAAGGGGTGCAGTTATACAAGCAAATCTCTAATAGTGCAGCATTGGTTTTTACCCTATATTTACTTCTTTTAGCTGTCCAATTGCACTGTATTTACTTATTGTAGCACTGCATTTATTTCTTGTTGCTGGCCAAAGAGAATCTGCAAACCAGATTGTGAATGTGGATTTACTTTTGACTCTCTGTGTATAACTCCTTTTTAATGTCTCTGACAATAACTTAACATCAGGATCAGTCCTTTTAATAGTAAACAAAGGGAATGAATTTTGACAGGAGGGAAGCCAAAAGGAGGCCACTGATGAACCAAGTAGCTTTGTCAACTTATTTAGGGTGTGCAGTAGAAAAAAAGAGAGAAAAGGTTAACAGATGTTTGGAACACTGACAGTGTCCAGGGTGTGGGTGGCTGACTAACCGGTACAGCCACCAGAACCCATGGAGCTAGACTTGAGTCCAAAGTCCAGTCCCAGTCTTAACCCTGGTCCAAGGTCAGTGTCAGGAGTAGAGGAACAAGGTAACTCCCATCCAAGAGGCAAAAGCTTGGTCAAGCAAGCCAGAGGTCAGGAAACCAAGGAAGCAATGCAGACAGGAGCAGGTATCTGAGGGATGGAACAGAAGTAGAAGCAAGCAGGGCCCCGGAAGCCAGGTGAGGTCCAGGAGCAGGCTCACAAGCAGGGTCCCAGGACAGGAGCAAGGCTCAAGAGTCCAGGGCACAACAAACTAGCAGCACTGCAACAAATCTAGACGTCTTCATCGGCAAGGCAGCTTAGAAACATAGAAACAGAGAGAGTCAGAATGGGTCTCCAGGACCATCTAGTCTGACCCCTGGTTCCAGCCGGCTCCGCTCATGACATGCCCACCATGTGCATGTCCAGCCTATCCTTGAACACCCTCACCGATGGGGCCTCAACCATCTCCCGTGGAAGCCCATTTCACACCCTCGGGGTCCTAACTGTCAGGAAGTGCTTCCTGGCATCCAAATGGAACCTTGGCTCCCTGAGCTTTGCTTCGTTGGAGCGCGTCCTGCCCTCCTCTGCAGGGGAGAACAGGTCTCTACCCATCTCCATGTGACATCCCCTCACATACCTGTATGTCACCAACATATCCCCTCAGAGTCTCTTCTTCTCCAGGCTGAAGAGACCCAGTTCCCTCAGTCTCGCCTCATACGGCATCCCCTGCAAACCGGCCACCAACCTTGTGGCCCTACACTGCACTGACTCCAACCTGGTTATATCCTTTCTGTAATGAGGGGCCCAAAACTGAACACAATACTCCAGTTTGCGGGTGCACCAGAGTCGTGTAGAGTGGTAGTAATACCTCTCTTGATCTAGAAGCCACACTTCTGGCTATGCAACCAAGGGTGGCATTTGCCCTCTTGACCACTGCATCACACTGATGACTCATGTTTATGACACCTATTCCTATGCCCCAAGTGCAAGACCTTGCACTTACCCACATTGAACGCCATCCTGTTGTCACCTGCCCACTTCCATAGTCTGTCCAGATCCTTTTGGATCTGGAGTACCTGCTCCTCAGTTGTGGCCACTGCTCCAGTTTGAGTGTAGTCTGCGAATTTGATCAGCAGACTGTTCACCCCTTCTTCCATGTCATTAATGAAAAGATTGAACAGGATCGGCCCCAGAACAGAGCCCTGGGGGACCCAGGGAGCTTCTGGAGGAAAGAGCTAGTTCTTACCTAGCTCTTCCCCCAGGGTCCCCTGGGTGGTGCTCAAGAAAGTCCTGGTAGCTGCAGTAGATTGTGGGAGTAATCCTGCAACTACCTTATCTGCTATGCTGCTCCTTGGCCAGCAGATGGAGCCCTGAACCTGCCTCTGATCCTGACAAATAGAGTAATTACCAGCTGCATCAACTGAAGTGGCAAAAGCAGAAATAAAGTAAAAAGTATCCAGGTAATCTAAAAGCTTGCTGGACCAACAACAGAAGGAGCAAGGAGGGGGAGCTGCAGAAGGTCAGTGTGACCACAGAGGAGGCCCTGTCGTACTTCACCACTGCAGTTCCCTTCCCTTCAGGTTCATAGAGAAAGGCCTGCAGAGGAGCCTTGGTGAGGCTGTGTCATGGCACCTACCCGGCACTTGTAGTCACTCATAAGTCTAGTTCAAATATCTTCTTAATATGGTGAAGGAGCAGGCCTCTGTTTCCCACCGTAACACATGCATTAGGCAACTACCACTCACGACATTGTATGAGTGCAGGATCAGTGCATATAATTCTACCTGTTCAAAAAACATTGAAGGACAACCATGTCCACCAAGCCTATATGGAGAACATTCCCATCATCTGTTACCTGAGAACACCCTGGACATACCCACCACTCAGAATGGATGCGACTTAGAATCGTAGGATACTAGAGTTGGAAGGGGCCAGAAGGCCGTTGGGTCCAACTTCTGCTATTGAAGGACACCGAGTTACACCATCCCATTCAGATGACTGTCCAGACACTTTTCGAATGGCTCCAGCACGGGAGAGCCCACAACCTCCCCAGGTTATAGGTTCCATTGTCATGCTGCTCTGACAGCAAGGAAATTCTTCCTGGTTCTTTTAAATTAAGTTTGTTATTCCATGTCCTACACTCTGGAATGGATGAGAAAAGATCTTGTTCAGTGATCATGTGAACCAACTCTGGATTGAGCAGGGCATGATGTAATTGCTCCACACATTATAACAGTCAGCTGAAAAAAATGGTGTATAAATATCCAGTAAATGTTGTTGGATGTGTAATGGTCCACCTCCCTTCATAAACCCTTAGTTGATGTGGCAGCTAGAAAATACTAAACATGCATATCTAAAACCGGCTCTTAGAATGCCTATGATGCAGATTCCTTGCAGATGTACACATTCAGTTTCCCCCAATACAAATCCTAACTTTCAGCTCCCAGGAAACAGTTATGCTTTAGCTGTCATCTTCTACTGACACATCTTTGACAAGGCACTGGGCAGGAAGGAATGCCTTCCACATTCCCATCCTCACTGGCATCTAACTCAAATGGATATCCCCAGAGAGAACAATCTTGTCAACAGAAGACGTGTTCTTAAATGCCAGGAAGCATCACTGCAAGCAGATCGTCCATGTAAATGCTATGATTTATGCCTATGAGCACTGTTGCTAAAAGGCATTTTTGGGTGATGACTGCAAGCCACATCAGGGAGCATATTCCTCTTCACAGGTTACAGTCCATACAAATAAGGATTTTGCATAAAGCCACATGAAGTCATGCTTACGGGGAAGATCAAATCCCATCGTCTGAGATGTGGCTCAGCTCATGTCATATGGAAGTCTAAAAAGTACCTGACAAACTAGGCATGACGTTAATGCTATCTGACAGTCTATTTTGCCTTGGGAAGGTTGCAGCCTCAGAAGGAGGGAGGGAGAGATGGAAGGGGAAGGATGCTGTGCATTGTGAGTTCAGTAGCTGCACCATTTTTCTACCTACTGCAGGTATGTCAGAGCCAAACAGGTTAGGAGTGAAAGAAAAATGTGATTCTTGTCAGGTAGTGCCCAGAAAACAAAATGTATGAACCCAGCTATTCCTCAGTCTGCTTCATCTGATGTCAAAGAATACATATGTTTTTCCCAAGATTGTCAGCAATGCAATTACCTTTGTGGGGAGTTAAAACTTCACTTGTTAAGTGCATTGCTTGAAGCAAAAATGGGGAAATTAATGCTGACAAGTAATATGACTTTGCTGGAAATTCATATCTCAGTGGCTCAATCCAATGAGAGATGAGCTATATTGAGATCTTTGGTGAGTGTCTTGCTTCCTCCAAACATTGAAGCAGCCAACAGGGTAGTTCATGGATTCAACCTTTTCCTTCTGGGGCATTTCCCAGACCAAAATTTCGTGAAGCTTGCTTGCATTCTTTAACATATGGATGTGTCCTTTCTTCCCAACTCCAAGATGCCATTATAGCTTACATTTAAAAATGGTGGGCAAGAGGAGAGAGGAATGTTAATAGATTGGGTTGAGAAGGAGATTTCGCAAAATCCAGTTTTATAGAATTCCAGCATGTCAAAAAATTTTCTCATTATGTGCCATTAAGTTGTCTCCTACTTATGGAATGAAAGCCTTCCAAAATGTTTTGTCCTTCACATCCCTGCTCATCTCTTGTAAATTCAGGGCTGTGGCTTCTTTCAAGGAGTTAATCCTTATCATATTTAGTCTTCTCTTCTTGTTCATCCCAGAGTGCAGGATACGGAACAATGGGTTCAAGTTGCAGGAAGCCAGGTTCCGGCTGAACATCAGGAAGAACTTTCTGACTGTTAGAGCAGTACAACTATGGAACCAATTGCAGGTTCTCCCACACTAGAGGCATTCAAGAAGCAACTGGATCCGAGAGGGATTAACTGAAGTCCTGCACTGAACAGAGTTGGACCCGATGGCCATCTGGCCCTTTCCAACTCTACTATTCTATATGATTCTATGATTCCTTTCCTTCTTCCACCTTCATCTTTCCCTAGTATGACTGCAGCTTATTTTAAAATCACGTGATATCATGATTTTGTTTCTTCTTCTCTACCAGTCTTTCCCAGCCTGGTACCCTCCATGTTGCCTGGGGCAAGTTGGAAGTTGTGAGAGCTCCAGGTTGGGGAAGGGTTGGGGAAGGGTGTTCAGACCACCTGTATCTAACTGCACCTCTTCTGCACAGGAGGAGGTGAATACTTCTTCCAGACCATCTCTCACCAGTATGCTGCTTCTCAATGTGCCACATTATACCGTGCCCATCTAGCAATTTTATTAAGCAACACATGGCATTTCCAGTCTCTCAAATTGCAATAGATTTGACCTTGTCTTGATATATTTTCCTATTGAGTATCTGTACTCAGCTTTGACCATGGATCAGCCAGTAATGTATCCTATCCCACGTTCCACGTACAAAATGTCACCAAGGAATTGCATGTTTATAACATTCCTAGTGTTTTAGAGTCTGAAATCAGACTTCTCTTCCCAGATTGTACTTTAACATCTGAAGCAGTTCTATATTTCATGATATAAAAGAGCTCTGAACAAATACAAATAGATGTAATTGTTAAATCAAATGCTTTTGGAAAGCATTTTAGTTTACTTTTAGGAACACTGCCTTTTTAAAGACTAAAGGACTTTATTGAGTGACATTTCTGGGCTTGTAGCAAAATAGACCAGATAATGTAAAGGCAGATGTTGCATTCTGTGAGAACCTACATTTAGTTCTGAGGTCACTGTGTTCCCCTCTCATATTTATATTATTTCTTTTGAACTGCTAAAGTGTGTTTCCAGTTCTTAGTTATTCCATTTCTCCCAAGTTCTTAGCTATGGTTTTGTGAAATAATTTATGTACTTCATTATTCATCAGCATTTGGTAAGATCCTCAAACAGGATGATATCTACCCTTCTTTCGCAGGATTTGTCCAATTATATTTCATGTTCACTAATTTGCATCGCAACCTGTTCAGGTAATACAGTATGTACACTAGTGCAGTAAGCAACTATATTTCTTCCAAATTTTTAATGTGATGCACCTGTTACTTTTTTCTGAGTTAAGCTTGGGAAATGTCACTTTCCCTTAGTAAACTCCTAGGTCAGTGAGAAGTTCAGCTCAAAAATGCAGCAAAACACTTAGAATCAAACTGATTCTACTTTCATATGACAATACATTTTAATACACAATGTGTTTTCCTATGATTGCTGTTGTGTAGGAGTTTGGCAGTTTATGGGAAGGCTGTGGAAGACTAACAGTTTTTGTAAATACTTGCAAGTAGCTTATTGTGTTGGTGCAGGAGTCATGCAAAATGCAGAAGCATGTGGAACAAATATTTGTCACAAAACATTTTTAGGCTATCCAAAGTTTCTCCTGGGATGATCCATGCAATCCTCTGCATTTGTATTCATGAAGTACATCCCACTGAGGGGCTTATTAATTGGCAGTTATTTTGGGGGGCTTACTACCAAGTTGAATGTATACAGATTTTGTCACATTCCATTGTGTTTACTTTTCTTAGCCCTTTGCTCTTACAACAACCTTCTGCTTGAGATGTATAAAAAAAAGAATTCATGGAAGACATCAAGAAATTTGTTGGTGATCTAGAAGGGGAAAAGAGATCTTTGACAATAAAATTTCTTTTTCTCAAAACACTCTGCTATTTCACCAGATCATTCATCAACTGGAGTGATTTCTTTTTCTTTTTTCTTCTGTGAACTCCTTCATACAGCCAAGCTTGAGCTGAATATCTGTCTTTCGCTTTTTACAGCAGGCATAGTTAATGGAGGCACAATCATTCTGAAAGTGACTTTATTTGCCTTCTGAGAGTTTTGAGACTGTCATGGTTAGAACCAAGATGTTGGGTGTCATGATGGAGAACCCACATTTTAACTTTTTGTGCATTGAGTAGTTTGTTCAGTCATTCACTTGATCTCCCTGTTAATTATTTTCTTTAAAAAATGTTGAATGTACCCTGCTCTCAACAGCCTCCCCCCACAAAACAAAACAAAACAAACCCTAGTGCACACAGTATGAACATATATCGTTTTGGCTGTATTTCGCAGTCAGAGCACAGAAGGGTAAACTTTGGTGGTGGGATTGATAGAGAAATGATGGGTACGTGTACATAAAAAGGAACACTTTGCACTCTATAGTCCTCTGCATAAAAAGGAGCACTTTGCACAAAGCAAAACACATACAACACACATTTCTAAGTCTGATCTGGCACCCCCAAGGGCTAGAAACTTGGTTTTAAAAACACACACCCTCCCACAAGACTTAAAATTCTCAAGGTGCTAAATGATGGAGCTAGTACAAAGTTCTTCATTCAGTGGTAGAATCACAAAGCACACACAGCTTGCAGAGTGCTGTCTGAGGTGCAGTATGTGTGTTACAGATTTCATGCACTGATCTAGGAGTGTCTGATAACTAGATCAAATCCTTTCATGTGAAGCCTTTGACCTCGGATTTCTCACAATGTTAACAGGAACAGATGAATGTCGTGAGTGGACACAGAGATGGAAGCAGTGCTGAGGAACGCTGGCTCTGACGCCCATCGAAGAAAGTGCTGCACGTGCATGGCAAGTTCATGTGTTTCACGTGTCACTCTCCATGTGCACCAGCTTGCAAGGTCTACAACAGCCAGTGCAATACCCCTAGCTCTTCTTCCCAACCCCAACAATGCTTGCATGGGTGTAACTGTATTTGCACACCTTCCTCTCTTGGTGGATGTCCCCTCTCCTCTCCTCTCCTCTCCTCTCCTCTCCTCTCCTCTCCTCTCCTCTTGTCTCCTCTCGTCTCTTCTCCTCTTGTCTCCTCTCCTCTCGTCTCCTCTCCCTTGCTCCAAGTGGAAACTCCTAGAATTGCACACATTAAGGGCATGATCCTGAGTGTGTTTACACAGAAAAAGTTCTACCACTCTTGACACACCCCAACTGTGCCCAGGAATGCTGAATTGCATCACTGCATCCAGGGATACAGTCCATTTTCAGATCCTGTCTCATGCACACAGAATCATAGACTCATAGAATAGAAGACTTGGAAGGGGCTAGAAGGCCATCGGGTCCAAAGCCCTGCTGTTGATGATAGAATCCAACTACTACATTCCTTTAATTCTTTTTTCTGTTTATATTAATCCAGAGACACACTCGATGGGATTACTGGTCTCTTCTTCCTGTATTTCTTTGCAGGGATATGTATCTTTAACATAAAGGGCAACTCTGCCTCTTTTTCTGTTACTTCTATTTTTGAACAGGTTATAGCCTGCAATTTTTGAAACCCTTTCATGGGAGTCATCCCACCAAGTATCAGGTTTTATTTATTCTTGTGTTCTAAGAGTTCAAGTTCATGTTGTTTCTTTCCCATATTTTGGGCATTGGGGTATGGACATCTAAGGCCACATGAATTATTCCCTGGCTTCTTTGCCACATTTTTGGGGAGACTAGTGTTGGCCCAGCTAGAGGTTATTTCACTGTTGCAGTATATATCCTTTGACAGTTGATGTTACACCCAGATGTACGTCTCTCTCTATCCATCAACCTATTCAAATTGTTTCTCATCTATTTTCTCCCCTCCCTATTTTTAAAACCTCTCCTTTTCCCTATGCTCTTGTAATCTTGCCTTTTTCTTCAAGGCACAAAGTGTCTGTTTCTTAAAATGTCACCTAGAATGACCTTTGTTTTCTGAGCCGACACTTTGTATAGCTTTGAGGAGGAGGCAGTATTGGGAATATTAGAAACAAATTTAAATGTATTTCATTGAATAGTGGGTTACCTTGGCAACCACTGGGAACAAAAATCTCTCTACTGACAGGGAGGATGAGTGCATGAACTTGGGGCATCTGAAGTTGCTTCTCTGTTACAGATAATCCTTCCTATCAGATACACGTTTCTCTTCCCCAAGCGAACTGAAAGGAGAAGTAGAAGGTAGGGGCTGAAATGTTATTGCAGGAGGGATTTCTGCAGAAAGAAAAAGTTACTTGTGGCAGTGGGTTTCCTCGCCTGCATTCTTGTCAACCATACCTTAAACAAGAATCTAAACAGATATTAGGTGGTAAGGGGCAAAAAGAACCTTGCAAGGATTGCTTTTGAAGAGGCATGAGCCCTTAAAGTCCTTGTTATCACATATGCCAAAAAAAATACTGGCTTCTTGGTGGTTCCATCTCCTCTCCTTCCTTTCTCCTGGCCTCCTCTTCCTTTTCAACATCTTTAGCCATGGTCTACTGTGTCTTTTCTTTCTCACTCTTCATTGGATGGAGGCTGGAGCATAGGAAGCTGCCTTGCACCATGTCAGACCATCTAGCTCAATATTGTTAACACTGGCTGGCAGCAACCACCCATGGTTTTGGACAGAAAAGTGGTGGAGGTTGAACCTGCCCCCCTGAGTACACGGGAAGCTTGTGTTTTATTACTGGGCTACAGCAGCTTCTCCTGAACACATTTAAGCTGCAATTCAGTAAGTAACTGGTATCAGGTACTGGGTAATCTATGCATAGTAAATGAATAAATTTCAGTTCAAGAGTTGCCAACTTTTCTTTCAGTGTTCTTTGCTGTCAATTTAGCACCTATACACACAGAACAACCCTTTTATGGCATAGTCAAACAATAACAGAGACTGTTCCTCAGATAGTATCTCAAACAATGCCAAGTGCCCAGAAAAAAAATCTGCTTTGACTGCCTATTCTTACTTTTGGACCAGTTCCCAGAAATGAAAAGGGGCATCATATCACCCCTCATCCTTTGTCCTGCTTGAGTGTGTTTTGAAAAACTCCACAGATGAGCAGAACTACAATCTTAAACAGAGCCCTCCACCTGGCCACATAAAAACCTGCGAGATCCAGATTCTGCTCCCACATCTGCTCTCAGATGGACCTCTTGAGCCTATTCTTGCAAGTCAAATGATCTGCAGGATAAGAGAGTTCTTTCACCACCATTCCTTATCCTGGGACCTCTGGAATCCCCCAAGATCACTGCAATTTACACACAAGCATCCCTGAATCTATTTCTCACAGCCTACCTACTCCAAAATGTCCCCAAATTCTAGGTTCTTGTCTTTTATGTTGCTTTCCCCCGCATAAACCAAAATATGTCCAGGCATTGAAACCAAATCGCCATAAGAATAGTACTATGGGGTACTTTTATACCCCAAACCCTAGGGTCCAAACAAAGGAACACAAAGAGTTTCAAAACAGGTAATCTTGCTCCCTTGTAAAAGCTAATATTCTCAGTTAATTGTCTTGGCAAACACAATCAAAATCAATTGAAGGAAAGCTTTGCTATAGTTTTGTTTTTAAGTTAGTAGGGCAAGCCGTTGCTATGCAGCAAAAAAGTCAGTAGGCCAACATAGTTATGCAGTCTGTCTTGTTTTGTATAGCCTCAGGAAGAAGTAAACCTTAAATTACCTGTACTTGCTGAGAGCTGGAAGCCCTTATGTGTTGATTTTCTCTTGGAGGGAAAATATCAGCTACAACAACGACTTTTCATATATAGCATTTTCCTTTCCTGCGGCACTTTTGTCTGGGGTTACAAAATGATTTATCAGGTGCCCTCCTAGTCATGCATGATGGAGATTTTCTTTCCTTTTTTACCCCCTTGCCTAGAAGGGGATGACATTTTGAGCAGGGAAGAAGAGGGGAAATTCTGCTTCAGCATTGCCATGGTCCCAGTCTGAAGCAGGGCCAGGTTGCTTGCAGGAGAGTAGGGAAGTAATTGCTCATAGCTCTCAATGCGAAAGCTCACCATGAGGGCTTGGTTATGTCCCGCTTCACAAGTCAGGGGAGGTGGGGACTGCTACCTGAATTGTAATACCTGACTCACTAGCATGTTACTTGACACCCACCCAACCAAAGCTTTTCGGAGATGCCATTTCTGTCATTCTGTTTCAGATTTCTTCATTCCAGTCATGTCACTATTTTTTTATATGTTATGTTTTTTCTCCATATATATTTCAGTGCATGCTAAAGGCCCTCCCATGATTTCTCTTTCCCTGCCTTGCCCAGGGAACTGGAGAGTAAATGCTTCACTTTCCTTTGGAAAGAAATAAAATAAACTTCAGAATGCCTTTCCAGACTTCCCAGGGATCTCCTTTGTCTGTTTTATTGTCTTGCTCAAAGGAACTTCTAGCTGAAAGCACACCTGGACACCTGTCCACAGACAAGTAAAGCACAGGCCCTTCTGTGGCACTCATTCCTGCAAAAGTCATTTAGCCCGGACTCTCAGGAATTGCATCTGAGTGGTAGGAAAAGGGGGTGCTGGTCCTGCCAGTTTCATTCCGTAGGATGTTGGTGGTGGCAGACTTTCAGTCTCCCCTTCCCCTTCTCCTTCTTGATGATTTGTTTCTGTGTAACAGAAGGAGCTGTTAATATAAAAACACTTCACTCCTTCGCACTGGCATTCACACCTTTGCAATTGTATTTGTGTGTGACACAAGATCACATTGTCAGTGCAGTGGAAATTGCCCTTTATGGGCCCCAACGATTGCAATGGTGCTTTGCATAAATACTGTGACAGCACCCCCTGATGTACAGAAGGGCTCTAGGGTGGATTAACCCCTTCTCAGAAACGTTCTCCTCAAATTTTGGAGGAAAATGTGTGATAGCAGCAAGAGCCGAGGAGCAGAACCAGGGGAGAAAGGGCACATCACACAGCAATCCTGTCCTCCCCAAAGAACTTCCTTGAGGCGTGCCTGGTAAGAGTAACACAAAATGATGATTCCTTCTGGGGAGGCTAACAATTAGCCATCAATTGATGGTGGCAGGAAAGAATGGGAAATGTGTGAGGCTCGATCCCTGCCCTGGTGGTTTGACATTAAGGCAGTCCAGGGAAAACTGCGCTGCAGTCTTGCCTCAATTCTCTTTTTCACTCACTGGCACTTTTGAGTTGTATTTCCTCTTTAAAAGTTCTTCAGAGCAGAACCTTGGAGATAAACCAGGATGCTCTAGCTGGTCATTGGCCATTCTTAGGCTGTAGTGCTCTGCGTACTTCCTTTAGAGTGAGTCCCTTTGAAAGTGCAACTTACTGCTGAAAAAACATGTATGATGTTCAACATGTAGTCTTTTAAAGGATTCTTTTTGATAAGCACCATAATATGATTAGAAATCAATGTAAAGAGTAACCAGAAGCATCTTTTCTGAGAAATCATCATGAAATACAATAGGATTTGATTCCAAAACCTACAGCAAGGTAACACTTTTAGCAGGACCAATCAAATGAGGAAAGTTTTGCATTTTTCAGGGTTTTTCATGTTAGGCAAAAGCAACGGGAGAAAGGGACACACACAATGCATGTGCACACACACTCAAAACAGTTGGTTTAAGTTTAAAAGCATAAAGTCTGAATTTGTTGTGGTTTTAAGATGTAGGAAAAAGCTATGGACTTATAAATGCTGCTGTTTCGTTTGAGAGAGAATGGATAAGTGTGATTCTGTTTCATATTCTTATTCGGTAAGCTACCTTGAGAAGGGTTGTACCTTCAAAGATCATTCAACCCACCCCCCTACACTGAACATGCAAACTAATATACAAATTTGTTGGATTGGGCTGGGCAGATTTCTGGTTATGCTAAGAATTATTGCAAGACAGAAATGATTCCCCATTTTGGAAAACACACAATCATGGAAGTCATCTCAATCTGTCTCCAGCCTTAAATAAAAAAAGCAAGTTCCTTGTTTGAACAGAAAGAAGTAAAGGGTCACATGACAGTTCTTCCAGTAACAATGTCAGAAATTAGCTTTTGGTGATGAACTAGCCTAAAAAATTGTCAACAGTAGGTAAGTCCCTGCAGGCTGCCTAAGAATAATGCTTGGTTAGCAAATCTGGCCCAGATTTCTAGTCTGGTGCCTACCCCCTCTGCTGTTAGCTGTCCTCCTCTCCCGAGAGACTGAAAAAAAAGTTTCTTCCCCAGAAACCTCCCCACCCTGGTGAATTGTCACTGAGCTGGAAAGATTACAAATTACATGCCTTTGCAAGAGAAAGGCTTGCTTTGTTTGTAGACAAGCAGGGTGGGAAACTTTCTCTTCTCATCTGGGTCTCTGCTTTTCTTAAGCCCCACTGTTCCAAACTGGGCATTGTGCAGAGTTCTTGTATTTGCAAATGAAATGTATGCATCTCCCCTCTTTTTTACCGCCAACACCTACACACATCTTCTCAAAAGGCAGCTTCCTGCAGCTCAGCACACCAGCAGCTTCTTTCTGATCTTCCTTCGTGCCGCATTCTCTAAAATGAGCTTTTGCAAACAAGCTGTGGCAGCAGATGTAATCCTGCAAGTAGACCTAGGAGCAGATTGGTGGCGTCTCCTCCACTGAAGTTGGAAAGGTGCAGCTCTCCTTTAGTGATCCAGAGGCTGTAGGGCAGGTCTTAGGAGTCAAACATCAAGCTGCTTTTCCCTGTTTTCTTTTTCATAACAGTTGGCTTTGGCAGCTGGTTGGAAGTCATGCAGTAAAAATTTACCTCCTAGATTCTAATGCATTGGATTGCTTGATTATATTTTAGCTGAGCTACTGAAAGACATAACCAGACATTAGAAGCAGCCTTATAAAGGTGTTATTCAATCTATAGTTTCCATACAACTCAAACCAAATGTGTCTTCCACGTTGTCCCGCAGTCCTCTGCAGTCACCTTCCTTTCCACTTGGGAGCCCAATCTGCTTCATGACGAAGCGACAGGCCAGCTGAGTGAGGAGGACTGGGCAGCTGCTGTCCCTTCCACTTTCTTCAATTGCTTGACAATGTTCTTCCTCTTGGCCAGAGAGACAGGGCAGGGGGAAGAGTGCAATAGGGTGAGCAACGGGGCCTCCTGCTTAGATTTGGGCGTTGGCAGATGCCCAGTGATGCTATTCAGCCCTGGCTGTGGTTGGAGGAAGCTTCGGAGCAATGTGAGGGCATGTAGATGCACGCAGTACTGGTCCTCTGAACTGCTCTCCCGGGTTCCTGTTGACAAGCCAAGTGTTCCCTCCTGTTACACCCACGTGGCTGGATTTTCCGTCAGGAATGTTCTCTTCTTGCGCAGTCCCCAGTCTTTAACCACATGCCCCCTATCACCAGGTTAGCCATGGAAGCAGCATGTGCCTATTATGATGACTTCATGTTTCTAATTGCTTTGTGTGTGCAATTCCCTTGGAAATGAGGAAGTGGCATTTGCTAGCTCTGTGTCCCAAAACAGCCTTTGGTCTATTCCAAATATAGTCCATCCATTTGTACTATCAGCTGAACATCCAGTCCAGCCCCCCAAACACATTTCGTTGGAGAGTGCTTCCAAACAAGGTGCTACCAAGACGTTAGTGGGATGTGACCCACTCTGCAACTGAAAGGAGTTTTTGGATTAGCTTCCATCCAGGGTGACTGTGGGGTGGGGTGGGGTGGGGGGTAGGCATCCTACTTGATGGAGAATCTTCCCTTTATGGTGCCCTTTCTTGGATCCCATGGTGTAATGGTTAGCACTCTGGACTTTGAATCCAGCAATCCCAGTTCATATCTTGGTGGGACCTCATGGGACATTTTGGGGGCTGCAGGTGGCACAGCAGTTTAAACTGCTGAGCTGCTGGGCTGGTTGATTGAAAGGTCAACAATTCAAACCTGCACAACGGGGTGAGGTCCCATTGCTCCGTCCCAGCTCCTGCCAACCTTGCAGTTCGAAAGCATACAAGTGCAAGTAGATAAATAGGTACCACTTTGGTAGGAAGGTAACAGTGTTCCCTACACCTTGGTGTTTAGTCATGCCAGCCACATGACCACGGAAACTGTCTGCGGACAAATGCTGGCTCCCTCTGCTAGGAAACAGAGATGAGCACTGCCCTCTAGAGTCAGACATGACTGGACTTTAATGTCATGGGGAAACCTTTACCTTTCTTTGAAGGACTATGTTAGGTGGAAAGATTTAACAATCCTAAGAAGAATCATAGAATAATAGAGTTGGGAGGTGCTATGAAGACCATTGGGTCCAACCCCCTGTTGTTGCAGGACACCAAGTTACAGCATCCCACTCAGTTTCTTTTTGAATGCCTCTAGTGTGGGAGAGCCAGCTGCCTTGAGGCTGTCCATCAACAATTAGCACTTGGCCAGCAAACAGAAGAGCAGGTACATAGATTGTCTGTGTCAGATCTACACCTGACCTCATTCCTAAGGATCTCATCACAGTGCTGCTGTAGCCACATCCCACATTGCTTATGCTTATTGCACATGGCAAAATTAGTCATGAAATATCCACATTTTCATGCTGTTTCCCCCATCACACCAATATTCCTGTTCTCACTAGCCTGGTGACATTTGCCATCTGAGAGGTTGCCAGGAGGAGGTGTGTACAGGAAAAATGGCCCTTTTAAAGTTCCTCTGTTTTGTGGGTGCTTGTGTTTAGCTCAGTTAGCTATGCATAGGGGTGAAGTAGGACAGGAGTGAAAAAGGGGGAAAAGATGGCCTCTCTTCCCCTCTCCCCGCTCCCCAAATCATGGAGCTGGATTGCTCCTTCTTGCTTGCTCTTGTCCTCCCAACACACACAAGGTAAAACCAGTGAAACCAGCAGCCTCCATTGTTCTTCCAGTCAAAAGCAAACAAGTACAGCTACTTCCTATGCAAACTTCCCCACCTTGCACAGAGGTGAATAAGCAGGAACAGAGATTCTTTAAAAAAGGGAAAAATATGGACCACCTTGCCAGTGAGAACAGCACCGCATTTCCTTCCACCCAAAAGCAAGTGAACACAGCTCCTTTCTCTGTGGAGCTTGTCACAAGTTAGTTCCATGGAAGTCAGTGTGATTCACTTGTGAGTAAGGCAAATGACGGTAATATTATTTATTTCTGAGTAGACATAGGTTTGCGCTAGTTGTCCCTTGAGAACTCAAGAGAACAAGGAAGATAATCAAGAAAGCTTGAGAAGACACCGCAGACTATTTTTCCTGAGGAGGGGGGGAGGGGAAGGGCATTTGCAAGCCAGAGAGAAAAGTCTGGGTTGTGTGGGGGAGGCAGGGAAGATGGGCAAGGGAGGAAGGGAGGCAACTGAATTATCTCTGAGTTCTTGAGCCGCCTTGTGAAAATTCTGGAATGCAAGGAAAGGAATGACATGATACAGAGGGCAAAGGAGCAATATCGTGTGCCATGGGAGTTCCTCAGGAGATGGTGATAAAAGCCTAGCCAGTTTTTTCTTCTGTGGCGAGATGTATTTCCATTTAAATTAAAGTTATTATTTCTAAACATCCAATATACATGGCTGAAATCTTCTCTCCTCCCTGGTATCTTGGTTTGTAATATGCAAATAATTTGAGCCCAAGAGAGAAAGAGGGCTGGATGAAGATCATGGAGGCACGAGGGACACAGTCACCCTGGTTCCTATGAATGCTTGAATGAGTACCAGGAGAGGAGGGGTTCTCTTGAACCCTAGGATGGGCCCACTGTGTTTGGTGCTACACTTGCACCTAGTTGGATCATAGAGGTTGCCAATACTGAGTCTCTAAAAGTTATTGGATTACAGCTCCCACACCCTAGACAGTATGGACAGAAGTCAAAGATTATGGAAGTTACAGTCTATGGACATCTGGGAACACAAGTGCAATGAAACCATGAACTTTTGAATGATGTGGGTTTATCCTACTCTGGTTTAGAGGCTGGACACTTTAAAGAGGCATTAGATAATCTAGTGTGGCCTTGTCAGTCAAGCAAGTTGCTCCACTATTTTCTCAGTGTTATGGAACATGTTGGATTATTGTCTTTATGTGCTGGAATTGAGTTTTTTGTTTTGTCCAAAGCCACCAGTATTTTATCCATTTCAGAAACTGAAAGAGAAGCTTTTCTCAATTTCTCAGAAACTCTGAAGGCATCTGCTTTTCGATTAGGAAGTCAGCACAGCATGGCAACAGCTTAAAAAAATGGGTTCTGTGACTTCCTGGAAACTGAAGAAGAAACTTTTTAGAGAAGTGAGTAAACTTGCCTGTGACATCACTTTTCTACCAAGTGTGCCTGCAAGTGGTTAGACTCTGGGTAACAGAGGAAGCTGCTCTTTGGATGATAACGACGCACTGCATTGTATGTGCATAGCCTAGTCTACATTTGATTTGGACCTTGGCAAGGCATTTACACCGAGTGATAATCATTATTTTGCTTTCCAGACATAGACACACATGCTGTTTTGTAAGGATACGCATAACAGCTGGATGTAACCATGTTTTTGTGGCTTAAAGTCTTGGTGTTCGCCTTGTCCCTGGTGAACCTGGGCGTTTTTGGTAAAGGTAGGTAGAAGCTTCTCATTCATTCCTTACAATTCTTCTTAAAAACAGTAGCAATGACAACATAGTACCATCTGGAATATTTGCAGTATTTAATGAGTACATCTAATATTTCTAAGTTTTCTCTCTTGGTACCTGTCAATGCCTTAACAATGATTTCTTAGAAGAATATCAATTACATTTCATGAGATTCTTTAAGGAACACTTTGTTCACATTTCCTATTCTGGGCACTACTCTAAGTTTCAGTGGGGTAACTATTAGAAGCTTCTTCAGATCTGCCCTGCATCCCATATGAATTGCGGACACCCTAGAATGCACCTCCGAATTCTCTGAAACTCACAGCTGTCCCTCTTGAATGTGCATTCTTCGTTTGGACATTTGCAGTTAGGAAGTACATACAGACATCCAGTTTACATCACAGGGCACTCTTTCACCCCAGAGTTCCTGATTATCTGCAATTTTAACCAAGTAGTTTGATAATTCACTGCCACAAATTATCTTTCATGGTGAAGCTGTACAAGTGGTAAAGCTTCTATGCATTGTTCAGGTGGCATTTTGGTTGTTTTTAATCAAAGTGCACTAGCACTACTTTTGATAGTGGATGGGAAGTATTGCCTCTGAAACTAATGTTGAAATACTTCAAGAAGAAGAAGAGGAAGATGGTGATAATGAATCTAGCTGAATATGCATCTAGCTGACCAGTCCAAAACTGTTTGTTTTGGGCATCCGTTATGAAGATTTCTTATGACTGCAACCCTTGTGCTGCTACTTTTTGATAATACCTATTACCTGACAGAATTGCATGTCAACATTCTATAAGTAAAGCCCATTTTCTTCAGCTTCTTTAAGCAATAATATTACAGCTGATTTCCCCCTCCATTACTTCTCCATTAACTTCTGAGCCACTCCCTGATCTCACATCCTGTATTTAGTTCCTCAAATGTCAAGCTCTACTGCTTCAAATATTTTGTTTTTAAAAATGCCCTAATTTAATAAGATCAGAATAATGTTGGATTTACCGATAGGTATTCAGAGTTTAATTAGCTTACTGCATAATCATCTTTGTAATTATTAACACACTTAATGCAATATTTCTTATTCTATGCAACCATAAAATAGTTTTCTTGCCTACTTATGCCATTCTAATATAGAAAAAATATTTGCTTCATATTTTCTGCACCGCTTATTCTCTGCATCCTCCACACCTGCAGTCAAGCATCCTTCATGTTCTACCTCCCATGCCAGTACTTTCTGTATATTCTCTCTGTGTCTACCATTTTATCTATAGCTTAGGCCAAATGATCTGTCCAGTGGTGAACATGGGTCAGGTTTCCTGGTGCATTAACCTATTTGCTGCAAACCTTAGAGGTAGGTTGGGCAGTAGAAAACACTGTGGCATTCCTGGAGGAAGGTTTTATTTACAAGAGCGAAGCACAGGCTTACTCAAGGATGGAGTAATCTGTCAGGGTCATGTGCCCCTGCATTTTAATTTTTTAAATTGGCACCTCCTTCAGATAGGAACCCTGTGAATTTTAGTAAATCCTTAAAAGAATGAACAGGAAGAAAACATTTGCCCATCTACACCTGCCACGCTAAGCTCGGCTGATCAGTGGAGGTCACCATATAGTGCCTGCTAATTGCCATATAGCAGTTAAAGATGGGAACCCATCAGAAAAATAAAGAGGGCTGCTAACTCATGTAGCCCAACAAACATTGTGTAGACACAGGAATTCAGAACTGGATTTTTAGCAATCCAATTCATGAGCCTGGATGGGTGAATCCACCAGCTTCAGATTCTTCCATGTTTTATCTTAAAAATAAATAAATCACAAGGTGGTGGTGGTGGTTCCAAATACGGAAAACTTGATAAGAATTTCCAAGTTTTAAAATCAAAATTGAAACAAAATTCTCATCCATCTGTAGCTTCTTTTCCCATTTTTGTTTTCAGTTATTTAAGGGAATTGTATGTTTTCCTTCATGTAACTGCATCGCATGGCAGCCATAGTAAGTAAACCCTGTCTTGGTGAAAGAGGCCTGAGCAGTGGACTTAGAGTGGGGAGCTGTGGGTGGGGAGTGAGTATTTAGCTGCTTGTCCAGCCTTGAGAAGACTGAGGGGGGACATGATATCGCTCTGTAAGTACCTCAAATGTTGTCACAAAGAGGAAGATCAAGATTTCTTCTTGTTGATACCAGAATATAGGACACAAAATAACCAGTTCAAGTTGTGACAACTCAGGTTCAGGCTGGACATCAGGACGTTTCTTCACTGTCACAGCAATATGACAGTGGAACCAGTTGCCTAGAGAGATCGTGGACATTCAAAAAGAAACTGGACAGCCATCTGAATGGGATGGTATAACGTGGTGTCCTGCAACAGCAGGGGGTTGGACCTGATGGCCTTCTTGACCCTTTCCAACTCTACTGTTCTATGAGTCTATGCTGTTTTTCCCTTGGAAATTTTGGTTCTCTATGCTTTGGAGGAGACAAAAGGAAGCTCAGGTGTCTAGCCTGGTATGGAACATTGAGTAACTGGGCACCCTCAAATCCAGTGTTTCTTTTCAGCATTCCCAGTAGAACCATGGACCTTCCACCTTTGGGAAATCTTGAAGCACCATAGTTAAGCTCACCTTCACGAGACTTAATGCTTTCTTTTCCGCTGGTAATACCTATTCTGGCACAAATTCTTGCTAACCAGCCATGATCTTAATGCTATTTTGTTTTCAAATGTTTTGTAATGTGTTATTTTTATTCTTTTATTTTGATCTCATACTGTGCACTGCTCTGGAATCTGTTTAGATATGGATCCATATAGAAAATAACTAAACAAATGAATTTTAAAAGATCATATTCATGAGACAAATGTGGGGGAGTTATAAAGCATCAGTCCCAAGATTGTGGGGGTGGAACTCAATTGCAATGAACCCATTGTTTTGACTTTGCATTTGCTAAGATAATGGGAATTTGTGGGTTGGGAAGGACACTTACAGAGGTGAGAGAAAGAGAGAGGGCCAGAACACTGGAAACATCAAGATTTTCCCCTGCAAATCCTCCCTTCTCCCATTGTGATTCAATTCTAATTTTTAGAGCCCAGGCTGTTGGGGGAGGGGACAACTAAACAGACTGTTCAAAGCCACCATGTTGTTGCAAGAGAATATTGATGCGTAGAGAAAAAGTTAAGTGCAGTAGTTGATTTTTCCCAGCAACTTCACCCCTTGGACAGGTTCCCATTGCAAAGGAAATGAGAGACTGAAACCCCATATTTTGATCATTTTTCCACCCAATATGACCCTCCCTATTTGCAGCTACTGCTAAATGTGGCTGAATTTAGATTGCATTGTGACATCAGATTAAAAATGCAGTGACAAGTAAGCGGATGGTGGGTGAGCAGCTAGAGGTGGGGAATTCATCCCTTGACATAAATGTTTAGTATACAAACTAGCATAACTTAATAGTGGTTATCTTTCTGAACCTCAGTTTAGTAGCTTTAGCTTTCCTGATTTTAAATCTAAAGTGAATCTCAATCAAATATGGCAGCAATCCCTGAACCAGAACCCATTAAAAATCAACAAGCCAGAACCTACAAATGAATGAATAGCCTGACTTTTCTTTTTGATGTCCAAACAATAGACAGAGGCTGAATTCTGAAGACAAAAATGTATGCATTGGCTTGTCAGCTTTTTCACGCTCTGGGTTTGAGCATTCACTTAAGTGAGAGTGGAGGAGGAGGATGTTTCATCATTCGGAATGTTGAGCATATATGATGAATTCCTATTATTGTCAAAATGGCCATAAAGAGCAGATGGTAGACAGCCCTTGCTTGGGATATGAAAACAAGTGGAAGCTGTTCAAAAAGAATTCTGTCTTCTCCCTCTCATTCTCTCTCTCTCTCTCTCTCTCTCCCCCCCCCCCCCCCCCGTGCTTCTTTTTAAATAACTGACTTTCTCAGTTGACTGCTGTTCCCCTTTCTTCAGAGTAGGCCAGTGTCTATCTCTACAGTTCACCTCTATTGTTACTTTATGCAATGTCTTACCGAGAAGGCATGGAAAAGGGTTGGAAGGGAGTGTGTTCAACAATAGTTGTCTTCAAAAGACAGATTTTCATCCCTTTTGTCCGCATGAGGGAGATGCCTAGGGCATGTGCTATCCTAATTGTTGCTGCAGAAATCCTAAGAGGTGCCAAGATGTTGGGAACATTTCAGTATGAAAAAGTGTTTCATTATTTTACAACTGTGAGGAAGATAAGAAGGTACTTCCTCCCTCCTTCCTTAGTTACCATTTTTGAAAGGAATATTTTGTTCTTAAGCTGGTCGCCTTGCTTTTCTGTGATGGGGGTGTGTGTGTGTGTGTGTCTGTTATTCTTTAATAATAATGCTATTCACAGCTTTTCAGAGGCAGATAGTTGCATGGAAAAGAGGTGTATATTTAAAATTATGGGTGCAGCGTGAGCCTACTCAGGTTTATACCTACTCAGGTTTACACAGATTTAAGTACCACAGTGTTCACTGAGATTTATGCCCTCTTGAGTCTACATGGGATGTAGACTCAAGTTAGCTAACCATCTATAGACACATGGGGCATGCCCCACTTCTTGACTTTGCACTCTGAATCACATTTAGGGTGAAGGAAAAGCCAAACCTGCATATGAAGACATGCAGAATCAGCTCACTTTCCCACCCCACCTCCTTTGCTCCATCTAATCAGAACACTTGGTGCCTAGGGTGGTTGAGCTGATGGGTTTGGGGAGGTAGTTCTGTGGAGCAGGCTGATGTTGTAAGGCAGTCTCTCCCCCCCCCCCCATCTGTTGCCCTCTGCACTTTAGGGGAAAGAACTATCAATCCCAGCCACCCTGCCCAGTGGCAGTTGCATTTGGGATGATGGGAGCTGTAGTCCAACATGTCTGAAGGTTACCGGGATGGAGAAGACTGTGACATGCCAACACTTGTCTCTTGCTCATTTCTTTATTTAGAAGCTGCCTTCTAGGACCAAGCTTTCATAAGTTGGCTTTCATCATATAAATATAAAATAGAAACAAAAGTGCTGTAAAAAATCCAGAGCACCTTGTAAGAGACAACATAAAATATCCATGAAAATCAACGACAATACAGGACCACTTCCAAATTAGCATTGTATCATCTAACCACAAAAACAATGAGCATGCACTCAATCTACTCCAGGATCATATGCTTGTCAAACAAAGGAAGTCTTCAATGCCCCTTTGAAGGGTCATAGTGATGGGACTCTGTGAAGTGGTTAAACTGAAGTGCCACAAATGTGGGAACACCAAGGAAAAGGGTTTCTCCCTTGGGCTTCTCTCCACCAGCCAAATTGGTTGCACCAGTGTCCTCTTGAGTAGAGCTTTCAAAGACTCTTTTAAAGTGTTGGGCTTTACCTACATGAGATATAAAGTGTTGCTTAAGTCACATAAACAGGATTTGCCACTGTTTGCCTCTTTTGCACAATCTCCCCAAAGCAAAGAGCAAAAATCTTTGTAGGACCACTAAAACTCTTCTACCTGGGCATGATGACTCCTGCTTACTTCCCTTTCTGGTTTTTCAGGTTTGCCAAACACTTTAGGATTTTCTTCACATTCAAACGTGCTCAATATATCATGTGCAGGTGTGTATATAGTTTACAGCAACAGTAGCAGCACCTGCAAAATTCTCAAGTCTAATTTTCATCCCATTCCTAGGTCATGTTATGGCAGCCACTGTATTTCCCCCTTTCTCCTTAGTAAGAGTCCTTCCTTCTGGTTGTATCCAGTTTTTCCTTTATCAACATCCAGTCTAGGACTTTAAAGGGCACAGTCTGTAATTTGACTCCAGCTAGAAAAAGTTCTGGCAACCAACATATTTTATACTGTCCAGCAGCCAAAGCTCTTGGGGTAATTCACAGGAATTCAAACCGCAAAATGCAAAATGACAAAAGTTTAAACCAGAATAAAAACCAGCACCAGAGAAAGATTAGAAAAAACAACATGAATGCACATTTAAAAACTCTCTGTTTGAAATCACAGCGACTCAAATTAAATCAAAATTTCTTGCTCAGTATCTGAACTTATGCTGCCCCATTTTTTTTAATAAATCAGTTCATAGTTGCTGGTATGGGTAAGCATTTTTTAAGAAAAGCAATAACAATTAAACGGAATACATTTCTTGCTCCCAGATGGATGGCTCCTCCTGGTGCCAAAATCAAAAGATATGGTGCAACTGTTCTGTCATTTCTTCTTAGAAGATTTTCCTCAGGAAGAAATAGACAGAAGGGACTGTGGGAAAGCACTTGCAGTTTATAAATGTCATCTGCAGTCTCCTAACATCTCATGCATACAGCAGGATAAACCTCTGTTTTGGCTTCATGCTATAGATGAGTGGGTGTTCCTCTGGTCCCTCAGAAAGATATGATGGAGATCAATGGACAGATGTTTATTAAAAGTGTTTGGGGTCAAGGAAGCATAGCCATGCTGACCAGATTGATGGCTGCCTTGATAAGGCTAATGCAATCAGTATGGTGACAGGGAAAGAGAAGCCAAGCTGAGTTTCCTTCCCCTTTACCCTGTTAAATGGCGTGTGTACTTGAGATCCCTTGGAACAGCACTGTCTGGCCCCTTTGGCATGTGCGTGCATATGTTGAGTGTATGTCAAGGTGAAACCCAGACTATGGGTACAGTGGGAAAGGAACTTGGCTGCTCATGGCATACCACACAACTGCAAAGAGAGACCTCAGTGGAAACAGGAATGTGGTGCCTGTTCTAAGTGACAGCAGCACAAGAGTAACTTTTTCCCCACCTGAAGAGAGTACCAGGAGGAAAAGGGGTTTTTCTGGCTCTCACCAGGCTATGTTTTGTGCTAGTGAAGGACATCAGGCACAGCCTAGAACGATTGGTACAAGTCCAGAGGTAGAAGACCTGCTTTGTCTGTTAAAGGTCCCAGATTTGATACCCAGCATCTTTGGGTAGGAATGGAAAAAATACTTGCCTGAAACCCATGAGGAGTTGCTGCCAACCAGTGTTGACAAGACTGAGCTAGATGGGCCAATGAATTGACTTGGTGTCAAGCAGCTAAGTCTCCTATGTTCCTGTGTTCTGATGTTCTGCAACTCAGTTTCCTTTTCCCATGAACCCACCTCACAGAGCACTGGGTCCAAGTGAGAAACTATTGCGAACCTTCCCTTCTTTCCCTTAGACTCCAAAACACAAGGCAGTCTCATTGTAATGCATATCTTTATTGGCACTTTACAACTACAAGGCAAAGTAACTTTAAAAATGCCCCTCTAGTAAGCTGGAAGATAAGTTTCTTCTTATGTAAAGAGTGTTGAACCTGCACTGGGAACTTCTCCCCAAAATCTTTTCCCTTTCAGGAAAGGGGAGCTCCCACTGGTGAAGGGCCAGCTGGTGAGACTTACACAAGCTCTCTCATGAGGTCAGGGATTGGGCAGTGAAATGGCTCTTCCTTCTCTCCTTCTTGAACTCCTTCTGAAACATCTCTGCTCTCCTAGTTGGCCTGGGAACCTGTGGACAGCAACCTTGAGGGCACTTCGAAGGCCTTTGTCTCTTGCTGTGTTTCCAAAACTTCGAAACTGCTGTGTCTTCAAGGTCTTCTTCTTCAGAATTCTTCAGAAGTCACAATGAATCTGGGATGCCCACCAAGAACGGTGGTCTAGTTGATTCAGCACAGATTCATTCACTTATCTCTGTGAACCAGGAGGCAAGACGACCAAATCTATTACAGTCAATGGTTGGTTTCCAAGCCATCTGGTGTTTGTGTACTCTGCACATCAACTACTCTGTCTTCCTTGGTGGCCTGGCTTTTTCCCAGATATTCCCATCTTTTAGCCAGTGCTTGGTTGTAATGCGCAGGCTTCCAGAGGTACTGTACATTTGAGTCACTTTTTCCTGGAAAGAGCATCCTGTGATCAAGCAGTCCTTCCCCACTTTGTACAGCAACCTTCCCCGACCGAGTCCCCTCCAGACGTGATGGACTGCAACACATCTGAAGGATGCCAGGTGGCATTAAAGTATAGCAATTTTCTTTAATGTTAATGGCTCCAGTTGCTCCCCATCCTATGGCTAATACTTCTTTTAAAATAAATTTTAAATAGAATATCTGCTAATATTGTTTGCATTTTCAACAACAAATTTTCTTAACAACTCTACAGCATTGTCTCCACAACAATATGATTGTAAAGTTAGAACCGTTGCATCAGGCTTTGCTTGGAAAGTCCCTGACTAAAAGGTCCAAAGTCACACGCATTGTAATTGTAATATTAATAAGAATTTTAAAAGCTGCATGATCACTTTCTGCATTTGGGTTGGATGTGCCATGGACAGGCATTTGCTTTTGACCAGTTTGCTCCCTTTTAATCAGAGAGACAGCACACAACTACCGCATATTATGTTTTCCTTTTTTTAAAGTACATTTATCAATGCCAAACTCACATGTGGCTCTGCAGACACATTGCTGCAGAAGCCCGAAATAGGAAAGCACGGAAGTGCTTCTAAAAATGCCTGAAGATGGCACATGGCGCTGCCTCTCAGACATTTGCACTTTTGGAAAGGGGAGCGGGGGTGGGGAAATTCAGACATATTTCCTGTGCATCGTGTATGTGACCATCCCTTTTAAAAATCATGTTGTTTATGAACGGTAAAGGTTCTCTTTCAGAGTTGGAAGGAAAAGGCTGCTGTAAGATTCAAATGGTAAAGCACAGCTGGATAATGCATTTCAAGCATGAGGTGCTCTCCGCTGAGTTCCAACAGCACATATCAATAAAATAGGACCCTTGCAAACAGGTTATGCTTGCTGGTCTTTCAAGAGCTGCTAAACCATTTATCTATTTTCAAGCACTTCATCCACCCTTTGAAATAAAAGCCGTTTGTGGCTGTTGAATATCAGAAATTTTAAGACTAGCTGCGAGTGTTCCGGTACAGTCCACAATGTACATAATGTTATACAGAAAAGGGAGCTATTTTTTGGCTTTTCTTTTTATCCTTTAGCTTTCACTATTCTAGGGTGGCCATTATTTCCTCTGTGACAACATGTCCTCTGTTGGTAGGCTTGCTTGGCTTCTATTTTGTAGATTCAAAGGCTTATCATCCTTTTGCTCCGCATTCACAATCCTACAACTCTATAGAGAAAGTTATTAGCATCAACCATATCTTTTATTGTACACGGCGGGCAAGGATTCTTTCCTCTTTCACAAAGAACTAGACTCCATGGAGCAATTTTTAAAATTGCCTTTGAAAAATGCTTTGCTTGACAAATGGTGGAGGGAAAGTCAGATGAACAGTGGACTGACTGGCAGGCAAGGAAAATGTTGTTAGATCAAAGTCACTTTCTATCTGTAACAACTAGAGTTCATTAAATGAACTAGATTGATCACAAAGCAAATAGGAAAATTTAGGCTGGAAATACTGTTTGCTAGTATCAGCAAAGGTTTGTAGGCTGGTGACTTCTATACCAACGGGCTCCTTTTTCATTGCTGCTTTTATTCTGAGCTGTATAGGAGTGATCCAGGGTGCTACCCCATGGATAGCTCTTATAAACTCACAAGAAAAGCTGCCATACATAAGGAGCCCCACTGATGCAAGAGTAAAGCCAGTCTCAGCTGTGAAATGTATATGAACAATACCATTTCAGGCTGTAGACCGGGAAGGTTTTAGATGGAAAATCACTAGTGACAGACATTTTAAATCAACTTAGAAGAAAGAGAATGAATGGGTAGGGTCATGCATTCTTGGAATATGATGTGATGCTTTCTATTCAGGCCTTTGCCAGGTGTGGCATGACCATGCATATGGCAAAGAGATCCCCTGGAACCAAAATCTCCACCAAAAATTTATATCACAATTCTGAATGATTTTAACAAAAATTAAAATGTTATGAATAACACACCTTGGTACATAGTAGAACATGGGTTGCCTTTTGGATGTGTGCCTTTGGAAGGTAAGAGTTAAGAACTTGGGTTTGCTCCACCAGAGGAGCAGTTTGAAAAGACGGCCTTGTTCTTCCTTTGTTCTTGCACAAGCTTCACAGACGGTAGTAATCTTGCTCAATTCTTTTGATTCTCCCCAGTGTATTTTCCATGCAGAGTTCTTATGAAAGCATTGAAAATGTACCACTTCATGGGTTTCTCTAAGCTTTAGTGGGTTGCATTCTAACTGATATCAGGGGTACATGACATGTTAAACTCCGAGAACTCCAGGCAGTGTGAGCTCTGCTACCTGCATATTTTTAAACAGTGTGAACATCTGCTTTTACATCACTGAGGTCATTCTTTGTGGGCTTCCCAGCTTCAGAGTCCTTCAGTGCACTTCCTATAAAATTGTGAGGAAGCTGTTTAAGTCAAGAACCATAGCATGAGAAGTGACTGAGAAGTGACCGCCACCCCAGCCAGTCATTGCACAATAGGTTTCTCACTTGGCTGAATTAAAAATAACTGCTATCTCATCCTTCACGTAGACAGGCATGTTTGCATTTATTGTATATTCCAGTGTATGTGCCACTTTTTGTCCAGAAGAGTCCCCACTCCTAAAAGGGGCTTTAACAGAACCACAAAAGAACGGAACGCCAAACAAAAGCAGAGCAGCAATGCATTCCAAACTGGGCAGTCTTTATGACATTTTTGTCTTTGGCAACAGCTCATGGAACGTTCCAACGCCTGGAAAGGTGGTGTCCTGCCTTTCACTCCCACCAACAGAGCCTCACATGTTAGTGAACCTCAAAAGAGGTCCCCTCTGACAATCCTTTTAGCTGGGCTACTATGCCCACTTCAGGGAAGGATTTTCTCTAAGTTCCAATAATGGTGGAAGTAAGAATACACAGATTTTGTTAAGCTGATCTGCCTGTATTCCACAGATTGTCGGGTACCTTTTGTTTCATCATCAGCTCATTGCTGGAATCAGGTATTTCAACACTGGGACATTGTTCATTTGCAAATGTACACTTGTGCAAATTTGAATGTATGTCATTCTGCATTAGTATCAATGTGCATTTGTGCTAATGAGCACATGCAGATCCTTATCACCTCCCTCAGACACACACACAAAGAAGTTTTTAAAAATCTGGTGTGCAAACCTGCAGAATCTGCACAATTCAAAAAATACTGATTTGTTGTGGAATCTGCAGGTTGGGTTCATAGAAATCTGAATTCATTTGATTCTGCTGTGTGTGTCTGACATTTTGAGGTAGAAGCATGGTTGGTTGGGTTATGGGAGAAGTCTTATCTGTGGTTGCATCTGGACAGTGGAACTTCTTGCTTTTGAGGTCTCATTTAACCCTCTTGCTCTTGACCTTTTGCCATTTCTTGATATTTTTAGTTTGGTAGACCCTTTCTCACTAATGCATGTATAATAGCATAATCTGGATTAGAGGTTTGTTTCTGTTGCATAGATCTTTATACCTAAACATTCTACGGGGAAGGCAAGCGGGTGCCTTACCATCTGCTAGCCATGTACCCTCATTGTCTGCTGTGCACTGGACTGATACTTCTGTTCCTTGAGAGAAGTAACCTTCCTTGGGTTGACCAAAAAACATGATCCAGCTCTCCTGTGCTTGACTTTGGTGGAAGGCCTTTATCTACTCGGCCAGAAATGGGGTGGTGACATCTCAGTAACAATGACTCTTAGAGGGAGATGACAAAGGATGTCATCCATTTGGGGACAGCCACTTTGAGGGCATGCAAGGCAAGCACCACCCCCCATCTTCTTGATCCATTTGCTTGTTCATCATCTGTGGTGTGTGATTGGTTCCCTTCTTAGGACCTATATGCCTGGGAGTGATGTAGGGCAGAGTGGAGGGGAGCCTAAGTAAGGAAGGGGAGCCTAAGGAAGAGCAATTTGTTTAGCGATGGGCTAAAGGTATGGCATTAGCATGAGAACTTGCCATGAGCTGGAAATGCAACACAGACAGTTAACAGCACTGCATCGTTCTGGTCTTGCCTTCATGACCAGGTTTATTTATTTTGTTTTGTTTTTGTTTAGTTACAAAGTAATGCCCAACCAATCATGACCCCATGGACAACATTCCTCCAGGCTCTCCTGTCCTCCACTTTTCCTCAGAGTCCACCCAGGCCCCCACCCACTGCCCCAGTGACTCCATCTAGCCACCTCATCCTCTGCCATCCCCTTCTCCTTTTGCCATCAATCATTCCCAGCACCAGGGTCTTCTCCAGTGAGTTGTTCCTTCTGATTAGATGGCCAAAGTATTTGAGTTTCCTTGTCAGTATCTGACCTTCTAAAGAGCAGTCAGGGTTGATTTCCTTTAGGACTGACTGGTTTGATCTCTTTGCAGTCCAAAGGACTCACAGGAATCGTCTCCAGCACCACAATTCAAAGGCATCAATTCTTCGGTGCTTGGCCTTTCTTATGGTCCAACTTTCATAGCCATAGATTACAACAGGGAAAACCTCTTATCCTCATGTCTCTGAATACTGCTTTTACATGTCAATTTTAAAAATAAAAGCTTATTATGTACCATAATAAGTTTTCTTTCCATGATTTAATCATGGATGTACAGTCAACATGAATCTTTCCCAGTTGTGCTCCATGGGGTACATCATTCAGTATCAGGATAAATTTGAGGGCTGGACATAGTGGGTTGCTGTGGTCCATAAGAATGATGCCTCTTCCTCTCCAGGTTCCCTATCCATCTCACTATTGGTCTGGAGTGTTTTCCATATTGTGTTAGGTCAGTAGGACAGACTGGGGATTCAGCCAGTGTACCCCTCAACCATGAACCAACAGTCTCTCTACCTCAGATGACAGAAATGGTCTTAGATGTGATTCTGAGGTCTCCCAGGCTGCTCATTTTGGGGTACATCAGCCTCGTGCAAAATATGTGATGGTTCTTAATGAAAATATTCAAGTCTGGTAATAGGAAGGATGAGATGGTTTGTGATCCAGAACAGGAATAAACTGTTCTGGATACTTAAGTAAAGCAGTCACACAGTCCAGTGAGCAATGGTTCTTACTTCATGAATTCTCACGAAGGACGTACCATATCTGATATCCTACATAGGAAAGATGGCAGTCTCACTGCATAATAAAAAAATGGCTCAGGCATTGATTTTGAGTGAAACACAGGAAATATTCAAATCCAGCCAAACCTTGTATTAGAATTCGGGAAGTTCATTTACATCCATGCATGCAGTGCTACAGGAGTTTGGAGCACTTTATTCTTAAAGAAGGAAAGAATGAATGAATGGATGAAAGAAAAGGACTGCAAATCCTGAAAATGCATCGGTCTTCTTCCCATGATTAATTGTTATGTTCAGAATGCTTTGGTAGTGTTTCAGTATCTGCCCCTTCATGCTAGTACCGTCTATATGGCCATGCTAGAGTAACTTCCTGTTCTTGATCTCCTTATAGATGTAACCAATGCAGATTTAATTTATGGTATACCTGCTTGAGTACATCCAGAAATACATTTTTAAAAGACATTCTAAGGGCCTGCTTACCTAAGCAAATAGCTTCTGTGTTTTTCTTCCTGACACCTACCATGTGTAGCAGGGGTGGAGAAACTGTGGTCCTCCATTTGGACTGTAGTTGCCATCATCTCTAATTGTTGGCCCTGCCGGCCAAGACTGGTTGGAGGTGGAGTGCAAGAAGGGCATTCTGTGAACTAGAATGCTACAGATACGCTCCTGAAATGTACAGGAGTAGCATACCTTCAAAAATGAAAGAAGGCTTTTCTTTTGGTTTTTATGCTGCTATGAATTTTCTTGACCTTCGTCATATAATGGCAATCATTTGGTGCTCCTTTGCTTGGGTTATTCCAGTTAGGGGACATGACCGGTTTTGCTCGAGTTTCCAGATGTCCTATACCCATGAAAAACTTAGCAATTCAGTACTCAAGGGGACAGAGTCAATCCTCATACCTTGCATGCATAGCATTCAGGGTTCGATGTCTAGTTGAAGGGCCTTAGACAGCAGGTCCTTGGAAAGGCTTTACCATGGCCCTGTACCTCCTCTGACAGCCAGTTGCAATACTGGGACAGATGAATGAGTGGTTTGATTCCTTACAAAGCAGCTTCTTATATACAGCAAGCGTCAAATGTTTCCTCACCAGGAACAATTTTTTTTTTTTGGTCACCTGATGAGTGTAAGCAAAAGTGAGGACATCCTTCTAAAATTGTAATGATGTCAAGGTCATGCTAGCCAATTTCCCAGTAAGGAAGCACTTACTGGGAAGTAGAGTAAGGAAGGAAGTAGAGTCCTTGGAAACGGAATATCATAAATATTTGGAAATGTTACATTTCAAAATCTGTATTTCCAAATAATAATACTATTCCAGGAAGTGAATCTTACTTCTGAATTGAAGAGAGGGATTCAGTAAGGCAGGGCGCATGTGGGAACACAGTCGAACTCAGTGATGAAGAGGTATTATGGAAGTCTAAAATACTAATTAGACTTTTTTTTATGAATATTCCTTGGTGGAACCCAACCACACCTGCTAGAATGTCGTATCTGTGCTCTTTCTTAGCACTAACCTGATTGGCAGTGGCCATTTGCTCCACTCATAGTTGTGCTACTTTTGGTACAGTTATGATTCCAGAAGAGCAGAAAACCATTGATGAGTTGATCCCCAACTCTGCCCTCAGCTAAACAGACATCAGATCTAACTCACCCTTAATAGCAATGCAACCAGATCTTATTCATGATCCTTAATATTCTCTCACCTGTCACATTTGGAGATTTCTACCAGAGCACTCCAGATGTCTCTGTCATCATCAGTTGTACCTTGCCATGGGACTCAGAGGTGCTTGCTACATTTATAATGTCTCTTTCTATAAACTTAACATTTCTGTGTCCTTACTTTTCACATGGTTCCATCAACTTTGCAGATATACTGTACACTTTTGGCTAATCTACTCTTTGAACTGTTAGGTGCATTAGGTTAGATACTGTATTTACCATTATCTGGTACTGTCTTTAAGATGATTAATCCTTCTAAGGCACACTGGAAACTGTTTGAATCCAAAGAATTAGCTAAAAATACTTCAGAAAAATAAGTAAATAATCGCCCTAACAAAGAAAGCTTAGAGGACAAAGGTTTGAGCGTGTGGGATTAAGCATGAAATTCAGATATGGTACTAACCTGAAAACTGCAGGGCATACACTGCTTAGTTGAATGGCTTGGGACATAGTTTGATGCTCATCTCCATTATCATCACAGCCCATTTTGTCCTGACATGTGTTCTTTTTCAATATACAATAGAGTCTAAGTTAGTCTTGACTGGCCTTTTCCAACCTGGATCCCTCAAGGTGCGTTGGATGATAATTACTATAATCTGTAGCTGGCACAGCCATTATCCAGAAAATCTGATGGACCCCAAACCTGGTTAGAGAAGGTTGGTCTGGATTGAAATCCATTAGTTTCACTCTAAGTATCACCAATTCTAAGGAAGAAGCATTCACCCATGAGAGCCCCATCTGAAGTAGTACAGCTTACAAATAGGTGTTGTTGTTGTTCAGTTGCAAAGTCACAGCCGACTCTTTGTGACCCCATGGACAAACTTCCTCCAGGTTCTCCTGTCTTTACCATCCCCTTCCCAATCCCACACCCACCTCCCCAGTGACCTCATCCAGCCATCTCAACCTCTGCCTCCCCTTCTCTTTTTGCCTTCAATCCCAGCATCAGCGTCTTCTCCAGTTGTACCTTCTCATTAGGTGGTCAAATTATCTGAGCTTCAGCTTCAGTATCTCTCCTTCTAAAGAGCAGTCAGGGTTGATTTCCCTTAGGATTGATGGATTCAATCTCTTTGCACTCCAACGGACTCTCAGGAGTCTTCTCCAACACCACAATTAAAACGCATCAATTCTTCAACACTCAGCCTTCCTTATGGTCCAACTCTCACAGCCATACATTACAACTGGGAAAACCATAGCTTTTGTTGGCAGGGTAATGTCTCTTGCCATAGCTTTCTTTCCAAGGAGCAAGTGTCTTAATTTTTTGGCTGCAGTCACTGTCTGCAGTGATCTTGGAGCTCAAGAAAATAAAATCTGTCACTACCTCCATTTCTTCCCCATCTATTTGCCCGGAAGTGAGAGAACCGGATGCCATGATCTTAGTTTTCTAAGCAAACTTCTGCACTCTCCACTTTCACCCGCATCAAGAGGGTCATTAGTTCCTCTTCACTTTCTGCCATGAGAGTGGTATCATCTGCATATCTGAGGTTGCTGATATTTCTCCCAGCAATCTGAATTCCAACTGGTGATTCATCCAGCCCTGCCTTTCTCATGATGTGCTCCGCGTATAAGTTAAATAGGCAGGGTGACAGTATACAGGCTTGCTGAACTCCTTTCTCAATTTTGAACCAATGAGTGGTTCCATGTTCATTTCTCACTGTTGCTTCTTGACCTGCATACAGGTTTCTCAAGAGACAAATAAGATGGTCTGGTACTCCCATCTCTTTAAGAACTTGCCATAATTTGTTGTGATCCATACAATGAAAGGCTTTAGCATAGTCAATGAAGCAAAAGTAGATAGCATGATTTATTTCTGGCCATCAGTGTTTGAATTCTCAAACAATTGAATTGCAAAGTGTGCTAATACTATGATATTATTAATCATCCATGTATCTGGTATAAATGGATAGTCATTAATTTCTTCTTGTCTGTACCAAACTTTTGCTTTGGAAATGTCAGCCCAACAAAAAATTCCTACTTCTACATTGTGCCCCCAATTTTTTGTGTGGAGCTCTTTATTCACCCAGACTTGGGAATACACCAAGTAGAATAGCTCTAGAATTCTAAAATGTTTCTAGAATGTTCTAAAATGCTTCGAGAATTATCCCAAGAATTTAGATTCAGTTGTGCCTTCAGTTGTATTTCTTGAAGCCTTATTCTTTCCCCAGATTTTCCTTTCTCAAACTTTTTCCTCTCATGCTTCCTTCCTTCAGCCTCCACACTCTCTTAGCCTTTTCTTCCCCATGTCTTAGGGCTTCCTCCTAGACTTCAGCATGCTCCTGTGTAGAAATGTAATGACTGGCATCCTGCATGGGCTCATAAACAAGTCCTAGCAAGCCAGGCTATGCTGCACTTCTTAAGAAAACTAGAAGAGTTATCTAGATAGACTAGATCTATCTAGTCCAGCATTCTATTTCCACCAGGGTAAGCAGATTCATGCAGAATGTCTTCAAGTGAGATAGGAGGACCATAGGAACTTCCTACTTGTGTTCTGCAGCAACTAATATTCCCTAACAATTTCCCCTTGACATGCTTGTTGCATGTGCAATGTTGTTCTCCACCACCCCATACAAGGAACAATTTAAAGATGCATGTTCAAGTGATACAACTGGTAAAAAGCTATACCACATGATTAAGCTGCATGCCTAGATCAAATTCGAAGGATAAATGCAGATCCTAAGGAGGCATCTCTTGTCTTTGATTCTCAGCTTATGACCATTGTAAGTTAAATGATATGCACATGGTGGACATGTCATGAGCAGAGCCGGCTAGAGCCAGGGGTCAGACTAGATGGCCCAGGAGACCCCTTCTGACTCACTCTGTTTCTATGTTTCTATATAGATCAAAGTTGTTCATAGTCTCATGATTTGCTTCTCTGGAGGGCCTGGAGATTTTTCCTCTCACTCTTTTCACTGCTTCCAGGCTTGCTTTCTGCATCTGAAACTTTTGCAATTGCCTTGGAGCAATGCTGGATGCATCGTCATAGTGATACCTTCCAGAAGGAAGTTCTCTTGCAATCTTAGGACCAAACTTCACATGATGCTGCACAAAAAAACTGGTTATTTGGTAAAAGTATCATCAATCAAAACAAAGCAGAAGTGCACAACCTCAGACTCAGCACTGAATGTGGATCTCCAGGTGGCCAGACTTTCTTAGTGTCTCGTGGGCTCTGCCTTTTCTGCAGCCTCTCTCTTCCCATCCCACATCTCCATTCTAAAAGGTTGAAATGCCTCTCCTAAACTTCAGTTACTGACAGCAGAAGCTTTAAGCTATGAATGTGATAGGCCGCTATTTCTTTTTGTCTTCAGATTTGCCCACCACTCCTGCAAATGGAAGTTGGCCATGACAGTAAAAGAGACCGCAGACCTTTTCATGTAAGGCATTGCAATGTAATGAGAAGTTTGCCCCTGTGGGTGCATTCAGGCACTCAAATAGCATACCAGGCTTTCCGCAGTATATACAACCCTTTCCTCCGTGCTTGTATGGAAAGAATGCCATTTCCGACATCAGGTGTATCAATAGATCTGCTAATGTGCAGCCATTTTTATAAGCATGACATGATACTTCTCATGTAAGTTAAAGCAGACTTTATTGGAAGTGACCTTCTCCACCCAGAGCTCTGGCAGGGTTCGTGCATCCCTCGTGCGAGTTTCACACATATGCAAAACTGCAGGCATTTTGCATGGCTGGCAGCCTCACAACATCATCCCTAGTGATGGTGCTTGATGGTGTTTATACTATTGAAAAAATATGTAAGGAAAAAAAGTGAAAGGACATAATTTCTGAAGTCCTCACTGGAATTTGTATCTAGTCCAAAAATATAGCTTGTTTAATCAATACTTGGTAACAGTGCTGGTTCCAGGTTTTGATGGGATCTTCAAGACATCCGCAAAGGTCCATCTCCCTTAGTGTGTCTGACCCTTCACCATCTCCGTCACCTCGTGTTTTGCTCCTCTCCCTCTTTCTGTTTCCATGCTTGACAAGGTGGCCATGCATTGACTGCTCCTCTTTTTCACCGTCACTGTTGTCTGAACCCAGAGACACACCATGCTGGCTCAACATTCTGATCACACGGTGGCCAACCAGCAGGTCACAGACTCCCTCAGGCAGGATATGAGTGTTCCAGCATCCTCCCACCCAAGTTCCACAGCAACTGGTACACATGGGCCTACTTCCTCTATGACTGCAGGTAGCACAGAGCCATCAGGACTGGTGGATGGATGCCTTTTCCATGAATTGGTCCAATCCTCATTTTGGTGGTCTTCTTGTTTATGGAATTCCATGTTGTGTGAAGAGGTAATTCCGTCTATATGTCCTGAATTTTCCACCAATCAGCTTCATGGGATTCTAGTATTAGAGGAGAGGAAGAAAAATGTCTCCTGCACATTTTCTGTAATTTTTTTTATGTATTTTTGTACCCGGCTATGCTGGTTCTCCTTACATGTATTTATGCTAGACTAAATAATCTCTGCTGTTGTAATTGTTCTTCATAGGGGACTTGGACCACTCGATCTTTTTAGTTGCTCTTTTCCCAATATCCTTTTTCAGGTACAGTGACCAGAACTATCCACAGTATTCCAACTGTAATTCCACCATAGATTTATATAAGAGCAAACCTGTTGACCTCTACCCTAAGACAGCTTTGGTTAGCTCCATTCCCATCAGTTTTATAGTTCAAGTTTGGACATTTGGCTCCAGGATGCATTATAAAGAACCCCATTTGCCATTTTGATTCACATTCTCCCAGTTTGGAGACATCCTTTTGGAGCTTGTGAGAACTCCATTTGGTTTTAACCCCTCAAAATAAGGTACTGTCATCAGCAAACTTGGCCATTTCACTGCTCACTTCTAATTTCAGATCGTTTATGAATACATAAAAAACATTGGTCCCAATGTAGATCACTTTGGAACCCTTCTGTTTACACCCCTCCATGAGAAGAATTCACCATTTGTTCCCACTCTTTGTTTTCTGTTTTTTCTGATCCATAAGAGGATCTCCTCTCATATCCCAAGACTGCTAAATTTGCGCTAGAGTCCCTTAAGGAACTGTGAGGAAAGCCATTGAGAAGCCCTGGTAATAAGAGTATGGCAGCGTGAAAGGCAACAAGTTGGAGTGGTAAGAAGGAGAAAGAACAATATCAGGAGCCTCATGAATAAGCCTTTCTGCTAAGGTACAGTCAGCTGATTAAACAAACCCTCAAAGCAGTATCATATACTGCCATGAACTCCTGATATTTGTGTTGTGCCCATGGAACAGGCTGCTAGAGTGCCCATGGAACAGGCTGCCAGAAGTAAGCACGAAAAAGTGGAAGTGCTCAGTTTCAGAACATGGCAGGTCAGTGGAACTCATTTCTCTGGGCTCCACTAGCCATTCTTGTTCTCAAAACCAGCATTGCCACTCATTACGGGAACTGCTAGTTGTACAGGATACTATAGGATTACTTTATGTTTTTTACATTACATTCATAGACCATCAGTTTCCGCTTGCGAGGAAGCCAAGATGGTTTATATAGTGCTCCTTTTCTCCATTTTGTCCTCACAACAAACAGGTTAGGCTGAGGCTCAAGGGACTTGGCCCAAATCATCAGGGAGCTTCATGGCCAAGTGGGGGTCAGAACCCAGGTCTGCTGCAGCCCAATCCATCACCCTCCCTATTATAAAATACAGTTTCCTTTATTTAAGATAACTCTGGGGATCTAAAGTCACACCTAGTAAAACACTTTGAGCCAGAAATTCTTTCTCTGGTTTGATTTGATTGAATTTTAATTGAAATTTAATTTTAATTGGATTTTTCCCAGTACCTGAGTGGTTATGGGGATTTTCTTCTTTTGGGTGTGGGGCAGGGCACTTGATAGCTATTGTGATAAAGTCAGACAAGCAGGTTTATGATTTGTTTCAAGAAAGTGTAGGTAGAACAATCCTTATATCTATGCTAGTCATACAGGAAGGTGTGTAGGCAGCACATCTGGAAACCTTCTGGAATCTCTGAGTAGCCGTGATTGTTTTTATTTTTCTCTTTTTATCATTCTCTGCAAGTATTTGGAAGTCTTGTCTTTTGACCAGCGACAGCTATTTGGGTGAAAGGACATATTTTAGTAAAGAAGGTCTTGACTGAATACTGTGGAATATGACTAGTATTGGATTTAGCCATGTGCAACTAGGCCAGTAGAAATGGACTACTCCACAAATACTTTCCCACAGCATCTCCACCAATGCCCTTATGACAATGCTATGAGGGTCAGGAGGCCATAGCTTACATAGCAGAGTAAGGTATAGATTTCCTGTCCCTACAACTGGAAAGGAACACCTTCTGTCCATGGAAGATGCAGTTAACCCTTCATATTTTATTTCATTGTACACTCACACACCCACCCACTGTACAGTAATTGATCTTAGGGTGAGATTGCTATTGTTACATGGCATCAAGTCATTTCTGATTTAGGACCTTCCTAGGAATGAAGTTCCTCTGAAATGTCTTGTTCATGACATCCTGCTTAGCACCTCCAAATACAAGGGTGTGGTTTCTATTATGCAATCAGTCCATCTCATGTTTGGCCTTCCTTTTCTTCTTTTGCCTTTGACTTTCCCTAGTGTGATTATCTTCTCCAAGGAGTTTTGTCTTTTCCAGGGTGGGATACAATAATAAGGATCATACACATAGAATAAAAATCATAACACATAAATGTTATAAACTGCCCAGAGAGCTTCAGCTGTTCAGTGGTATACAAAGGAGGATTAATAATAAGGATAAATGGCTTTCAGGGTGACTTAATTTATACTGTTAATTTATATTATTTTAAGGAAGTTTATTTATGTTTGTGAGCTGCCCTGAGGCTTCGGTGAATGGGGCGGCATAGAAGTTTCCTAAATAAATAAATAATAAATAAATAAATTGTTAGCTCTGATCTTATACCCAAGCTACCAGCTGGCATAACCTCGAAGAAAAAACAAGAAGGCGTCACATGCATCTTATTGTAATCATGACACTAGCCCTGTTTGGTTGGTCTCTATCTTTCTTTCCCTGCTAAAACTTAGGATCTGATGCTGTGAGAAAATTAGTTTGGCCTAAAGTACCAAATGAATTCTGGCAGAGGAGAGATTCGAAGCAGGAACTGCTCGATTGGTATCTCAGTTTCACTCTGTCTCATCGGTAGCATATCAGACCGAAAGCAGAGGTTTACGTAATGGAATGCTCCACCATTTCATTTTTTAACATATCCTAATGGCTATGTCTGAGAAACTGGTGTCTTTGCCATACTCAGAGTTTTCACTTATCCAGCAGTTTTGAGAGCGATTAAAGCCACTCATAATTATTACACTGTTTTATTTTCTCTCCACTTATTTTTAATCTGAAGATTAAAGATGTTACTTTATGTACGTTTAAGTTAAAGCATTTTTGTCCTGCTTCTCAGCAGAAAAATATTTCTATTGCATCAATCTGCAAAACAAGGATGTCCCTCAAGCTTGCAATCTAAAGAGTTAGAACAGAGTATGGAGAGAAAAGGGGGGAAATGAAGAGCAAGACACATGAAGGAACATGAAGAGCAGGAGACATGAAGAGTCTTGCATTGCTTGATGGGGTTGAAAAGAGTCAAAATTGATCTGGTCCTGTTGTTCCTTCCATCTGCTCCTGCTCCCCTTGTTAATTCTTGTTGTCTCATAATCTGAAGATTATAATGAATAGGTTAGTCATGTTAGTGATGACCACTGTTTATCTCATGGCTTCCACAGGGCATTGCTTTTTAGTGTGTGTACACTGGAGTATCAAAACTCAGACCCATGGGCTAAATTTGACTTCTTGAGCTTTCAGATTGGTTCTCTGGGGGCCTAGAGATGTCTACCCCAGTTCCTTTCATCTCCCCTTTTCTTGTTGTTTCCTGGCTTTTGCACAAGCTCTTGTGCCTTTAGAAAGGTGGAAATGCTTCTCCTAAGGCTTTGTAAATGACAGACAGTGCTTTAAGCTACAATACACCAGCATCTTGTTCTTGTTCCTTTTGCATTTGGCCCTGTCTCCTTCTGCCTTTAACCCAGTGCTCCACTGGAAGGGAGCTTCTAAGTGCATCTTCAAAATTGAATTCATCTCTGAGGCTGAAAGATTTTTGACATTCCTGCTATACAGCAATCATCAGATGGTTTAATCTGCATACATGAACTGTTATTTCATACCATGTGAAAGATGGGAAGTAACACTCATTGCATCCTGAAATGCTGGCAAATTGCTACAATAAACCCATGAGTGCGGATGATATTTATCCATTTCTGGGTTTGCAAGGAGCATTTCGTGGGAATGAGGGGGTAACTTACTCAGGAGCACAAATTAACACACAGCGGCTGGCTGCATTACAACTGCGTATGCTCTGCAAATTGGAGATAAAATTAGCATAACCACATCCGGCAACACTTAGTTGTTCAAGCCAACCAGTCTGGTGTCAGGAAATAAAATGAATGTAAGTGCTAAGAGCAATGTATACAGATGTGCTGGAAGTGTGGTGAAGAAAAGAGCACATATTTCTTTAGTGCTGCATTTCATTAAATTGTTCGTCACCTTGTGCCCTTCCCACCCTTAAAAATAAAGCCTCTCTCTTTTTCTCTCCGTATGTTTATTCCCATCTAAAATATTTTCATCAATCAACATATGGATTCTTATGAAGGTTTAAGAAGCCGCATGTTCTTGTCTGCTGCCTAAATGATTACTGAATCTCTCTGCATCAGGAGTCATTGCTTCGTTTGTTTGCATTTACAATCTCCATCTCTGTATGTGTGTACTTTGCAAAAAAATGTATATTTAGGTTTAATCTCTCTCTCTCTCTATTACTGGGGTGGGGAGGGGTCCCAATCTGAGAAACACTGTGCACACTCTAGAGTAAGAAAGATGATCTGCAACTACATTCAAAGCCCACGTAGTTTCGCTAAGCTTGCTTGGTGAGCTTCATGTTGAAAGAGCTTGACCAAGGCTTTCCACATCCTAGGGGAGCATTCCAGAGAACATGTTGCATTGGCTAACTTATGACACCAATAAGGTGCCATGAGGTCAAGCACACTTCTGACTCTTCAGCTAGCACAATATCATCCCTGCACTGCTGTTCGGAAGTAAGGGGTGGGTGGGGAGGGGGCACTGGCAAATGCGATAGGGCTGAATGGAAGCATTTGGTGCAGGCTTCAGCCATCCATCTGGTCATGCCAGTCAAGAACCACAGAGAGAGCCTTTAAGTGTTCATCTTAGTTCCATATTTGAACCCCTCCACTCATTCTTGATTCTAAACTGTAAGCCACTTGGGGCAGGAATAGGCCTGATTTTTGCTTACAGGGTAACATTGAAAATGAAGACCATTATATCATTGTATGTTATACTGTGAGACTTTCATAGGGGGGGAAGGGGGGTCTTTTCATGCTCAGTTCCATATGCTTTGTCCATGTGGTTGCTTCCCGATAAGAAGGTCATGGGAGGGGAGGGTCTCTCTGTCCCACACACCCCGCTACTATTTCCAACCTGGTATGCACTTGCCGCTGGATATCCTCATAGCTTTTTTAGGAGAAACTTCCCTTTTGATGCCAATGAAGGAGAAGTTCATTCATTTCACATGGTAAACTACAGAAAAAGAAAAGCACAAGGAGGTGAAAATATAACTACATAACTGAAAAGGATAAGCTAAGGTTTTTTTTAACTACAGAGCTGCTCTGTCATATTCAGAGAAGTGTGAATTTCACACATTTGGGCTCATCTACTAAAGTCAGCTTGCATTAAGTTTGCAGGCCTGTACAACTTGTAACCCTGCAAAGCCAAACAGTGCCTCAGACATATATTCTTAAGACCTGCCAGGTGTGTGTTAGCCACTCCCACTCTTCAACTTTTGGCGGTCCCAGGCAAACAGGAAAAAGCAAGAGGTTTGGCATTTCCTGAGCAAGCTTCTGCACCTTAGAGGTCACCCACTGGGTGCAGGCCAGGCGTTAAATACAGGGAACTCATTTCTTAATTGAACATTCTCGCACATTATTACTGGAAATGAAGAGCAGACCAAAGATCTGCTTTCTGACAGCTAAGCTGTTCCACCAATCTTTAATGAAGATAAGCTTTACAAACCAATTAAGGCTACAATTTGCAAAGAGGCTAGTGCCTTTTTTGTTTTAGAAGTTGACCTGTTTGGGATTTTCAGACACTGACAATGTTGTAGTTTTAGAGATACCCTTTGGCTGTTTTATGGCAGTGTTTTCTTATGATTTAGTTTTTGTTTTGGAAAACTTACCGGTTAGATTGCATACATGCCGCAAATGTCCATTTATATGTGAGGCTGCAAACCGAAGTTTGTTTTATTGATAAAACAAATAGCAGGATGTCCTTTTCCTTGTAATACTTTGCTCTCTTGTGCTCTCTGCCTCACCACTAATACCCAAAATGAACCTGCACATCGCAGAAATAGATCGTTGTCAAGGTCAGGAAGGATGTTTACGGGTCTGCTGAATTCCCTTGTTCGTGTATCTCACTGCTGTCTTTGAGAAAGGAAAAGGCATTGGAGGGTAACTGGAGCATGTAATCACATGTTCTCTTAGCAATTGCCCGAAGGCTCTATCGGAGGCCTCAAGTACAGGCTTCAAAAAGTCCAGGGCAGACTTGCAAAACCTCATATTCTCTTGCAGGTTCCGGACTTAAGATTTGTTTTAGAAAAATTATTTAGTACTTTCATTTCCTTTGCTTACTGTCTTCTTTCAGAAATGATTTTTTTTCAGTCCTATATAAAAAGGAATGAAGTGTACATCTTTGGTTAGAATACTTAATAAAGAGACAACATTAGGTTCCTCTCTCTCTCTCTTCCCCTCTATCTCTCTCTCTCTCTCTCTCACACACACACACACATACACGAGATTGAACAAGTAGGGAAACAATAATGATTTCTATAAATTACTGATAATTGTTTGCAGTTGTAAACTTTGTGTGTATATAATAACCCAGCAAAAGCAAAGCACTTCATGTCTCCTTACATTTAATGAGGAAGGCAGTTATATCTCCCGTTAAAATTAATAGGAAATAGAAATGCTTTGCTTCTGGTGGAGAATGCCCATTTTGGTAAAATGATGATGATGAGGATGATGCAGAAAACCATCAAAATGTTATGCAGTATGTTCTTGAGCATAATTTTAGGTATTCCAATAAAACTTTTTGCACTAATTCTTAATCCACAGTATAATGGATAGATTTTATTGATCATTCAATATGTTGAGTTGTACTATTATTATAGCTAATCAGATCATCAAATGGATAAATAAAGACCTGGAGGTCCTATTAGGGGTGTTCTTATTAACAGTCAAAAGTGGAAAAAAACATTTCCAGTACCTAGTGAGAGAAATGTTTTAGCTTGGAGTCTTGCAATGAGCAGGGGGTTGGACCTAATGGCCTTATTGGCCCCTTCCAACCCTATTGTTCTATAATTCTGTGCTTCCAGACACTCATGTAAATATTTTAGGAGTCAGCATCAAATTTTTACTGGCCCTATCTAATAAGAGCTGAAAAAAAATCTTTAGATTACCACAGTGATGTACTATTCTTGTCTACACAGGAGGAGGCAAGTCTCATTGGCTCCAATGGGATTTATTCTTGGGTAATTGTGTTTAGGGTTGCAGCTTTAGACAGCAATAGGAAATTTCTAGGAGCCAAGGAAATAGGATTCCCCACTCCCCATCCATGAAACTTGTCCCATTGCTTTGCTGCAAGCATTGCAACAGGCCAAAGTTTCTTAAATGCTATTCAAATCAAATAAAAAAGGAAGAAAAAATAGGATTGCACTCAAAAGTTCTTTTCTAAAAGTTAGTGGAAGCTTGGAGTCTTAGGACTTTTTCTTTAGGTAATACCCAGCACTTCATGGCATTCCATCATATTGGATCCATTGGCGCATGGAGGAGTTTGAAAACTGCTGTAGGTACCCCTTGGGGAATTTGGCTAGTCACACGGCAGGGGCCATGGGTGCCTGGCTAGACAAACGTGGACTGAAATTTGGTGGAAAGGAAGAGGCAGAAAGAGCAAGAGGCATGGAGAAATGGATGATATGGGAGGCCTGGATGAAGTGGGGAACTGCAAGGCAGAAAAACAGCAAACAAGAAGGGGCAGGAAGAGAGCGCGAAAGAGCTGTGGCAGAATAGCCAGGCTAGGAGTGAGGACAGAGAAAGACCAAGGCTAGAAGGGGACATCATGACAACTATCCTAATATTTCCCAGGGTTTTTATTTTTAAAAGGGGACAAGACTAGAGCACTTGATGGAGAGCTTTGAGGGCCCCACACAGGTAGATGCCCTGTTGAAGACCCCTGTTCTACTCTGCTCCAAAGCTCCTTGCAAACACTGAAGGGAACTCAGTGTGATTCTTGGGGAGTAGGTCTGTGCTGCTGTCCACAGGATTAGGAGCTCTCCTAGATCGCCCATCAGGACCTTCAGACTAGCATGCTTTTGATTGTTAATGCTGATACGAAAGGCAAGGAACGCTTGGCCTGGTTGTTAGAGACAGGAATCCCGGAAATGTGTGCAGTGCCCCAAAGCTCCTTGGAATGGTCCTTGTGTACATGTGTGCACACGTGAATGCAAAATATATCTAAGATGTGATATTATTCACATCTTAGATATTGTTGATTGTTATTGACATTTTATATTGCTATTTTATCTTAGTAAGCCTTCCTGAGGCTCTCTGCATAGGACAGCATAGAAATGTTTTAATTAAATTAATTAATTAATTATTCAAGTAACAGGACCTGGGGGAGAGCCAGGACCAAACAATATGCTGATAGGCTTTATCAGTTCTCAGTGGCTTCCACTTATTATTGTAAGATAAGAAGGTGTAGCATGTATTAGAGGCAGAAGATGAATCCCAATTTGTCAGTGTAAAAGGGAAATGGAAAATTTTACGGGAATGGAAACAAACCTATAAAAATAAACTGTATGATGTCTCCTGGACAGGGTTTTTCTAAACCACACATTCTCCTTGCAGTTGAGATATGCAGATAGAGTCTTGAGGGAGTTTCATGTTGTAACTTCAGACTTCTTCAGCAGACATATTACATGTTTCTTGCTGTTGCTCAATAGTGGAAACCTCAGCAAAGAAGTTCTAATCAGCATCCAGAATGAAACTGCTTATACTTTGGTATACTCCCAAAGCCTGCGATCCTATGCATATTATTCAAGAGAATAAAGAACACTGGGAGATCTATGTCCAAATGGCATGCATAGAGTTGCACTGTGAGAGGGAATGCTATCACCCTCATGCTGGATGCTCATAAGCCTCCAAACTCAGTGTCTCCAATGCAAGGCACACATCCTGGCAACAGCGATTTCAGCCACCTCTCAGGCTCTGCATTTCATCTAGATCGCCATTTTTGGCCGTCTAGATTTAGCCCCAGGGAGGAGGAGGGGAGAAGGTTGGGGCAGCTTCAGCCTTCACCCCTGCCCACCCCTGGTGGCTCCCCATTCCCCTCTAGGGCCCCAGCAGCCTTGGCAGGGGAGCCAGGGGAGTGGAAAAATTAATTCTTATGGAACAATCCTTTTGAAATACAATCATGATGGTGGGTGTTAAATCCACTCCTTGACAGTGTGGGAATGCAGTGCCACTTCTTTCTTCAGACCCTGCCTGAAGACCTCACTGAGTTTCAGACAAAAGCAAATGCAGCTGCTAGGGTTTAACCTGTTTTATCTGACCATTATATGAAGCCCACTTTCAAATACAGGGCAGCACCCAACATCACACATCAGCAGACTTTTGCTTATGTGACCAGGTTTTATCTGCCCCTTCCCCTCTGCAGTCGAAAATCTGGAGGGGGTTTCCCTCCCTCAGAGTAGACTTTGAATGTGCATGAGAAGCTGTTCCCCTTCTGCTAATGGAAGCCATTTTGTCTTCAAGATAAGCTAGCTGGAGTCTACCCACATGCATTAGAGAATGCACAGTAGCAGATTTCAAGATCATGACCAGCAAAACTTCAGTCCATGTTGTAGGTTGTATAGAGTGAAGTGATAATCTTCTCTGTGCTGACTTGTATTTTGTAGGTATCTTCATATGTTTACATCTTTGAAGGAGCAGGTGTTAGATCTCTATCGACCAACAATGGTTCAGTACTTCCTTATGAAATCTGGGTCATGCTAGATGAGCAAGACTAGAATGTGGTTGGGAGAGTGCTGTTCTTGGTGATGCAGAGGCTGGAACTCAGATGCAAAGACATCTGAGTCCCATTAAGCTCAGAGCAAGAAATGGTGGAATCCTACCATTTTGTGGGAAAACATTTTGTCTGAAAAAAATACTTCCTATGCAAGCTTTGCTGTAATGTTATCTTTATCCTCATTCAGAGAACCCTGTATCTGGTATGGACATTTGAGGGCTCTCCCAGGTCTACAGCTGGCAGAGAAGTCGCACTGTAAAATACAGTTGTTGTGGAACTCTGAAATTCTGATTAGTTCATTCAGAATCAAGGCTCCCAAGTTTCCTTCATCTATCCTGCCCCCTTTAAACCTTTGCTCTGTGCAGCAATGTATAATTAAAGAGATTCCCAATGTATAATTAAATGAGATTTAAATCAGGAATGGCCCATCCATAGCCCATAGAACAAATCTTGTATGAAAAGTATTTTATTTGCTCCCAAGGGGCTATACCACATTGTAATTAATGCGTGAAACCAAGTCTTTGCTCATAATTTGTTTCAAAATGTGTCTGTGTGCTGGGCAGGAAAGAGATATTAAAATGGTTAAAATTATAGTAATGTTGTTTATTATATTTTTATCCTACCCTTTTTCAAAGGAGCTCAGGGCAATGTGCATTCCTCACACCTTTTAAACTTGCATGGTGCAATGGCATAGATTACGCTGAGATATAGGACCTGCTGTGAGTTTTGTGGCTGAGCAATTCTGAGCACAGCACACCCAAGCCGTTGACTAACTTTCTGACCCTGACTCCCCATAACCTTCGTTTGATTTTGTGTGCAATACACTGGCCGTGCCAACATTATGTGCTACACAACGATGAAATCTTAACAGGTTGGTTGTGCTGATGTTATTATTTTTACTTCTCCGGTTAGGGGGATTCAGACCTTACTTTCAGCCTACGGAAAACTAACAGATACAGCACAGAAAATGGGCCATTCTTGCTGAACATAAACAAGACAGTGTGATTTTTCTCACAGTTGTTCCAACAGTCTTTGATTCCGCATGACACCCCCCACTTCTCAGTTTTGCTCATTGATCTGTTGTTAGAAAATGATTTCGTGAGACTGCAGGCCAAGAAGCAAGTTAGGGCCGATGACAAAGGACACTGCCTACTGGAACTTCCTTTGGTGTGAGGCTCGTCATATTAATTAGGAGCCATCAGAAGTTTTTGTAATGCTCCTGTTGGGCGTAATCCCGCTTGTTGTGAGAAAAATGCATTGCATTCCTATTGCATTGAAACCTGTCATGAGTAGCAATTAAAAAGAAAACAAAGGATGCCATTTAAATGGATGGTGGCTGTGAAGCTTATGTGCACAACTCCACACAGAAAACCAGTGGCAACAGACGATTAACTGATCAAAATGTTATGATGGATGACGCATTTGATTTTCAATAGGATAGCAAACACATAGTTATATTGCTATATACAATATTAAAAGTTAAATATTAGAAGCTAAGGATTAAATACACTTGCCTCTGCAATACTGAAAGATAGCAACTCTCGTATGATAAATATTAAAGTCCATAAGCTGACTACAATGCTAAATATTAAATTAACTATCAAATATTGACCATTTTCTTATACTGAAACTGGATATTGCTACTGTAAAATACTGACATACAAGGCAGGCATTTCATGAGAGTCAGCTGGAACTGGGGGTCAGACTAGATGGCTCAGGAGACCCCTTCTGACTTGCCCTGTTTCTTTGTTTCTTTTTCTAAATACCATTCCAATCTCAAATGCACAAGAGATAATTTAAGGAACAAATTAGTTTCAGCCTCACCAGCCTTCCTGTGTATTATTGTCTCATGGTGATTCCTTTGTTTAATTTATTTAAAAGAAATACCATGGTTTAGCTAAACATAGTGTAGTTCCCAAGAATACGGGTCATGGGGGAAATTAACTCTAGTTGCCTTAAAATCTAGCCATACTTGTTGACAGCATATAATTTTCACTGCATAGGCATCTTGTGCAATTCCTTGAATTCAGTTACTGTACACCAGACTTTATATTATTGTAAATATATGTTAGACCAGAAAAAAGAAATGTACATCAGACATACACTGATCTTTGTTCAACAAATGCCTCCTAATCTGTAACAGTTTGAAATGCCTCTGTGCTGAAGAAACAGAACAATATACAGTGGCCCAAACAACTTCAGTATATTTGGAATACTCTAAAAACTCTAAAACAATATTTCCCTTAATAAGATGCTCTGGCTACTGTAATATTTAGGACAGACATGTATGTGCCATCCAGCTTGATCAATATGGAAGATATGTAATCTCATAACATATATATATATATGTGTGTGTACAGATGTGTGGGTTTGTGTATGTAAGATATACACCATATCCTCCATTTTTGTACCTGCGGGTGATTATTTTCCTAATACACATAGTTTAAATGTAATTTTGTCTAGTATATGTATAGTCCAAAGCAATTGTACCTAATATGCTTGTTTGGATATACCTTTCACCAATGTCTACATTTTTGTATGCATTTAACCCCCATGAACACATTTGTGGACACATTTTGTGATTGCAGAACTGCATTTCAAAATTGGAAGAAGTGAAAATACTGAGGGATAATTGCATTTTGGATGTTTTGGTTTGGGGAGTGCAAAGCGGGTAGGCTTCCATTAAAATCCCTACTTTACCAACACCCTCTTCACCATTTATTCCCACATGAATGTGGGTGCCTTCTTCCTTTTCCCCCTCCAGCCCCTCTCTCCTTAGAAAGGGTCCAGTGGAGGGCAACCAAAGTGATCCAGGGTTTGGAAACACTGCCCCATGAGGAAAGACTGAGAGAACTGGGCATGTTCAGGCTTGAAAAGAGAAGACTGAGGGGGGACATGAGATCCCTGTATAAGTACCTCAAAGGCTGTCACAAACAGGAAGGTCAAGGATGCTTCTCATTGATACCAAAGTGTAGGACACAGAATAATCAAGTTGTGACAATTCAGATTCAGGTTAGATATCAGGGAAAGCTTCCTAATTGTCAGAGCAATATGGCAGTGGAGTTAATTGTCTAGAAAGGTGGTGGGCTCTCCCACACTAGGGACTTTCACAAAGAACCTGGACAGCCCTCTGAGTGGGAGGGTGTAACGGGGTGTCCTGCAACAGCAGGGGTTGGACCCGATGGCCTTCATGGCCCCTTCCAGCTCTACTATTCTACGATTCTTTGAATCCTCCATGGTTTACTTCCCAAGCCAGCTGTGTATTCCTCTGGGATCCAATGGAATTGGCATGGAAAGTAATCATTTAGCCTGCCTATCTGCCTCATGGACTCCCATTTTCCACTTTATGGGTATCACACAGAGACCTTGCAATGAGATCGGTTGCTGTGCAGCAAAGGAATTGTAAAAACTGACCTTGAGAGTGAGGGGAAAGACTTCGCCCAGTAACCCTGGCATGCAGTAAAGGACTGCAAGAGTGTCATAAGTACGAACAAATCCTGTGAGCCTAAAACATTTATTCACAGAGGAATCTGTCTTTCGTGTCTGTGACCAATTTACTGATGTGTCCTTCAGGGCACAGGTAATTCCATTATATCTCTGCATCAGATGTGACTGGACTGTTTAGTTACCTGCAGCGCAGAGACATGGCAAAATCCCTTCCCCAGGGGAGTGAGGCTGTTGGTTTTCTCTCTTCGGCTGGCCTTCTGCAAATCACGGGGGGCCTGCAGATCCCTGACTCATGCAGAAATTCAGGGAAGTGGGAAGGTCATCGATGAAGGCAGGACATTATGATTCTTGCACACTTGTGCATACTGGAGTAAATCATTTTTAGGTGAAATGACTTTTACTTCCACCCTGGTATGTTGGTGTAACACTGACCTGACAAGTACAGCAGGTATTTTCCATCATGAGCACAACCAACTGGAAACAGGGATCTTCCTATCACCCTAGAAGTCCCTGCCAACTTACACAAGTATAATAATCTCATATGCTAAAATGCCTTCATAGCTGTGACATGTCCAAGATAAGGCTGATTCAAAATGCCTAAGCTGGCTCTTACATTTGTGAACACAGGTGTGCAAGCATCACTGTTCTCTCTGGTTCAACAGAGCATTTGACACAAAGCATGTGAATCAGGAAGCTTCACAAGTGCACTGGAGAAGTTGTGGTTTAGCACTCAGAATCGGCTAAAGCCTGGAGTGTGATGATGCTATAGCAACCGAGTTTCGCCACTCTGAAGAACTTATGTTTTAAACCACAGTGCACTGCACACCCTCTTCCTTAAAAAAAAGGCTTCTAAAAAAAAAGTAAGCAAAGTGAAACCACAAACACACAGCTAAAGAGTCAATAGCTGTGACTCTCCTAATTGCTTGATAGATAGACCAGCTCCAATCTACAAAAGGAGATAATGGCGTTTTTACGCCGTTCTCAAAATTTACAGCCAGTTGCAAGTGACATGAAAGTTCAGTTCCCTAGATAACCGTGTTGGGTTAATGGTCTAGTTCAAAGGCTTGCTGTGCTAGCAAATCAAGGCTTATGCCAGGTCTGCACAACTTAGCCTCAAAGCCACATACAGGCTGCTGGCCATGTATGACAAGCGAGGCTATTCTTGCTGCCTCCGCAGACCTGCAGAAATAGAAGGGTTGTCAAGTGTCTGACAGGCCACAGACACAGCCGATGGGGAGTTACAAACTGGTCGGGCCTCACTTAAGCACGGCCTCTGTGCAAACTGAGTCACCGTGGTGCCGTGCAATTGGTGCTGGATGTGGGCACAGTAGAAGAGATGTGTGAAACCTGGATGCAGCTCCCTAACCCTAAATGCGACTTTCAGGACTAATCACAAGATTAGTGTGCTGGGCAAACACTAACACTTTGAATGTTGCATATATTCTGGTTATTTCATTCTCAGGGGGTTCGAGGGACTATTTACCATGACAATCAAAAGTTGCCATGGTACATGACATGACAGGATTCTGCAATGTTTCGAAGTGTTTTAGCCTGTGGCTGCCACTTGGGCACTACAAAAATACTGCACATACATGGCCAGCACATTAGTAGAAAGCATGTAAGTGTTAACACAGAGTGCATGGCACAGTTACATGCAGAAGCCTCTATTCAGCTGCTATTAAGGTGGCCTATAACTATTTTATTTTGTCCGTACTATATTGACTTTAACCAAGTGGGCTGCAATCTTATATATGGTTAGATAGCAAAAGGTCCTACAACGTTTGGTATGGATTGCACCTTATTGTTTCCTCAACATTTTAAAAGATTTCATTGCTTACATCTAAACTTTACTGAAATAAAATATCCAAACATATGTAAAGAATATGGCCTTTGCTACATGAGGTTTTTATTCCCTCCTTATGGTTGTTTAGAGTATATTCTGGCCCTTCAGTATTGCTTCTGTTTTTAAGCAGAACTTTCAGCAAGTTACTGGGCTTTTTCATGAGACTTTTAATCTACTGTAGCTACTTCTGTAGTTTTGTAGCAGAACTGAGATCAGAGTGCTAAGACAAGCTATTGCTTCTATATTCTGAATAAGAGCCGGTGGGGTGGGTAGAGTTGTGGACTAGGAACCAGGCAGGTACAGGTTCTACTTTCCACTGGGCCAGGAAGCTCACTGGGTGACTCTGGACCAGTGACTCACTCTGAACTCGACCTATCTGTGAGGATAAAATGGAGCAATGGAAGCTGCCGTGCATTCTCTACAAGAAGGAAAAAGGTTGGCTGTATGTATGTGTGTATTTAGGTTATATCCTGCCTCCCCTCCCCTCTTCCCCCAGTAGTCTCTTCCAATAAATGCCATGCAATAATAAAAATAATAATACTGGAACAATGCATATGCACAAGTAGAAAAATGCATTTCCTTTCACTTTTACAAATAGTACTGCATTTTCCCTGATTTTAAAAAAAAACCAAATCAAGCACCCTCGCCAAAAGCACTCTTTCAAAATAGAAGCAAAACTGGAAGGTCATGACATCATCTCAAGAACTTGTAAACAATCAGGCGCACAGATTGATGAACCTGTAATAAATATGATGTATTTAGTATACATAAGAGTTGCCATCATTGTTGTTGTGGTCAACCATTCAGTCATGTCCAACTCTTGGCCACTCAATGGATCATTGCTCTCCATGCCTCATTGTCTCCTACTGCTTCCTTCAAGACCACCATGTCCATCCCAGTGTCTTTCTTTATGCCATGATTGACTTTTCAGGTGAGTCAGCTCTCATGACATGGCCCAAGTATGACAGTCTTTGTCTGATCTTGGTTTCAAGTGATAATTTTGATGAGACTCGGTCTAGGACTTTTTCTGTTTGTGATTTTTGCAGACCGTGGGATGTGCAACAGTCATCTACAGCAGCACAATTCAAAAGCATCCACCCTTCTTCTATCTGCCCTTTTCAGAGTTCAAATTTCATAGCCATACATGGCAATTGGAAAAATTATTGCGTTGACTAATCTGCATTTGGTAGAAATAAATAAGAGTGTCATGTAGAAAAGCTCTTTTTAGAGCAGGGAAAGAAAAATTGTTAGAGTGAATGTTGTGTGCACCCATCTTGCTCTAGATGTGGAGGAGCCCAGTAACTTAGGCTGGTGTTTTTAAAAATCCAAATGTGCTGTTGTTAAAGAACCAAGATAATTCTCAAGAAATTATATAATACCAGTGGCATTGGATTGCAAAGATGGCAATTGCTTCCATCTTTGTAAGATGTGAGTTTAATTCTAAAAATGTGTAAGCTTTGCAGGGATTCTGCAGAGTATGGAAAATGGAAACAAGCAAACATAATGGATAAGCAATCAGCTGTCCTATGTTTTTAAAATGTTGCATGTTTAAATGCCTTCTCTTCAATTGGTTGGGTGACTGTACCATGTTACAACGCTTACTTACCGCACATGGTTTGTTTCTGTTTCTAGGGTTATGGTGCCATCTATTGATTTCTTACTAAACTTTTCAGTGTGTTGCATTACAGAGAAGAGGAAGGGGAGAAGTGAGGCCAGCAGCTTTTCCTGGGCTGTCACAGTTAAACTAAAATAAGGCTCTACCGTATTTTTTTAAAAAATAAGTCCTTTGCTTTGCTCTGTGATAGGTATGACACTGTGCTAGACATCATTAAGAAACTAGATGAAAGAAAGACCATATGATCAAGGCTTGATCTCATCTTTGCTTCCACATTTGCTTCCACATAGCCTGAAGGGCCTGATCTTGCCTAATCTTGGAAGATAAGCATGGTCAGGCCTGTTGAAACCTTGATGAGTGACTTAAAATGCTGTGAACCACCCAGAGAGCTTCGGCTACTGGCGGTATAGAAATCTAATGAATAATAATAATAAATACAAGGTGTCGATCCTCCCTCGACCCTCCCTAAGTTGCAGTGGGAAACAACATACTATGGTGGGTAAATTCCTATTTGGATGGCTGATTCCTGCAAGTTGTATGGGGAACTACTGCTGCTGCAATTTTGCAATGGTCTCCAACAGAACCCCACTTTGCTCTTGCATATTTAACATTTTTTTAAATAATTTTTCGATTTATATCCTGCCTTTTTCCTACAAAGGGCTCAAGCCAGCTTACACCATTCGCCTCCTCCATCTTATCCCCACAACAACAACCCTGTGAAGTAGGTTGGGCTGAGAGTCTGTGACTGGCCCAAAGTCGCCCAGTTGGCTCCATGGCTGAGCGGGGACGAGAACCCAGATCCTCTGAGTCCCAGTCCCACGCTCTTAACCACTACACCACACTGGCTCATGGATGTGAAATCACTGAGTGAGGACAAGTGCAGATTTGGAAATAGGTGCCACCAGCATGCAGGTGACACCCAGCTCTATTTCTCTTGTTCATTTGCAGCAAGGCAGTAGCAATGCTGGAGAAGAGCCAGTAGAGTGAAGCACCACCCAGGCAAGGCAGGGAAGCTGCAGGAAGATGGCTTGTCAATCCAGGATGGTGGTGCTCAACCTGGAACAGCAATCCTTTTGAGGAGCAGGCACACACATTGGAGATGTGCTCCTGGGTCCCAGTGGTACTCGGTACTACAGGTGGCCTCCAACTAGGGATATGTGAGGAATCCATTCTGGGGATGGGAATCCATTGGATTTCCTGGGCTCAGCTCCCTGGACTCTGGTCCACTCAGTCTTGGGCGTGAATCTGAGATTCTGGTGCCTGCACCAGGGGTTTGAATGGTGCTCACCAGAAATCATGCCCTGCACAAACACTGTGCAAATGGCATCCTCTTCTGCATCATGTGCAGCAGCCTTTATTTGTGCTACAGGAGAAAGTTGCCAGTTATGCAACCTTCATTCCACGCACATTTGCACACTTCCTCTTGGTTCAGCTCACTTGCCAAAACAGGGCCAAGCACAAGAGGAAGTCCATGAATGCTGGAGGGATGGATTCTGTGGTACTTCGACTCCTTACCTCCAATGCACAGAAGACTTCCCTTCCCACCAGCTTAGGAATCTGTACTAACACAACACCTTCTGAAGAACCTCAGTGTTCATCTCCACATTACACTACAATCCTATGCATGTGTCTTCCATGGGCTTCATCTGCATAGGCCTGTGCTGATAGTAATCTTCAGGCTCCAAGCTGATGGCGTAAAGATTCTTCTGAACCTTATATTTGTTTTATTTCATTGCTGTTTATAATACGTTGAAGTTTGCTTGTAGCCCTGCTGATAGGTCACACCTTTTAAAATAAACAAGTGAAATATTCCTTCCCGACCTTTCCCTGTGTGTCTCTAACATACTTAAGGGTACCAAACCTCTCCTGAGAGAAAATCTGGAACATTTTATCTTAGAGTGTAATGTTTTCATCCTTTTTTCTTTCTTTCTAGACACATTGCTGATGAGTCCAACTGCAACTGCTTCATCTCGTAAGATAATAATTTTCGTATCTGTATAATATTTTCTTTATGCATTCTAGTTCTGTGATAGTGTTCATTTGAAGCCTTCATGCAAAGAAGGTTCTCTGTGTTTAGGGTGGGTGGTGGGAGTGGGGTGCTAGTCCTGGCATTGTGGGAGGGCAGGTTGTAGGGGGCAGAAGTATCCTATGTTTCAAAACAGGACCAGAAAGGTTCTAAAAATCACACAAAAGTGTGTGCGATTGGCTTACTTGCTTGAGTGTAAGCGTGCCAGGACACAATGTATTCCTATCTCCCATTTTCATCCTGAAATTCCCCCCTCCACCTCCATGCATAAAGATTGGATAAGAAAGAATGAGAACAATGGTCCCATTTACACTTGAGTAGCAAGTAAATCAAGGATATTTCCCTGTACAGAAAAAGAGTATAACTCATTTATCAGTGGTTTGTAAAGAGATACCTGATTTGAGAAAATGGTACCTGGAATATACATTGCTTGAAGAGTGGTTCATTTACACTTTAAGCAGAATTAAACCCTATATCAAATTAAAATTATGGAAGTGGGTTTAGAAAGAATGACAAGTCACTAAATCTACATTCATTCTAATTTTCCCTGCTTGAACAGACTGCTGGTGTTTTGTTATTTCTTACCATGATATTTAAGGCTCTGCTTTGAAACATGGTTGCTTTATTGTCGCTATTCCCATCCCACCACCACAGGAAGCATACGTTCTTCTCCATCTTATGGCCGTTCTTCCACACCCGCACCCACCACTCCATTCTCACCTGCAAGCATCTCTGAAGCAAAGCCTGACTCTAGAACAAATGAAGCCCTGGTTTCTACTTACCAGACCCCCAATTCTACTGAAACACCTGTTAGCGAAACCAATGCTACTTCTCTTTCCAGCACCATCACAGGTTTGCCTTGAATGTTTTCTTTACAGCACATGAATCAGGGAGACTGCAGTTCCTCAGGGGTACTGGAGGTGGGAAACTATTAAGTTTTATTGCACAGTTTAAATAAGTGGTAGGTGGCTAGAAACGTTAATCAAATGACATCAGTTATGTGACTTTGTAACACCACGATGGGATGCACAATGGGTCACTTTGCAGTCCAGACAGCTGAATTGGGAGGTGGGTGAATCTCTGACCTGGTTCACATGTATGGGTGGTCACTGAATTGTGAGTTGCTGTTGGATGGTGGGTTGTTGTTAAATGTGAATGCTGCTCTATATCTAGCTATGGGTTTTTAATGACGATGAACTCAAAGCTCACAATTCAAGAACAAACTATGAGATCCCTTCCTGGGTTGTTTCATAGTTAACTATAGTACAAGATTCACATATAGCAACAACACATGATTCAAGAGTAACCATTGGTTCCAGAAGAAAACAAAGCCAGACTATAATCCATAGTCAGTCCATACTTGACCCATACTCTGGGTTTTCCTTACATGTGAATGAGGCATTGAACAGAGTGTGGGTGTAAGTAAAGTGGAAAATGAGGAGGTAAATGAGAAAATGAGAAGTAAATCTATATAGTGACTAGGATAGGGAGCAAGACTGGTTCACTGGCCCACTACAGAACTGTTCCCCCAGAAAACCCATAATGGCATTTCTCTGATTGACTAGTTGTGTGTTTGAAGGGATCCCCATGTGAGCTGAGCTAATCACTGCAGCCCAGTTGCTAGGTGTGTGTGTGGGTGGATTCATATGGCTGAATTCCTCCTTTGTATGGATACACTTACCCTTAATCTCATGGATGGCCTGGGACACTGACAGTCCAGCTGTAACCCATTCTGTTGGGCAAGAATTGGTCCCATGATGGCTTGGGAGTTGCCAGCTTTTGCTCTGGGGCTTTTAACAGCAGTTTGATCTGCTAACTTGAGCAGGTGATCATCCCTGTCTCTATGACAAGGAAAGATAAATTTCCTTTCAGTAGTTCAAAATGCTGTCAAAGCCATAAGAACAGGTTGAACTATTTTTTCTTTCAGGTAAGTTGGGAATGCCAGACTCTGTGGTAGGAAAAATGAGCAGGCAGCATATACAGCTGTATAGTGCATCACTCCAACTCAAGACTGGAACCACAATTAAACCAAAATACGAACACAAATTTTCTAGCTCTACTGAACTGTAACCCTAACCCTAACTCATGTTGTCGTCCCACCATTGAAAGAAGTTTAGCAGACTCGTCAAGAGATCAAGAATGCAATTCTGTCTCTTTTCCACCTAGGGTTACCTACTGACCTTTTAATGTTTGGCCATTGCATCACCACAATAGTAATAAAATGATTGCTTTTGTTACTGCAGAGACTATTCCACCAAGCAGGCCATCCTTCACCACTCCCATGGATACAAACTCTTCAAGCATTCAGGCATTCAGCAGCCCTGCTGCCCTTCCTTCACCCTCACCTTCCTGCACGCACGCAACATCAGGTTTGCTGTGTTTCCTCAGTGCCCCAGTGCACTGACAATATGTTTGGCATACATATTCACTCTGAAGGTGGTTAAGTAGTATGCGAATGCAGATCTGCTAACTTTAGTGGCAGCTTAATGTGCATAGTTATGACAGGAAGTATTTCCCTTTTTCCACTCAAGGTGTCAACTTAATAGCCAGCTCAACTTTATCAAGACATGGATCTTTAAGATAGAGGGCCAAGTTTTACAATCCCATTTCCCCAACACGGGAAAATTCTCATCAATTAGTCCTATTCCTTGATCATTATGTGTTCAGAATTACGGACTGCTTGCTTTCCAAATGAGGCTGTTTATTGAAAGATAGAGTGCTGAATGGTTTACAGAACTGTAAAGCCTCATTAGGTTATCTATTTTTTGTTTTGGTTTTTTTACTGGCTCCAATTCTGAGACTTGAACATCAGTCATACCACAAAAAGCTCCACCTATTCTACCTTGTACTGGTGCTAATGTTTCATGAATAGGACCAGTAAAAACACAGGAAACTCTACATCAGTAGCAAATTCATGGATTACTTTTTGCACGTGCAGAAGTATTCATGGAAGTAACCCTGTGTTGAGATAGTGGATTTTACATATTAAAATGCTGCAGATGTCAAACTTTATTTACTTTTTAATCAGCAAGGGCATAATGCACAGGGAAGATCTTTTCTGCAAGACCCTTTTTCAGGTTCTGCATTGTAGATACAGAATAGTAGAATCTAAATATTTTAAATAAAATAGTTAGCACTGTAATTCTATATATGTTTATCAGGATGAAAGTCATATACAGGTCACTGGGACTTACTCCCAAGTAACAGTTTTCCTGGAAGGATTCTACTGTACGAGTCCACTTTTCATAGAGGCTGTGAACCAAATAAATATTTTGTAGCAGTGAAATGGACATTTTATTAAGGTCCAATGTTGCTGAAGGTAGTGTTTAATAGATTGTGCTTGTATAATACATAGTTGCTGAACTGGGGCCAAGCAGTATGAATCATTGCTTTATCCTAGCTCACAAGAGTTATGCCTACTTCAGACATTTCTATATTTGTATTAGTGTTAAGGTTTTATATAACTCAGGGGCAAGATTTATTTGGCATCAGATGTTTTACAGTTGTCTAGAATATAGAGTGTGCTTAGTTGGTTAAAAAGAGGGGTATTTTTATAAATACGGGAATAAAACCCCCCACATCTCTTGGTATTTTCTTGAACTTACATATGTTGTCATTGTCCACCTTTAGAACTGAAGGTATAAAGGAAAGATCAAACAAGCAAGCAACTTTTCTATATATTTCAATAAAAAGTTTTATGTATTTTTTAGAGCAGGCCTATATACGTCTCAGAAAAAAATAGCCATTGGCTGCATTTGGATGTTGAGATATGTCATTGTGTACCAGCCTTCACTGAATGGGAAGATGCTTAATGCTTTGCCAGGTTTTCAAGGCGCTCTTCCCCTTTCCTTTCCCAGCATGGCTGTGAGGAGGTCAGAAGCTCTGGCTTTTCATTCCATGAATCACAATGCAGCTCGTCATCTCACCCCTTAACTGTCATTAGTCTTAACTATGGTTAGTTGAAACAAGGCATCTTTAATGAATAAAGGTTGATGTTGGTTTGTTTTGAATACATTATACTTAAGGTCACAAGGTTTTTAGGTTTTGGATGACAGAACCAGCTGCAGATAATAAAAAATGGAAGTAAATGCTTCTGAACTCTTCCTTGCCATTTCTCTGGAGGAGGGAGGGCAAGGGTGCAATTCTAGTACTGGCCCAGGCTATTCCCATAATGATAAACTATGGTTTGTCATTACACCCAAATGTGGCATAGGATAGCACCTAACCTTCGCATTAGCAATGTGATCTTGTGAATGTTTAGCCAGCAATCAGTTCCACTGTATTCTGTAGGGCTTACTTCCAGGTAAATGTGCCTAGAATTGCAGCTTAAGAATTCTTGCTTTGTTTTTAAAAGAAGAAATAAGACATGTGATCTACTTGTAAATATGCTTGAAGTTTTACCATTTTTCAGGATAAGTGAACCATTATAACTGAATGGAATGCTAACATTATACTTATTCTCTAACAGATGATCTGAAAAAACCTTCCACGCATGCCAGCATTTCACCAACCAACAGCACTCCAGCAGCCATCACTCCAGCATCCGCAAACACCACCCCTGGTACATTTGGTGACAAACCTGCACACATTGAAAAGACACCTTAGCCCTGCATGCATACATGGCTTTCAAAAAAATCCAAATGTGTTTCCTCATGTAGATGGTTCCATATAGATAGACTGTTTTAGCATCTCTCTCTCTCTCTCTCTCTCTCTCTCCATCCATTCATCCACAAACAGCCAATCTAGAAAAGTTGCATAAAATTAATAGGAGTCAGAATAAAACAGCTCAATAACACTTAAAAAGCTTCAAAACCTGGAAAGGTCTTTGCCTGGCTCCAAAAAGAGATCAGAGTGGATACCAGGCTACCCACTCTGGAAAGGGTACTCTGAAGGTGGGCTATTGCTGCTGCAAAGGCCCTTTCTTCAGCAACCCCCATTATATTTCAGGTGGTGGGGGAACCTAAGAAAGGATTTTGGGTCTGAAGGTGGGGCTCCCATGAATATCAAGTCCTGACACTCCAATTCATGCAGCAATGGCAGAGTGCAAGCATGAGTGCATTAAGACTGGAGCCGGGGGTCAGACTAGATGGCCCGGGAGACCCTTCTGACTCACTTTGTTTCTATGTTTTCTAAGACCTCATTTCAGGAGAAATGTTTCTCTGAGACAGACATAAATATCCCCATTTGTTGCTGCAATTTTGTGGCTATGAGCTATAGTAAGAGCGTGTACTGGCCTGATGCCTGCCCAGTATCAGTGCAAACAGCCAAGTCTCAGCAAACCCACGATGTTCTCAGAATCCCAGTTACCGCATGGCCTGGTTGCTGAGCAAATGTTTCTGGGCACCTTGCCGCTGAGTGGAAGAGCTGCCATTTTGCCTGGCTCAGCATGAGAAGCCAGCGGTGCCTCCTCTGGCTAGACACTCTTGCTGTTGCCAAGGCAGGTCACAGAAGAACCACAGCTATGATTTCAATGGGGGGCATGAAGTGTCAGGGATAGAAGGCACGTCAGAGTTTTGCTAGTGGCCACCCACTTTCAGTGGGCCTGAGCGCAGCTTGTGTCAGTCCAGAAACATTTGCTCACACATCCCAATGGCTATGCAATGGTTTATAGGCCATTTAGATAGCAGTTGATTGGATCCAAATAATTATACTGCATCTATGGACCAATATTGCTTATTGTTAACACTGGGTACATTTTAATGCCAAGGAGGGAAATGCTAATTTTAAAGAAGACAAATCTCTCCCTCCCTCTCTGTCTCTGTTTCTCTCATTTGTTATTTTATTTTATTTTAATTGATCCTTAGGCTGCTTTTAGGGATTAGAGTGTCAAAATACTGCTAATGTAAATTCTTCCCTTCATGGCATTTGTAACACATCCTTTTCTCTTATTTGTCTTCCATACAGTTGCCACTTCTACCAAGAAATGCGGTAAGTCTTTCATTTTTCCTAAAGATGTAATGCAATTTTTTGAATGAGAAAGGATGTTTATTAATTTTGTTAAAAGCTGTCTTCCAGTGATTCTTTTCTACATGAAGAAAATGATCTAAAATGGTCTCAGCTACACAAAGTTCTATGCAGGGCTACGAATATACCATAACAGACACATTATAAGTTTCAGGACTTAATGTAAGGCAGCCTTAACACTGTAAAATGGAAAACCCTTGGTCACCATTGGAAAACCCAGCATTTCTGGATGTTACCGTACATATAATATGCTAGAATTCGAACCATGGTAGTTTTCCTGCAGGTTTTTTCTGACTTGTTTCTCATGGCTACATTTTCTATCTCTTCTTTAAATGTCCCAGAATAATAACATGATGCCTCAGAAAACAAAACAATGGCCCAAAAGATACAGAAACAGAACAGATGAATAATGAAATGAGCAATGTAAATGAATGAAAAACAAATGAATAAAAAAGGATGAGAATTTGATAAGGAAAACAGAAGGATCAAATGGGTTGGAGTGGGGGGAAATTTTTCACACTTTTATTGAGAGTAATCTATTTCCACTTTTGCCGTTAAAAGGACACAAAGTCTCCTGTAGAACTTAATTGCAACTTCCTTTTATAGGGACTTTGCATCTAGCAAATGTCACTGGGACTTTGTATCAGCACATAGTTAACTTCAGTAGCTAGTGACTGACCCAGGGAAAAGGATAGCCCATCTTTCCCCAGTAGCTGCGATTGTTCGGTTATTCTCTTGAAGACCTACTCCAGACCATGTCTACACCCGTGCAAAATGTCTACTCTTGATTACTGCAATGCACCCTTTGTAGGGCTGCTCTTGAAGACTGTTCACAAACTGCAGCTTGTGCAAAATCCAGCAGTCACGTTAATAACAGTGACTGGAAGGTCTAATAACTCTAATTCTGACCCATTTTTATTGGCTGCCTGTATGCTTTCAAGCCCTGTTCTAACCTATAAAGCCCTGGGTGGATTGGGACCACAATACCTGACAGAAGGCCTCTCTCAACTGCAGTCTGCCTAGACACTACAGCCAAGGTCTGGGTCCTGCCTCTGAGTACCACCTCCAAGGGAGGTTGGTTCTTAACAAAGAGAAGGGCCTTCTTAGTGGTAGCCTCCCAGTTATGGAACAAGCTCCCCACTGAAGTCCACCTTGTGTCAACTCTAATAATTCTTTGGTGCCAGGTTAAAAACTGTCCTCTATGATTTGGCATTTAATTAGCTTTAATATTACATATTATTATGTATTAATATTACATGGAGTCATTATGTCAACTGGTTCACAGGTCTCATGGTTTAGTTTGTGTAAGTTATTGTAGATTTTTAATTTAGTTTTAATTTGGCTTTTTGTATTATAATTTTATGATATCTTAACTGGTATCTATATTGTATTTTATTACATTTAATGTGGCATTGTAAGCCACCTGGAGAGCTATGGGTATTGGTAGTACAGAAATATTGTTGTCATTTTTGTTAAGACCCTCTATTATCACAAGCTGCAGTTGAGTTGTATCTGAATCAAAGTATGAGAAGTTCACATATTGTTTTCCTTTGTGTCTCTGAAACTTCCAAAAGGATCCAATAGAAATTCTAATTTGTTTAAGCCCAAAACAATTAAGATTGCTTTCACACATGAAATTTAAGTGCTTCTTGCCTCAGTCAGTTTGTAATGTGAATATAAAGTCTCCCTTAGCCAACATGCTCATTCAATTTAGAAATGTCTTTGCAAAATTTGCTCGTCCATTCAACAACCAAACATTCACATAAAAAGTGTAGCAGAGAATTAAAATTAAGTTCCCACATGAAAAACCTTAACATCCCAAATACAATTCAACACAATAATTACTTTGAATAAGAACGGAAGGAAGTGGCTTACATAAGTCTCCCCCTGGAAGCAGGGATATTCTTGTACATGTTTTTATGAACCTTGCCAGGGCTGGCCCAAAGCAGTTTGTAGCTTGGAATAAAGGACCAGGTGGTGTGTTTCCCCATTCCATGCAGGGACTGACAGCTGACTCTTGCTTCAACAATGGAAGAGTGCTCCACCTCACCTGGAAGCAGTGTTTTAGCTTAGGGGGTACAAGGCAGACTGAATCGTGCCCTCTCTGCCCTCTCCCACTCCCCAGGTTTCAGTACCTGCTGTCTCTGGTCACTGCCCATTTGTAACACTGCCCTGGAAGACTTGAAAAACTTTAGACTACCTGAGCTGCATGTAGATCAGCAGGTGGACAGGAATCTGAAACGTCGCTGTGGTCAGGCAGGACCAACCAACCTGGTCTGATCAGCTCAACAAGAGTTAAAAACTTTCCAAAAATGGGGAAGGTCTTTGCCTAGCTCTGAAAAGACATCCGAGTGAACACCAGGCAAGACACCCTGGAAATCATGTTCTGATGTTGGGATAGCACTGCTGAAAAGGCCCTTACCTCAGCAACCATCTATCTTATTTCATTTCTAAGGGAAACTGGAGAAGAGTTCCAGGGTTGGAAAGTGGAATTTTTGTGACTATAAAGCCTGAGCTATGAGGGAGCTGCCCCCCTCTGTCTAACTGTAGGGCTGGGCCTGGAAGACCTGCAGCATTTTAGACTCTCTGAATTGTATGTTGCTCAGCACCTGTGTATTGTGGCTGGGCAGGAACTGGAAAAGCCCCTGTGGTCAGGCATACAAAACAGATCTATTGAGTTTCATGTGGTCCAGCCCACATAGCCCTGTTTGATTTGATGGGACACACTGGGAAAGTCTAGGTAGTATGTTAGCGATGCTGGCAAAAGGGAGGAACCCACTGTAAAAATCTATAGGTGTTTCCAGCCAGCCAGCTGCTGGAACTTACTCTCTAAAGGCATTGTGCAGGCATGTTGTCTTTTCCTCCTTAATGGACAGTACTGGGAAAACATGGGGAAGCCATGGGGAAGTTAAAAGCCATGTTGTTGGCAGAATGTTATGTGGAAAGGGCAGAGCAATTGCAAACCGACCGACCCACCTACCCTCATTTGGAAGATCTCTGTCCACAATAGAGCAATGGTGATCTCATTTGAAATTAACACTATGCCTCTTGCTCCAAAACTGTTATACAGATTCAGGGTTATAAATGTAGGTATGTATGTATTTGAAAGAGTTTCAGAACAGTATGTTTCTCAACATTTATTTCTTCTTTCATTCCTTAGATAAAATTACCATTTCAGTGAAGAAGTATATGTCAATAAACAATACAGTCATTGCAAAAGTTGACAGTGGATCATCCAATCAGTTGGACATCAAATGCAATGGCAGCTGTGCCTATGATAGCAAATCCAAACATCTCACTGGCCTTAAAGAATGTGAACATTATCACATAAACATAACAAGTGAAAGCTGCAGGGATAAGCATTACATTCATGTCCCTCCCGGTAAGTTCAGATTCTTATCGTTTAGTTAAGCAAAATCTTGAATATTATTTCCCAGTGCAATAACATGAGCGATCAGTGTTGAACCAAGGAGAGCCAATACCATTTAGATTAGAAGGTATAAATAAATAAGCAGTGTTTTCCACTTTTTAATGGAGCTCAACAACCATTATTTGCATAGTAATTCTGAGGAAAGTTCAGAGAAGATTCTGGAGACATCTGCATGCTGCTTTGTATAAGAAATGGACACAGAGTATGGTTACAATATTCTAACAATATGTTTAAAGTCAAGGAGATTTTCTTCTAAGTTATTTTGCCCAGCAAGGTAATTTTAGATCCTGAAGGTAACAGTCTTAAGGTCCAATACTATGCATATTTAGGCAGGAAAAGCCATGCAATTCCCAGGGATGGCCCAGCTAGTGTGGCTGTCTGAAGGGATGCTGGGAGTTATAAGAATTTTCTTTTTTATTGAAATATACATTGGGTTGCCCCCTTAGATGCCCCTGCTTAGCCAGAAGTGTGCTGCTTCCATGCACTGTTGGTGTTTCTCTTTTCTTCGGTCTCTCCACAACTTTCTGTGCGTTACAACTGATAATCATTGAAAAGGAAATTACTCCAAGCACTTGGCATATTAAACTGACTTAAGTCAGAGCTGCAGGAATGAAACGGAGTTTGTTTCTGCTGTCCTGATGCTAAACATTTTTAGCACCATTTTGTTGTACAAAAGGACACATCCCTCACTCCTGTCCCTGAGAAACAGACAATGCAGCAGCGATCAATGTCAGCCCTGGTGGGTAATGTTTCTGCTGGACCAAGCACTAATGCTGGTCCAGATACTGATGGTGGGTGGCTTTGTTGTTACCTGCATTACCCCCTACTGTCTGGGTAGCCATTTGGATCTCCTAGACTATGGAACCTGGACTTAGTCCTTGAGCTCCAACCCTGGCTCCATCACCAAAATGTGTGTCCAAAGTCAAAGCACCTTGCAGAGAAAGCGGGTTTCTGATATTTCTGTCCTTTAAGGACAAGGTGTCCTTGCTGTTAACTTTCCTAAAGAGATGGAAGTGCAAATACTGAACATACAGTGGAGCTCTTGCCCTGCTCTTTATGTGCATCTGGGGCAAGAGGATTTTAGAAGAGGAAGCCTATGTGTGAAAACAATTGGGATTCTAGCTCCTGTTGAAGCTCAGGCAGCAGAGGTCCATGCACTGAGGGTTCCCTTTCTCAGATGTCCATGCTCAGTGATGGACATGAGAGCTTGGCTTAGCAAGGAAGTGGTCCCACTGCCCCTTGCTGCACAGGCACCTCTTCCATGTGGTCAATGCATGAAGGAGCTTGTGTCTCCATAAGTCATGATAGGGTGTGTGCATTTTAGTGAAAATATTGGTCATGTATGAAGAGCACCATGAGCAAAGTCACCGACACACATGCATAAAAATAGGTTGATGGGTAAAAGTGGGCAGAATCCAAGAGAAGCTGAGCACTCATAAGGCCTACTGATTGTGGAGGGAAATGTAAGCAATCCTTTTGTTCTTTTCTTTCACAACTGATTGAGTCAAAAAAGGATTAATTCAATCAGTATTCTTGGTGCACATTTTAAGCGAATGGGATTTCACTAGAACTTTTCATGTGTCAGCTTTTTAAAGCTAAGTAGTGCCACATTTTATTTTATTTTATTTATTTTTGGTCCACTGGATCTGTTCATTATGTGAGGGTACTCATACAAATGGATCACTGAACACAGAGTTGGATGTGAAATAATGTTACCATGCATGAACCATAGAAATTGATCCAACATTCTTTCAAAATATGGAAAAGTAATACCAAAATGACTGCCATTGTATTTTTTTTCATTTTTCAGTTGGAAGGAAATTAAACTACGCAAAAACTGAAAGCAGTGTGTCTTTAAAATGGAATGTTCCTGACAACTTTGGATGCAGTTTAAAATATTCCTACCAGTGCAATGGTAAGCTTTTTAGAAACTGTTTATATTTCTGTTTAACATGATGAGGAATTAACTTTCTGTACCTGATAACTTAAAAAATAAAGTTTTTTTTTATCTTTGCTATAAGGTCATTTAAGAACGCTAGCTGTTCATTGTCTGTAGTTTTTGTATGTAGCATATTTGATTTGATTCCTCTTTTTCTTTTTAATCTCAACATGTAGCTATCAGCATCCTTTGGATACATAACACTCCAAGTAATGAAACCCTGACATTTTTTACAGATAATTTGATCAGTGGTAAGATCAGTGAGCCAACGCAGAAATGGTACTCTTTATCACCCAATACAGACTACACTTGCAAGTCAGTAATAATTTTCAACGGTGCTACAGTGATTACGGAAAACGTTACATTTAAAACAGATTACGGAAGTGAGTATAACATGATTTTCTTATGATTTCCTACTAATTGCATTTTCTCCCAGTCACCAGACTCACATAATCAAGCAGAGTATAGATGCACGTGTGTGGCTACAGGGATGCCAGAAAAATTGTACATGCTACACTGATGTGCTTCTATCCCTGCAGTTACAGTATATGCAAGAGTTACAGCCACTGCCTGCAGTCTGGGTACCAAGCCGTCTCCACATTTTGGAAGTCCTTGGATAAAATGCTCTCAGTGGACTCCCTCCCTGAATGAGCCCAGTGCTATCTCACGCCTACCCATTTGCTGGCTTTCGTCCTATGGGCCCAATCTGCAGGCCAGACTCGTGGGGAGTTTTTCTCCACTTCCTCATTTACTCAGAGGACAGGTAAAGGGGCTCAGCAAGGAGAAGAAAGAACAGCAGCAGGGCCTCTGGCCTCCAGGAACCAGCAGTGGGTCCTCTGCAGAGGCAAACATAATGGTATTGGTAACAGGCCCTGCTTGTCACTGCCTCCTCCTCCTCTTCCTCCTCCTCCTTGAGTTAGCAAATTAAGTCTCATGCTATTTTTTTTTTTTTTTACTTTCAAGAAAAGTGATCTACTGAGGAAGACTCATGTTGCAGAGGTGTACCTAGGGCTGGATGCTTGTCCCATATATTCCTCTCTTCCCTCTCCCCTCTCCTCCTTTTATCCTCCCCCATTTCCCTTTGCTCCCCTCCATCTCTGCCCTATTTCAGGTGATGAATATTCTGGCTGGAATAGCAAGCTGCTCGCAGAGAAACATAGAAACAGAGCGAGTCAGAAGGGGCCTCCCGGTCCATCTAGTCTGACCTCCAGCACCAGCTGGCTCCGCTCATGACATGCCCATCATGTGGACATCCAGCCTATCCTTGAACACCCGCACCAATGGGGCCTCAACGACCTCTCGTGGAAGCCCATTCCACGCCCTCAGGGTCCTGACTGTCAGGAAGTGCTTCCTGGCATCCAAATGGAACCTTGGTTCCCTGAGCTTTGCTCCGTTGGAGCACGTCCTGCCTTCCGCTGCAGGGGAGAACAGGTCTCTACTCATCTCCATGTGACATCCCCTCACATACATGTATGTCGCCAACAGATCCCCTCTGAGTCTCCTCTTCTCCAGGCTGAAGAGACCCAGTTCCCTCAGTCTCACCTCATATGGCATCCCCTGCAAACTGGCCCCAACCTTGTGGCCCTACGCTGCACTGACTCTAACCTGGCTATATCCTTTCTGTAATGAGGGGCCCAAAACTGAACACAATACTCCAGTTGCAGGCACACCAGAGTTGTATAGAGTGGTAGTAATACCTCTCTTGATCTAGAAGCCACACTTCTGGCTATGCAACCAAGGGTGGCGTTCGCCCTCTTGACCACCACATCACACTGCTGACTCATGTTTAGCCTGCAGTCAACCAGTACCCCGAGGTCCCTTTCACAAGTGCTGCTCTCCAGCCACTTGTCATCTAACCTGTACTTATGACAGCTATTCCTATGCCCCAATTGCAAGACCTTGCACTTATCCACATTGAATGCCATCCTGTTGTCTCCTGCCCACTTCCATAGTCTGTCCAGATCCTTTTGGATCTGGAGTATCTGCTCCTCAGTTGTGGCCACTGCTCCGGTTTTAGTGTCATCTGCAAATTTGATCAGCAGACTGTTCACCCCTTCTTCCATGTCGTTAATGAAAAGATTAAACAGGATCGGCCTCGGGACAGAGACCCTGCTTGTCACTGGCCGCCATCCCGATGATTCCCCGCTAATGGTTACCTTCTGCTTTCGGTCAGTCAACCATGCCCTAATCCACCGGACAGTGCTTTGGTGTATCCCAAACTCCTCAGTTTCTGCACCAGGATATCATGGGGCACTTTGTCAAAGGCCTTGCTGAAATCCAGGTATACCAAATCCACTGCATCCCCTCCATCTAGCCATCTTGAAACCTTGTCATAGAATTCCACAAGGTTTGTCTGGCAGGACCTGTTTTTGCAGAAAAGCTTAACATCACTGGCTTGAGGCCTCTCACCAGCTGCCCTGTCCTTGTCCTTGCCTTGCACTGGTCCAGGTCTGTTGGGTTGTTTGCAGCAGCAACAGTGAGTGCAACTCACTGAGCGCTTGAGAAGGGATAATGAGCCCCTCACCCTTCACAAAGAGCATATCTTAAGAGGAGATTTTCAGGATCAGAGCAAGATCCATCTAGTCCAGCATTTTTTTCACACAACAGCCAAGTACAGGAAACAAACAAGTGGGATATGTATTCCAGGGCACCCTCCTACCCATGTCCCCCAACAACTGCCTCTGAGACTGGAGGTGGCCTACAGCCATCAGGCTAGGAGTCCTTGATAACCTTATCTTCCATGAAAGCCAGACTGGGGGCCATCACAACCTCTTCTGGTAGTGAATTCCATTGTTTAACTCTGCCGAGTGCTCTCTTTTATCTGTCCTGAATCTCCAACCAATCAGCTTCACAGGATGACCCCAAGTTCTAGTATAATGTGCGAGGGAGAAAAAATTCTCCATATCCACACTTTCACCCCATGCCAGTGAATTGATTTGAATGGATTTACTCTAAGAATGGAGCCAAAATCTCATGTTTACAGGATAATCAATGCACTTAGCTGATATTTATGGATTTTGGAGTGACACATACATTTATCTGGTTCATATTAACTAGCATATTTAGTCCTAATGCACATGAAATTTCCCGTCTACCATGTACAGTATTGGAAAAAGCTTTGTAGAAAATGTACAAATGCTTCAAAATCAAGCCAAGGCACTTCTCTAAAACTGTTGTATCAGGGACAGTGGAATTAAGGAATATTTTTTCTCATTGCTATCTGCTTTAAAAGTGGCTTCCTTTCAGATTTGCACGCAAACAGAAAACCCTTTGTTGTGAGTCGCAAAGTCATGTCCGACCCATCGCGACCCCATGAACAACATTCCTCTAGGCCTTCCTGTCCTCCACCATCCCCCAGATTCCACTCACGCTCACACCAACTGCTTCAGTGACTCCATCTAGCCACCCCATTATCTGCCGTCTCCTTCTGCTTTTGCCATCTATTGTTCCCAGCATTAGACTCTTCTCCAGGGAGTCCTTCCTTCTCATTAGGTGGCCAAAGTATTTGAGTTTCATCTTCAGGATCTGACCTTCTAAAGAGCAGTCAGGGTTCATCTCCTCTAGTACTGACCGGTTTGATCACCTTGCTGTCCAAGGGGCTCACAGGAGTCTCCGCCAGCACCACAATTCAAATGCCTCAATTCTTCGGCACTCAGCCTTCCTTATGGTCCAACTTTCACAGCCATACGTTGGAAGGTCTAAATTAGGTATGGTGTTAAATGGGTCTTTACCATTAGCAAGCACATTTAATAAAATGTGTACATCAGCCCCTGGTGGTGGGGGCCAATGAATACCAGAATCACAGCTAGTGGGGAGAGGGAGTTTAACAAAAAATGCTCCTTTGAAACTTCTACTTTTAATGGAAGAAACTCCCCTTTGGTAGCTATTCCTGTCTTGCCTTGGACTTGTTGTTAGTGTTTTAAAGTGTAACGCCATCTTCTGTTCAGTCCCTTTCACCTCTCTGTCAAATGAGGGCTTCACATGAGTCATCACCTTTGAAATCGTGTGGCTCTTTGAATGATACAGGGTAAGAGAAGAAGAGAAAAGACAAGATATTACTCCTGTTTTGTTCTATTTATTTGAGTGTGAAGGCTGCTGCAATTGAAAAAAGCAGTTTTATTTGTGCATGTGTTGGGTTTACTCTTGGATTTCTCTGCGATCAAGGCAGTGTACAAGGAATGCCACATTAAAAAAGCAAAAATGCAGCACCATATTATCTCAGAGACAGGCTGTTATACAACTGAATAAAGCCCAGTTCATGCATTCGCATACCTCTTGGCCCTACTGCCAACATTTTTCTTCTGTCGCCATCTCTGTGCCTCTGCTGTTGCATTTCTCTAAACTCGTGTTGTCCAGAGTGCTCAAACAAGGTTCCTAGGCATGTGGCGAAGCCTAGACTGCAGCTGGTCCTCCCACCAATCCTTCACTCTGTGTTCTGGAATGCTCAAGATGTAGCATAAGGAGTAAATAGGAAATGAAATCTACATTCCCTATACCAGGGGCTACTAAAAGTTTCTCTAACATAAGCCATCATCTGTTGAAATCTGCTTTATTACTTCTGAATCCATTCCCACAAACAGATCATTAACTATAAACAGCAGACATAACTGATGGTTACTTGTTAGTTCATAAAGTTTGGCTTATTTAAACCATGGCTTGTTCTGCTGCCCAGAACTGTGGCTTATCTGTGGGTTGTTTGTACTGGTGTCTGTCCTAAAACAAAGGAGCAGCCTGATAATGGAAGTGTTCTGAAGGCTGACAAAATGAGAGGGAGAAAATCAAACCAGAAATAGAAAAATAACCCATGGTTTGCTCAACTGCAAGATGGCAAAGAACTTAATCCCACTGAGTGTGATTTTGATGATTGGAAGCTCCCAAGCTTTAAGGCTTCCAAGCATGCAGTGTGCAACATGAGGAAAATTTCATATCCATGTGGTGCCAGGCTGCTTGACTTCCCACCCCACAGAATGCTCCCTTTGCTTCCTCTCCAAGGTCAAATTTCTAACCTCAAAGCAGCAGCCAAGGCACTGCCCACAAAGCAAAGTAACCTAACTAAAGCAACAAACTTGTCCTGCTCTGGTTGGCTCAAACTCTACCTCTATGCACTCATTCAAAAATGTTTAAAATCAGCACAAGAGGAGAACGAGCACTCCCCCTGCCCACTCTTGCACCCGTGGAAGGCAATCATCTGAAGAGAAGAGCCTCACCAGTCTGTTTTTTAAGTTGCCCCTGCCTGGAACTGGAAAACCCATATATCTGAAAGCTATCCTTTCTCTTCATGTTCATGAAGCATTTGAAGCTGCCCACAGAATCTTCAGCTTATGTGGTAGCACAGAAGTGGCAATAAACCAACCAACCAACCAACCAATGTTCATTGTTCATGTATAATCTGCTGCTTGGTGGTGCTTGTACTGTTTCTTTTTTCTTTTTAATTGCCTCATTTTTAATTGTTGATGTATCGTTGGTATATATGGTGCTTTTCAAAAGTGAATTTTCTGCTTATCTCCTATTATCAGAGCCAAACAAACCTGAAAATGTTCAGTTGGAAGTACATGCAACTAATATATCATTAACTTGGGTTGAACCACGTAATAAATCCAATGGCCCTATTGATGGCTACATGGTTGAAATCTGCAACTGGAAGCAACAGTATCACTGTGGTATGTATGTTTTCTGTAAATTCCCATACACATTTTTCAGAGGATCTTTCCCTTTTTGAAGTGTGTAGGATGAAATTCAGTCCTGTTAAATCATTTTTCTAAGCTTGGCTTTCCACCATCATCTTTATCCTGTTCTTTTAGCTATGGTGTGGCTTTGTAGAACTGCACACTGGAAAAGCGCCCCTAATGGGGACCTTCTTATCCCAAGAGGAAGCCATGAATAAATAGCCCTATTATTTTACTGTGTGCCCCCTTAACAAGTTGTTCAGCTGGATTCATTAACAGATTGGGCAATATACTAATTTGGGAGTAAACAATCTGGAACATCTAAGGTACCTAGAAAGGAGATTGCTCATCTCCAGCTTATCTGAAGGAGTGCTTCTATCTAAATCTTCTTCCACGTGCCTTGAAATCTTATTCTTTGTGGAAGAGTAATTGCCCAGGCAACTACAATGAGAATGAGAAAGGGAAAGCGGCTTGTTGCAAAGAAGAAGCAAATTATGAGAAGTAGCAGCAGCCGCAGGGAACCAAAAATGACTCAGATCCCACGTAGGTGTTTGTCTGTAATAGAAAATGACTAAAACAGGGCTCAGGCACACACCTAAGCCCTACTCCAACATCCCTGTACACGCCACTGATAACGCAGGGTTCCCACATGTGAGGAGTCTGTAAGCACGGTCAGCCTAATATGCGAACGACCTCTTTTTCAGATCTTCATGGTAATTGAGGGTGGGCCTTAGGTGAACACATTCATGCATGATCTCTTGGTAATTTTTGCTTTGGAGAAAAAGCTGTGTGTGGGGGATGTGGGGGGGAGGAAAGAGAGATTCTTTTGTTGGAAAGTAAAGCTCTGAAGTGTGTGCCTGGATGGAGAGTTGAGGTGGCAAGACATTTCATGGCTGCCAGTTGCAGTAGCTGTGGAGAAGAAATTCTAGTATCCCAGACTGGTCCTCCAAAGTCCACTCCACTGCTTGAATTGGGTCCCTGTTATTGGGCCTTATTCACATGCTACTTATTCTGTTTGCGCTTTATTGGGGCAAAGTAATAAAGAATGGGGGGAATAATAATTGAAGAGGAAGAATTGATCTGGAGAAGGGAATTAGTGTGGGAAAATTAATTGAAGAGAGACATGGGAGTGATGGAGGGTAAAATAAATCAAAGAGTTTATTTGGGATTCCTTATACAGAAAATTGCCTTGTCTTTTGTGAAATGTAAATTCTATGAATTATTTCTGAATTTGCATCTATATCTTTCAGCTATGCAAACGGTGTCCTCCTGCATCTTTTTTTGTGGTGCTTTTAAAGTGACTTTTCAGTAAACGCAATTTGGATCTTGCCCATGGAAATGACAGAATTTTAATTTAATTTAATGTTTTGAGATGCTGGATTTATTGAAAAGTGAACCTGTTTCTGTTCGTGTAGTCCTGCCACCTCATTTCACCAATGCTCTGGGTTTTTTTTGGTGATACAGCCAACCCTAATTATTTTACTTATTTAATGTATACCCCCAATTTCCACTAAAATAGGACCTCAAGGACCTAGCAACAACACAATGCAGATGGTACAAAAAGTTATTTGATAGATTCTGGCCTGCCAGCACCAGCTGCCTATATAGTTCTGAGCCCAATTCACAAAGCTGGTTTTAATTTATAAAGTTCTACACAGCTTGGGATTGCAATACTTGGCAGAGTGCCTCTGTGAACCCTCATCTTCCCAGACATTACATGTCACAACCGAGGTCCTCCGACTGCCACCTCTGAGGGAGGCTTAGTTGATGGCAACAAAGAAGACGGCCTTCTTGGTGGTAGCCCTTTATTATGAAAGAAGCTCCCCAGTGAGGCCCATATGGCCTCCTTCCGACACCAGGTTAAGGTTATCCTCTATGCCAAGGCATTGGACAGGTCTAAATAGCACATGGGAGCACATGTGGGAGTAGAATGTCAGCTGCTTTGACACATCTAGTTATGTCAGTGTGTCTTAGTTCTTTAAGTTTCCAATGGACGTCGACGTCTGTGGATCCCTCAAAGTGGAGAACCTTCCTCGATACATTATCTATTGTCGACAGACAAATTTTTGACTGGTTTCTATCTACTATAAATGCATGGTCTGATTTTTTTGAAAATGCTATTTGTGCTATCAGACCATGATGTATACATGTCATACAGAGTCTCTTTCTTTGCCTTTGCAGCTAAGATCAAGGGAGGTTTCAAAGGGGTTAGTGTCTTGCACATGGACAGTCCATTTTTACCTTTTATTCCTTTTTAACTATTCTAGCCTTAATTAACTTGGTATATCAGTTTTAAAGTTCTCCTTTGCCAAATTGTATCTTATGGCTTTGTAAATTTGTAATGGCCTATGGCTTAATATAATAAACTACGTATGTACGCACCTACCTACCTACCTTAGTTCTTTCAATTCAGTTTTAACATTGGTTCTAAATGTTTGTAGAGAAGTGTTATGATGTTTTATAGTTATTTATGTTTTATACTGTATTGAATTGTATATTATTAATTGTCCTAAGCTGCCCAGAGAGCTTTGGCTATTGGGGCTATTGAAACAAAATGAATGAATTTACTTATATTGATGTGTTTTCATTCCAGAGCTTCAAAACACTTCATTGTTTTCACATCTGTGGTTTAATTTAAACCCTTATACAAAGTATTGCTGCAGTGTATGGGCATACACAGTGGGGAATAATAAAATACTTGCGGGGGAAAGAGAAACCAAAAATGTTACCACTGCTCCAGCACGTAAGTTATGCTATTTTAATACTGTACTAACTCCATAGCTTCTCATCTACTTAGGTTCTTGCCACATACAATCCACCTACATTCCACGACTATTTGCATTGCCACCTGGCTTACATTGCCACCCCACTTACCTGGGGTGGGGTGGGGGGTGGTCCTCTTTGCTGGAACAGCAGGCAGAGTGCCATTCACTATGATGCTCCAGGCTTCTCCCAGAGGCTGATTCAGACTGGCCATGCAGACAGCCAGAGTGTGGGTGCAGTTCTAAGTCAGCCTAAAGGACTGAACCTCCTTTGGGCTATCTATTTACAGTTATTCAGCTTTGCTGTCACTGTCACCAACTTCTCCCCCACCTACTGCATGAAATATATCCATAGTTTGCTAATACCGATGGATAGGGCTGCAAAGGAATTTTACCTGTATGGGCATCCAGGGGCAGGTGGGTAGAGCTGAGGATTATCATGGCACTCCTATTGCTTAGTCATGTTCCTCCCATTTCCCTGAGTGGCCTCTCCAAGGTCACACTTGCAACTTCAGAGCTTCAGCTGGTGTGGAAAGAAAAAACGCACTGGCTGTGAGGGCAGACCAAAGGTGTTCCAGGGTTGAGGCTGGCAATCTGAATTTCCTCTGGACATCTAAACAGCATCCAGCAGCCATAGGATTGTTCCCTTAGTCAGCTTTCTAAGGTTTAAAAAAAGACTCAAAGTGTGTTTCAATAGAATTCCAAGTTGGCCTCCAAGTGATATCAACTTTGCTTGATCTTGCACACCTGGGATGCAGTGTGTGGGGCCAACACTTTGGGAAGAAGGATTGCCAGAGTTGCCTCTCTGGCCATCTCCCTGTAAAGCAGTATGGAGACCATGATGGAGCAATGGCAATCCTGTAACAGACCTGTTTGTAACAGGCCCTAAGCCAGTGCTGAGTGTGCGTGGGTGTTTGCTATAGTAGTGGCCAAGGTTTAAAGGTGGTTCAGGATAATCTTTTCCAGGAAAAGTAATAATAAAACGTCTAAGTATTCTAGAGACCACACATATCTTAATTGTCTTTCTACAAAGGCATAGCGTTGCCCCATAGGTGTGTGTCATCTAAGTTAAAATTCTGATCCTATTTGGAGAGTCTTTTCAAGGAAATCACCCGAGGAGTTTCAATGGGAGAACCAAAACATTTTGCTTAGGCATTGAGTGCAAGGCTGGGATTTGGTAGTCAGAAGTGGCAAGCAACCTCTACACATAGTGGTGGTTGATAAGACTTGGGACTAAAGTCTCTCACGTCCCCTCCTGCTTTTGGAATGCTTGCTCCTACCTCAGCTTACTGATACGCCAGATGCCTCGTGCACTTGCTGTCTGAGATGTGCTGGCTGCTGGCTGGCTAATGCCATCTTTGGCACACCTATAGCAGGGTGTCTCTTCTTCTAATAAGTTTTCAGCACCGGGCAGAAGTCTTTTTTCTTGAGGCTTTTAAGCCTTGTTTTAGCCTTTATCTCACAGATTTTAGACACAACAGCAATTCCTCCTTTAGCTCAGCTCCCTCATTCCAGACTGGAAACAAGCAAAGGCTTTTCTTACTAGTGCTGTCAAGGAACTCTTATTGCTCTTATCCTGTGGCCTGTGATGAGGGACCAGAGATAAGCAGTGAAGCACTGGTAGAGGGGAGCCTGCCACCTTTCTGCTTCCACAGCAAACATGGCAACTTTCACTAGTGGCTGTGATATACAGCAACAGGTCTGGGGCGGATAGGGAGGAAAGATGGCTGCACAATGAAGCAGTCATATTGGGCCGTATGGGTATCCCCCAGCCGAGGATGTGTGTTTCTCTCTCCACAACCCTAGTATTTCCATGTGGGTGTTTCTTTTCCCACACAAGTCCCAACCCTCCGATAAAAACCCAGGTTCAGTGCAGGATATTTGGAGCTTTTTCAGCATGTGAGCCAAACTCCTTTTCAGAGAATCTCTTAGGGCCATAATCTGCTGGTGGTGCTGATGGTGTGGAGGGAAAGTCAAAAGGAGTGGTGTCAAAATGACCCATATGTTGTAGCTGACAGGTGTGATGGCCAGTAGCTAAGTCTTAGGAGAGGCATTCTGGAATGGAGCAAAAAGCTGCACAAGAACCAGGAAACCAATGACCAGTGGGTACCTAGGAGAAAGGGCGCAGGACCAAGTAAAGGGATGTGGCCATTCCAGGAGTTGGCTGGACTGAGGCCACAAGTCTGAGGTTCTGCTGCCCTGAATTATGTAATCCACCCTAGAAATCCATTGCATCGATCAAAATGGTAGGATATAGAGATTTAAACCATGCAGCTAAGGTCAGCTGTAAATCTGAAAGGCCCATGCTTTCTGGGGAGTCGTCATCTCTATCCACAGGCCTTAGTGGCAGTGTTCCAACCAGCCCTGGGCAGCTGGTTCTGGCTGCCTTTGTAATTGCCCACAGTTCCCCAGAGTGAGGCTAAGCTGGTGCATTGTGGGAAATTAGTAAGACGGTCAGTTTGATTGCGGGTGTTTAGAATGCTGGACCAGGAAAAAAACCATGTTGAATATCAAGGGGGCACAGTGCAATGTGGCCACGTTTCAGGGAGTTAAGATGCTGGTTCCGGTCCTGCAAACAAAAATAAAGGACATGCAAGGTGTTGCATGCTGTGCGTTTTGCTGGCCTGTGTCCACAGCACTGGCTGCTTTGTGTAGGATGAACAGACTGGGAGTCCAATGGCACCATGGCTATCAGTGCAAAAAGTACCACATTATTAAGGGAGAGAAGATGAGGGGACACAGAGCTACCCATATGCAATGGCTATCCACTTTACATAAAGCTGAGTTGTGGTAAAAACCTTTCCAATCTGTCATTCGTATCAGTACTAGCAGGAACCTGTCTTTAAAATGTCATGTTCCATTTCCAAAGACCCATAAAACAAACTCATCTTTCCCTTTGAGGTAACCCTTTTTAATTTTTAACAGCACCAAAACCTGTGGAAGGCCTCAAAGCACACTTAACAGAAAACGCAAACAATGCCGTGCGCATTATCTGCACCAAACCAAAGGAAATTAATGGACCAATGGAACACTTCATGTTGGAATGGGATGGTGGCAGTAGGAATGGGAGCCACTGTGAGTTCGAAGTGACAGACCTTTACTACTTGACAAGATATACGTTCAAGGTAGGTCGTGTCATTCTGAATTTAGCACTGGGGTAGTGCACGTTGGCCCTGCTGGTTACTTTTTAAAGAAAAAAGCAGCCTATGAATTCCTTACAGGTAAAATCCAGTGGTCTCTACCTGAGATACACATCAGTTTTTGAATGCAGAAGCAGATGTGCCACTAATGTGTGGAGTGAAGGCCAGTGGGAGCTGCCACACCTTGTGCTGTGCATTTACAGCTGGGACAGCAACAGGAGGCAACTTGCATCTTCTGCCAGCCCCTCCCATCCCTGATTCCCAATGCGCCATTTTTATTCCCCTCTGAGGCATGTTGTTGACCTTGAGGGACTTCTCCAGCTTGGTTCCTTCTGGATTTGCTGCAAGCAGGGCTGGGACAAGGGGTTCAGCCTTAACATCCCAGCTCCAACCTGGGAATGGCTGCTCCAGATAATCCTGTCCTTCTGTCCCTACACACAACATCAGAATGTGTATGAGCTGATCTGTTGGGCTCACATATGTGCCCTCCGATAAAGCAGTTCTTGGGCCTGGAAAGGTCATGCAACCCTGCTGGATTGCCCTGTTCATGCTTACAAGTTTTACAGAATTGGCTCATTTGCATTTCCTCCATATCAACTTTGAGTACACATTGCTGACCCTTTTCAGCCTCTTCTAGTTTCCAGCAAAACAGAGGAAAAACATGATACCATTTCTGAGATTATGTTTCAGCTCACAGGAATTCCAGACTTCATGGGCCTTCTTGTTCACAACATGCCAGAACCCAGAAAAGGGTTCAAGAGTAGAACCAGTAACAAGTTCCGCCATACCCAGCCACTTGAATGTCCATCTTTGCAGATCTTCAGCTTTCAGAAGATTGCAAAGCCTTAATAATCTTTTTCCAAAAAACAATTTCCTCTCTTACCTTGTGTATTCATATTATTGACTTCGCTAATTAAAGCTCCCATAAAATAGGGAATTTCCTTCAAGACCACGTAATGCGTTTTTTTAGGTTTGATGAAAGATGCATTACAGAAAGTCTATAAAATGGTTTGTGGTTGGTGCGTCGCACTTGTTTGGAGTCAGAAAGAAACCTTGCATATTCCTTTCCTTCTATTTATTAGGTAACATTTTTCAATGGAAAATTTCCTTCAGAGATACGCTCAGTTACAGTGGACACACGATGTAAGTTCCAGTTTACATCACCCTGTTTTATTTCCTGTTTATATTAATTCACCTGTTAAGGCACATGAGTATAAAAAATATTTATGCTTCCAAAAACTTTCCAGGATCACAGCTTCTGTCTCTCTCTCTCTCTCTCTCTCTCTTTTACAGATAATTCTAAAGCCCTGATTGGATTTTTGGCTTTCCTTATTGTTGTGACATCTTTGGCTTTACTTATTGTTCTGTATAAAATCTACATCCTCAAACGAGAGAAAGCAAGGTGCAATTATTTCTTTTCCTCTCCCTACTAAAAAGGCTGCAGTGTTTTTCTTCAGATGTGGATTGAGGTTGGATTCCTCTGGAATTATGCATGATGACATAGCATAGGCCCTTTCCCCCATGTTCCTCTTTCCAAGCCAATCCAGAAGTCATCTACCCAGGAGAACCATATGGGCAAAAAGAATAGTGTGAACCTACATGGGACCTGGGAGCTGCAGGCATGAGAAAGAGCTGCGTCCACCAGATTTGTATTACCAGAATCACATACACTCAGACTATAGCAAAGAAGCCAGGAGTTTATTAAGATTCAACAAGTGGGACTTATTTTTGCAACATGCCTTTGTCAAGATCCTCCATTTCATCTCCCAGTTCTCCATTTTTCCCACGTTTTGCATTCTGTGATCCCTGACTGTCCTTATTCCTCACTGGATTTGTTTCCCTGCTTTTTTGAGCAGGATTAGTTCCTTAGAGTTTTAATTTCTGCAAACTAGGGTTCTCCAGAATATGCTAATACTTGTCTTGAGTTTCTCTAAAGCCCTCTTTTTGGCTACAGGACAGTCATAACATGATACCCAAATCCACTGTATATACAGTGCTACCTCAGCTCACGAACTTAATCCGTTCCAGGACTCTGGTCATGACCCAAATTGGTCGTGACTCAAATTTCCCCATAAGGTTCAATGTTCATAAGGTTAATCCATTCTGTAACCATTTTTTTTATCACAACGATTTGAAACAAAATGACGAAGAACAACAAAGTAACAAAGTACAGTACAGTACAGTAGAGAACACTGGGTGGGGAGAGGTTATTGTTTGGAGGGAGAATCCAGACCATAATCGTGTAATAGCAGCCACCCCTCCCACCCCAAGCACGACTACAATCATGCCTGTCTTCCCTGCATGAGCGCGACCACGATCGCGGCCATCTCCCCAATCCCCTGAGCATGATCATGCAGGGAATATGGGCGCAATCGCAATTGTCACCCAATGTGGTGTTCGCGATCTGAGGCAAAATTTTGCCAACATTTTTATTCGTGACCTGATTTGGTTATGAACTGAGGTGTTCGTGAGCCGAGGTACCACTGTATATGATCTCCAAATCAATTGCAAACAACTAAAGTTTGGACACAAGAGATTGTGAAGACACAGAAAGTCCTTAGCATTCATAACTATTTTTGCTTCTTTCAGAAATGCAGATGAAGACGTGGTGCTCGTACCCAGAGGTAACAATTCTCTTGCTGTATTTTAGCAGGCAAAGCTGGCATCAAGGGGATGCTTCACTGTAAAGCGATACCCTGTGATACATCACAAGGCAGTGGTACCCAGCCTTGGACTAGACTCCTTGGAAACTGAGGGTAGAAACTTTTTCCAGAAATGGATGCATGTGTTGCAATGACAAAGAATTATTTGAACCTAATAAGCTACCTCTGAACTTCTCAGTAGCTGAAAGCACCATTTATTTTGTAATCTTCCTTTTGCTGCTGTGAATATAAGACAAGACTAGACAACTTGTGGCCCAAATGTTTTGGTCTAAAACTCCCATTAAGTGCATTGCTGGATTAGCCCAATGGTTGTTGTAGACCAAAACATGGTATAAGTAGATGTAAATGCAATTAATATGCATATATTTGCATGAAAATAGCTGGGGGAAGAGAACACCCAGGACCTCCTAAAAATGCAGAATAAAATAAAATAAAATAAAATAAAATTCACAATGTATGTGTGTGTATATATATGATCAAATACATGTTAATCAATGAGGGAAGAAAGCATGCATGTTGAAGATATGCACATTTGATATGATTGGTATGTGGAAAAATATGTACAAAAGTAGGGATGGACTTTCATGTGAAAGAAAAAGAAAAATGGGCTGACAATGTGTTATGGGCTTGAGCTGGGAAGATGGAACTCAGAGGTTGAGTTTTGCTGATTCACATGTCCCTGCTTACGATGTTCCAGATTTGTGTACCTCTCTCACAAATGTACAAGGCTTTCCATAGATGAGTTCATGTAGGAAGAGTTCCCAGAAGCAAAACTAGGAAACACCACTGCAGATTGTAACTGTGGGCACCGTGTTAATTTTAGGGGCTCATTCATTTGTTAATTGTGGGGACATCTTGAGGGATAAAAGGTGCATGTTTTCAGAGAAAATATCACATCATTCATGTTAATTATTTGGTGGTGGTTTGTCCAAGCTCACCCCTTTGTGTTCACACAGTAAACATACTGTGGACTTGTTATATTACTATGCAAATATATGTAAGCCATTTACTTAAATATGTATTGCACTGACATTATACATATCTGAAGCAATGTGTATCTACATGGAAATGTTCCCCTACTTGTTTTAAAGATGATGAAAGGAACCTGAAGAGTATAGAACCAATTCCTGCAGAATTATTGTGGGAGGAATATAAAAGAAAGATAGCAGATGAAGGAAGACTTTTCCTGGATGAATTTCAGGTGGGTGCCCTATTGCCAAAGAGAGAGAGAAGCCAACTATATTTGAAAAATATGAGTACTGATGTTTGCTTTTCCTCAGGAATGTGGAATAGGAAACTCTCAACCCGATGAGGAAGCTTCCAGAGCACTTTTTTATCGTCACAACAGCAGCCCTGTGATCTAAGTTAGGTTGAGCATGTGTTCCCGGCCCAAATTCACCCAGTGAGCCTCATGGACTAAGCAGGGACTAGAACCCGGCTCTCCCAGGTCAACACTGTAACCACCATGCCTAACTGGCTGTCTACATTTAATATGTAAATTATCATATCATTTGAAAGAGGTTAAAGTTTCATCCATTTCAGTTACAATAACACACTGGCAGAAAAATAAAATGTCCTTACTAGCGAATTTGGTCAGACAGTTATGCTTAGAGTAGAACTTCTGGAATCAGGGGGAAGCCGGCCCAATTTACATTGGTTCCCTGTGTATATGCTCCTTAACTGGAGGAAGGTGATTGGCGGAGGATGGAGTGTCTTTGTCCTCCCATCCCTCCTTGCCCAGGGGATTTAGGATGACTCACTATGGGATTCCTTGCATGGTGATTTCTTCCCTGCTTGTCTCTTCATCCTGTGTTGTTTCCCTGATGCTAAATTGCATGCTGCTATCTTTTACAGAGCATTCCCAGAGTTTTCAGTAAATTTTCTATAAAAGATGCACGCAAACCTTATAACCAGAACAAAAACCGCTACATTGATATTCTCCCATGTAAGTACTTACTGAATTATGTTTTTCACAATCGCTCCTGCCCTCAGATGCAATACTGTTTGGCTTGACTTTCTGTTTCTAATACTTTCTGTGTAAAGATGACTACAATCGAGTGGCACTTTCTGCAATACCTGGAGAACTAGGATCGGATTACATCAATGCAAGTTATATTGACGTGAGTGACTTCCCTTAACCATACCAAACAAAACATTGGCTGTGATCTCATGATTCCTATGGATATGCAAATATTATTGGATAATATTACATAATTTTCTATCATAGGGTTACAAAGAACCAAGAAAATACATTGCTGCTCAAGGTTTGTATTATCTTTCTTCCCTTTTCATTTTATTTCTTTCCTTTCTTCTTTAAATCTTACAGGAACACACAGTAAATGGTTTTGTCTGGTCCTTGTATGGTTTTGACAATGGGGGATATGAATGGTGATGATATCAGACTAGTAGAATGAGAGAGAAATGCTTGCAATTTATTCCTTATATAGAACAGCAGGAATGCAGGATTACATTCCCTTCTGGTTTTTGTACTTTTTTTCGGCATTCAAATTACTGTATCATATAATAAGGCCCTGATCCAGCTGAAATTAAGCACTTGTAAGTTTTGTGAGGAAAGTTAAGCATGTGCATAACTGAAATTATTAACAGCTAAAAGGACTTATCTTTGGATGGGCCATGCCCATTCGAATCTTTGCATCAAAATACTTCAAGTGATTAAAGTAATTTTTCTGCCAGGTCCCAAAGATGAGACAACTGATGATTTCTGGAGAATGATCTGGGAGCAAAAGGCAACCATTGTTGTCATGGTGACTCGTTGCGAGGAAGGGAACAGGGTGAGAGAAGATTGCACACCTAACCTATTTGTGGCTAGTTTAAAATGTCCATTGGTAACTTTGAATAGTGGATTTATAAATTCATACATTTACTTATGGGAAAACCCTTTGTCACAAAGTATTTGAGGTGATATACACAGGACCTGTGATTTTGCAGTATGACTTTTAAACCAGCTATTAACTGTGGGTTCTAGAAGTACCAGCTTACTCAAATTCTTCTGGAGATTCATGTGTATTCCCACTGCCATCTGGAAGAAAAAAGCCCCCCTTGCTCAACAACATGCATGGAATTCATTCATTCATTCGTTTATTTAAAGCTTTTATAACCCATCCAACTACTGATGTCTTGGGATGGTTTTACAATAAAAGTATTTTATTGTAAAAGTATGTAATTCTAATTTACAATAGAATTATCTATCTATCTATCTATCCATCCATCCATCTATCTATAAATTCTATACTATCAATTATTTTCACAGAAAATATCAAGATGGTTTGCCATCATTGGTTGTCACTCCTAATGTAGGTGGTACTTATCACTCTTTCACTTGGTCTTCACCAAACCATGAAGCATGAGAATGCTGGGAATGCATGAGAAATCAGTTCTGTTGAGTTTATTTTTCCCTAAGATTCTCCTGATCTGCACTTGCCGAAATTGAACATGGAAACAGACACAATTTGTTTTCAGAATTCCACAAATGCCTGGGCATGTGATGCCTTCCATGAAAGAAAAATGTATTTGATAGCACACGGACATCTGAAAAATGTGCAAATAAGACTGTATACCTTTGCGAAATGTGTACAGATATCCTTTTTCATTGGGAAACACAAAAATGTGTACATTTGATAAAGGAAAAGAAACAATCAGTGCATTTGAAAGTACTTTGTGACAAAAAAAAGTGCATGGATTTCTTTGAGGGGTGGGGAACTTGTACATAACCGAGGTGGAGCAAACTTGGTAGTAGAAAGCCAAGAACCTTGATCTAGTAAGCTTTATAGCTTTATTTACTCATTTATTCAATTTATATTCTGCCCCACTAACTATAGGTTCTCTGGGTGGCTTACATCATGTTAAAATCTGGAACTACATAAAACAATACAAGGCACAATACAACACTCACATCTACAAAAGACCAAGAACGGAGAGTGTGAATAAGTTAACAGAGATAAATAGAGCCAAAACAGAGAACATAGAATTAATAAAATTACACACACACACTCCAAAATTAGAACATAAACCATTCAAATTAGTAAACACATATTTCTTGTTTGAAAATCATGTCACATTGGTGGAAGCATGAAATTACATTATTAAAAACATTAGATTAAGAGAAACATTATTAGATCCATTATAGCCTGTACTAGTTGTTAGAGGAGAGTGGATGGCAAGGATAGGACGGTTGCCCCCATGCACTGCTTCTGGGCTTCCCAGGAACATCTGGTTGGCCACTGTGGGGGTAGGATGCTAGGCAAGATGATCCAGCTGTGGTCCTGTCATGTTCTTATTAAAAGTATCCTCATCTAGTCAAAGAATGAGAATGACCACATGGATAAGGAACAGCTCTACCACACTCTCAAATTTGGGAAGCTAATGGACCCAATAGCTCTGATGAGCTAAAACAATTTTCTTCTGAAACAAATAATTATGCCTGTTATTATTATACTTGCTATTATTAATAGAATTTAAAGTGCAATTATTCATTTATTTATGCACCATCATCACATGTCAAATATGTGAAAACAAGATAATATGAAAACAAAACACTAGCAAAAAATCATGCCCTATGACTCTAGGACACGAGCAAAAAATCACGCCCTATGACTCTAGGACTCTATGCAGCCAGAAAAGGGGAACTTTTGTGGATGGATTTGAGGGAAGTGAAAGAGATAGTTGTTCTGGAAGGACAGCTAGGAAAAGTATGTTAGCATGGGGAAAGCGGAATGCAACAATTCAAGCTCTCTAACAAACGAGAAGGAGCCAGTGGGGGCACTAAAGGGAAAAGGATGGAAGGATGAAATCTTAGAGGCAGGGGCATTAATTGGTGAAATGGGTTGTCCATGAAAAAGGCAATTCTTTCATAATGGAGCTTTCCAGGAGCCTCTGACTTCTGTGCTTTGCTCCTCCATGTGCTTTGCTTCCCCATATGCTTCCTTCCTGTGTCGTGCTTGGACCTATAATTCTCCATGCTAAACCTCACACCACACTTCTACTGGCCAGCACCCACAAAGGACCTCTTTTGGCTTCATCCTTCACCATCTCCTCCCATCTGCTACAGAAAAAAGAGTTTTTGCCTCAAGTAGGCTGAAGACAAAAGTGTGCAGTAGCACCAAGAAACAGAAGTAGATTTGGCTGCATTACTTTACCTACCTGCAAATCTTCTAAATGTAATGCATACCACTACAGTTGATCTTTATTAGCCACCATGTAACAAATGGTTCTTAGGATGACTTGCACAGCAAAAACAGTTTTGTCCCCTTCTGCTGGACAAATATTGCATTTGGAAACTATACCCAACCAGGCATTTTATTTTATTTTTAGAAATTGTATTTGATTTTCGTGAACTGCCCAGAGAATTTTGGCTATTGGCTGGCATAGAAATGCAATAAATGCATATGTGCATATTTAACCAGATATAATAATGAAGAATATGAAACCTGTTTCAGCTCTTTTCACTTGATGATCTTTCATTCCGACAGGTCAAGTGCGCCAAATACTGGCCATCCATGGAAGAGGAAACTGCATCCTATGGAGACATCATTGTCAAGATAAATGAATGCAAAGTGTGTCCTGACTACGTCATTCAGAAGCTGCATATCACAAATGTAAGCAGACATGATGTCTGGAGATGCCTGCATACATTAGCTCATCATGACAGCTTGGTAATGATGATGATGATGATCATCAGCAGCAGCATCTCCATATTGTGGAGAGGGTAGACTTGCCTAGTGGGTTCATGGTTGCGATGAGATGTGAACTGGAGGTTTCTTAGTTCATACCTCACTGCCACTCCACTATGCCTGTTCTTAAATTAAGTAGATATTTGCTTTGGGAGAAGGTGGATGGCATAATACAAAGATAACTTTGAGAGAGTCTTCTAAGGAAGGGTCATCATAACATTAGTGGTTGGGGTGTGCCAGTATGGAAAACTTTCAGCCTTCTTCCCCTTTTGGTCAAACATTGTCAACTCAGAGCTCCTCCATCATCTCTTGTGGTAGCCTTCTCCACCATTTATTTTTTTGTCTTTTGCACCAAAATGGCAACAATAAATATTGACATACACATTCCTTTATCCAGAGAAGAGAAAAGACAACAGAAAGAGATGTGACCCACCTTCAGTTTACAAGCTGGCCAGACCACGGAGTACCTGATAACCCCAACCTCCTTCTCAAGCTGCGCCATAGAGTGAATGCTTTAAGCAACTTCTTTAGTGGTCCAATTGTGGTCCATTGCAGGTAAGAGGTGAACATAAGACAAGCTTTTCTCAGAATTTCTGCTGTGTGAAGCTTAGGGCCAAAGCACATCTTCCTTTAAAGACACAGCTTAGCCATTTTAAGTAACTCCAGAGTAAACACAGTGGTCCTGATAAGGATTGGGACCTTAATACTGTAGCAGTTTTCTTCTTCCATTGTGATCCTGATCTGGATTTGGATGCAAAAAATAATTGTTTTGCTTAGTGAAATGTTTTATGAGAGACAGAAGATACTGTCATAAATTAAAGTACATATAGAAAAAGAGGTTGATGCTAGTGTTGAACTGGTATAACACTGCACTTCAATTCTCTGGTACTGAGGCTGATCTTACTGACATGTCAGATAATTCTGTGATGCCAACATAATGCTAGTTTTTAAGAAGGGGTACAAGGGGTGGGAGGAATTCAGGGAATAGCAGACCATTTAACTTAACATCTGTCCTGGTTGAAAACAATATTACAGGAAAAAATAGGTGAGCATATAGAAGGACAAGCCCTGGAGAAGAAGAAGAATGATTTATTTATTTTATTTATTTAAAGTTTTTGTATGCCATCCTATACTAAAGTCTCTGGATGGCTTACAAAACAACAACAACAACAACCACATACAGCGGACAGCACATAACATACTGCATCCAACCATTAATGATAAAATCAAAGATAAAACCAATTAACTGTTAAAATATTGGGAGAATAAAAAGGTCTTCACCTGACACCAAAAAGAATAAAGCGACAGCACCAGGCTAAAGACGGCTTCTGTAAAGTCTTCTCTGTGAGAGGTTCTATAAATATGTTGAGGTAGACTTCCAAAGGCATTTGATGAAGTCTTTCACAAAAACAAACCAGAACAAACTTAGCAGTCATGGAACAAGTCCTCCTATGGATCAGTAACTGGTTAGAGAACGTAAAAGAAAGGGTTTGAATAAATGATAGATTCTTCCAGTGAAGAGAGGTAAACGGTGTGTTCCAAAGGACTTGTATTGGGACCAATGCTCTCCAACTTGTTCATAAACAATGAAAGTTGTTGTAGCCAATCGTTGGGTCACTGAGTGAATGGAATAATGAACTAGATGGGCCCATGGCCCACTCTTATGTTCTTCAGCTGTTTCGACAGCCTTAAAAGTTAATGTCAATGTCTTTCATTTACATTGCATCTCTTACGCTCGTAAACATCAGCAATTGGGCTGACAGCTGTATTCTCTCCTTTTCTTTGTTGCCACTTCATCAGCGCTGGTGTTGGGCGCACTGGAACCTACATTGGCATTGACGCCATGCTGGAAGGACTGGAGAGTGAAGGAAGAGTGGATGTTTATGGCTATGTTGTAAAGTTACGACGTCAGCGATGTCTTATGGTGCAAGTGGAGGTATGCTTCTTGAGCATGAGTGGCCAAAGAGAACTTAGGATCCAGTTAGTGATCACTTTATTTATTCATTTATTTATTTATAACATTTCTATGCCACCCCATTCGCGAAGAGCCTCGGGGCGGCTTATCACTTGGAATACATTGGGAGAAATATCAAGACGGAGGATCCACATGCTCTATCTGGTAGGGAGACTGCATAGCCAAGATGGTAAGCTCATCAACTCATTCAGCTTGTAAGGAGCCATTCTCACAGTGGTTGGGCTAGGCACTGGGACAGGTGAACGTCCATGACACTTCCCATCCCACGTGTTGGGGGCATCTTGACCGGATCAGGTGAGCAACTGCAGCAGCAGCCTCTGCCTATGTTGGGCTGGGAGGCTGGAAATCAGCCCTCCAACTTTCCCTGGTTTCCCAGCCACTGATGTATTCCTTGGAGTGGTATGACCCACCGGAAGGCAACTGTGCCTCTGTGAAGCTGCCTGTCCTGATATTTATTTATTTATTTATTTATTTAGAAAATTTCTAGGCTGCCCCATTCGCCGAAGCCTCGGGCGGCTTACAAATAAATAAATTAATTAATTAAAAAACATAAATAACAATATAAAATACACGTAACTGTATAAAATAAGTCACCCTGGCCAAAATATGAGCCTGCTCAGTTATAGAGATCAGCCAGTCATGCTTGCATCAGGCACATGGGAAAGGGCTTCCCCCCATGTCACTCTTATGTCCTATAGCATCATGACTGCTCCAGAAATACCTTACCTGAATACTTACATACATAATATTGCATGCCAATTTCATTGCACAGGCATGCCTGTCTTCTGTTTCTTGATCATGGGCATTCAGTTGAGTTATGCTGCTCTCACAGATGACACTCCTCATATGAGCAGACTTCCCAGATGAACTGTTAAATGTGGATATTAGAAATGAAATTTAACATATGAATTGGCTCTTCATTTCTCTTTAGCTTCTCTCTTGGGAAATCTAAAAGTCTTACGTCCCAGGTTACCCAATGTTTGTCTTTGATCAAGAAGAAATGCCTTTGAATATATTGAACATTGATATTATATTATTTGATATCAGTGTGAAGAAGCTTTATTTCTGTCAAGCACTGCATTCCATCATGGAGGGAGATGTATGACATGGGAAATGCTGTTCTCTTTAAGTCTGACAAGATTTTGCAGTGTTTTCGGTTCAAATAGTGGCAGCAGACTATAGCAAGGTTTTTCCTCTGGTTCCAGAAATGCTCATTCATTCATTCATTTTACACAGTAATTAAACAGGCACAGTGTTTTTCTGGGTTCCATGGTTTATACAAATTGGGTTCTGTGTTTTTCATCATCATCCTCTTGGAGTATTCAAATTTGCACAAGACGGTGGTGGTGGTGATGATTTGGGCAGGGTTTTAAATTTCTGGGTCCTTACATTTGTGCAAATGTAGTCATAACTTTAATTTTTTATCAGTTGTCTTTCATAAGTCAACTTACTTGCTGTTCCCATTGTAAACATTCTTGTTAGTTTCATCCTCTTCACACAATACTTTGTTTAGCACAGCAGGAACTTATTTCATATTGAACAAAGATCTTGCCAATTTACCCTCTGCTTCAACTGAAGGTGGGAAAAGCACTGAAGTCAAGGCTAAAATAGATAACTGCATTCTCACAACCTTACAGAATGGATGCACTCCTGAGTCTAATTTAAAGGCCTGAAATAATATTGGAAACATGATTCCCATTTGCACAAAACATTTTTAAAACTATGATCCTGTTTACACACATTTTAAAACACACAATATTAAAAATTCTGTTTGGATGAATCACAAGATGTGCATTTAAAAAAAATACCACTATTCCATTCATGCCACTGCTACTGGCATTAAAAAGAATCCAAAATCCACTTATTTTCATCTTGCTACAGATCAAGTTGATGATGGGGGTCAAGGGAAGAAAACAAAATAAGACCGAACCAAACCTGTAAAATACATCAAGTTTTGTGGAGGGCCAATGAGGTTTCACTTGCCTTGCTGCCCAATTCCATATCTGCTTACTCAGAAAGAAACCCCATGGAATTCAAGGGGACTTATTCACAGATAGCTCTGAAAAAGGGGCACATTTACTTAGAAGTAGGCCCTATGAATCCTTGAGAAACCAAACAGAGCAAGGTTTCTGTCAGAATAATTTGACTTGGTATGATTTTGCTGTACAGTTTGATATTTATGGAATACTACATATCCTTGTTTAAACTGCTGTTTCCTCTCCACAATCTGCCCATTCTGGAATCCTGGGAAACTTTAGGCACAGTACATCTTGATCCATCAAGCTTTGGTTGAATACCTGCAGTTTGGTGAAACGGAGGTCACTATTGCAGAACTGCATAGGCAGCTTAATCACCTGAAGAAAAGATATCCTCCCAGTGATCCATCTCTGCTGGAAGCTGAATTCCAGGTAAATTGAGTTCCTTAGGTCTTTACATTCTTAACAGAAAAGATCAGTAGTTTTCATTATTTAGTTTTAAGCTGGGAAAAACTCTTGGCTTCTGGGTATTTTTTTTTTTCATTTTTAGGTTGCTCTTAAGAATGCATTGGCTGGACTTGAAACTGATAGCAGAGTAAAAGTACATAAAGTAAAGAGAACGTATTTGTGAAGGATGCAGGTGTATTTCTGCTCAAGGATCTCTTAATGAAGTGCTTGTATTTGGAGTGCATTCTTTAATCATTAATGTCTCTTTTGTTAGAGGCTGCCCTCATACAAGAACTGGCAGTCACAGAAAGTTGGCAAGAGAGATGAAAATAAACAAAAAAATCGGAGTTCTACTGTTATTCCATGTGAGTATTAGAGGAGTTAAATTGCAAGAAACAAGTTTCTTTGTTTTTTAACATATACATTGAAGAGAAAATACACTTCAAATCCCATTTAGTTTTTTGTTTGTTGGCTTTTTTAAAGCACTCCATTGGCATATTCTGCTGCTATATCAAAGCTGGGTGTCTGTCCATAATTTCCTGCTGTTTGTCAACAAAGCCAACCTCAATGCTCATTTTCTTCTCCCACGGATTAATATAGTATGTTTGTTTCTTAGGGCAAAGCTGCATTAGGTGGGTGTATGTATTTCTATATTCTTCAAGTCCGTAAAAATAAAACTCAACCCACACCTCCACCAAACTGGATCAGGACTGTAACATAGGGATAGGTGTGTACATTTTGACCTTTCTTTTTGTGCCAAGTTCCCAGTGAGATCTTTCCTGAATCTATTTGTAACTCTGTTTGGAAAAATATGAATGTATCCAGGCACCTATAAGTTTCAGATGAGTACAAAGAGTAGCTTTGGAGGCTGATCTTCACTGGGCACATGGCACAGAAGGCAAAGAAGCTTGAAATCAGAATTTGACAGTTCGGAGAAACAAGGAGAGGTGGCAAAAGGAAGGCAAGCAAGCAAACAGCTTTGTTGGGACAAGGACTCAAGATTTGTAATGGGGAGGAGAGAGACATGTCAACCTGTAGCTATGCTAGGAGTAAGATGCAGGTATAAAGGGCAGCATAGTTGTTTAAGAAGGTGTGGGCGGGGTGGGGGGGGAGTAATGGTTAAGGAATGGGAATACTGGGAAAGAGCACAAAGCAACATGGATTGTTTCATGTATGAATAGAAAACTGGTCCCTTTATTTCCAGCCAGGACTGTTCAGTTTAGAAAAGAGGCAAGGAAGGGGAGACATGATAGTAGAGTTTAATTTATGCATGGGGCAGAGAAAATGGAGAGGGTGAGATTTTCCTCCCTTTCCCAGAACACTTGAACCTGGGGTCTTCCCATGAAGGTTTAGGACAAGAAGTACTTTTTCACACAACATAGAGTTGAACTATGGAAGTGGCTGCAAATCTGAATGGCTTTAAAAGGGGCTTGGGCAGATTCATGGGGAAGGAGGCCATCAGTGGCTACTAGCCTTGATGGCTAAGGGCTAGCTCCTTTACTGGAGGTGGCATGGCTGAATATACCAGTTGCTGAAGAGCTTAGGCAGGAGGAAGTCTTGCACCCATCCTGCTTGAAGGATTCTGTGCTCAGCTGGTTTGCTACCAGCTGAATGCAGTGCTGGACTAGATGAACCTTTGGTCTGATCCAGCATGGCTTTTCTGATGTCCTTATGTAAGCAACTGCCACAGCATCACCTAGAGGGATACATCAACAGTTTTAAGGGAATGGTAAGATGTACAGAATCACAAAGATTCTTTGGAAGGAAAACCTAGTGGGCACCTCTCAAAACCGCCAAATGAAGGCTTACACAAAAACCTTTAGGGGATCCAAAATTTAATCTAAACCCTGAGATAAGGCCCTCCAAAACAGCTTAACCAGGACTTAGAAAGCTATATGGACAAAGCTTGCTGACTGAACATTGGACAGCGCAGCAGAAAACTGGGTGTGAGAATGATTGAAATTGAGTTTTCTGAAAGAGAACATGGTTGAGTGAATAGGCATTTTGATGTGGACCCCACTTTTGGATTGTGTAGTGCCTTCATGAGCAGATGTACTACATTTTGCACACTTGTGTTCTGTGAAAGAGCAGTGATTGGTGCTCTGTGAAAGTATCTAAAGATTTCTTTGTTCTGGCCTCTTGCTGTGCAGATGACTATAACAGAGTCATGTTCAAGCATGAAGACGAGGGGAACAGAGAGAGTGAAACTGATGCCACTGGATCTTCTGATGAAGAAAGTGACTGTGATGATGAACCCAACAGATACATCAATGCTTCCTACATACCTGTATGTGTGTTTGGAGAATTTGCCAGTTTTTCATTGGCTTTTAAGTCACATTCATGTAACTGTTCAAAACCATTTAATGCATATAATGCTTTATATGCCATAGAACCCTAAATGATTTTCTTATATTTACAAGAAAGGTGAAAAGTTGGAGGCTGTCCCCAATCCCATAACTGATGTTTGTAGGAAGATAAAAGTCCTGCTGGATCAGACCTAAGCTGGGTGTCCATATTCAAACCATGGTGGCTGGCTTGGGTGACTCGAAGAGAGAATTTGACAAATCCATGGGGGATAAACATATTGGTGCTACTCATGATAGCTATATGGCTCAAACCTACCTCCAAGACTGAAGGCAGTATGCCTCTGAATCCCAGTTGCTAGGAAACATGAGTTGAACGATGCTTTTGTACTCATGTTCTTCTGGTACGATATCCTTTGGGACATCTGGTTAGCTTTTGTGGGATAAGAATGCTGGACTAGGGCAGTCCTTGGTCTGAGTCAGCTCAGCTCTTGAAAGAAGATAGCGCTCCTGAATATTTCTGCTCCTGTGATGAGCTGCATTGACTGAAAGTCTCCCTTCTAAGCAACCACTAAAGTTGCAGGAGCTCTGTCCTCTTTCGCAGCTGAACCCCATGGGCCAAATGGCCATCTAGGCCAGCAGCCTGCTAGCACCAGTGGTCAACCAGATGTCAATGGGAAGCTCCCAAGCAGGTGAGGACAGGAGATTGTACCTGCAGTTCTTCCCTGGCAGAGAGGGCAACTGTGATCCGATCATGTCTTGTTTGGGGATTTACCATAACCCTTTCTCTACTTTCTACTTTCTACTCTAAGCCTGGGGTAGTATATAACATCATGACAAGGTGAAGGAAAATTTTAACTCCCATGTCTAATGGTGAGTGTGGAATACAGGAGAAGATTAATAAAGTATATGAAGTATTTTGCATATGACATTTTCACCGCTCTGATGGATGGCACTGTCTTTTGAGACATGCTGTTATCTAAATGTGTGTCTTCCACTATGAATAAGGGAAACAGGCTCTTGGGCATTGTTTAGATTTTTCTAAGGAACAAATCAAAGGGTGCATTATGCTGCAATGCCATTTCAAACACAAGATCACTTTCTTAGTAGTAGTCAAAAGCATATGAGGCTGATACTTTGAGGAAAGAATGCAGTATGGTTATTGTTGTTTTTAATCAGTTTCAATCCAGGTTACATTTTTTGGCAGCACAAAAGAATCAGTTTTTATCTCTTTGCCAAATAAAAACACAGGCTGTAATGTTAAAATAATGGTTTGCAGGTGGGAGATTTTCCTGCTAAAACTAAAGGTCTGGAATTGGGTAAGGTGGATGATTTAAAATGCCAAATGGCTGTGATTCGGTGTCTGTATGGTCACTGATTCTAGCTGTCTGTATAATATTTTAGAAATACTTTGCTGATGTATCATTTTCAGATACTTTGTACAATTGTATGCATGCAAATGTCTCTGTTGCACAATCACATGTACAAGATCTAACCATAATTAAATGCTCTTTGGCCCTTCCTATTGATTTCAGAGAGTCAGCACATGTTTAGCTTCCAGTTAAAATCAATGGGATTTAAAAGTGCTTACCTATGTTATACTCCTGATGCTCGGTGGGTGACTTTGGGCCCAACGTGGATTCTCAGCCAACCTCAGAAGGTTGTTTTTGTGAGGATAAAATGGAGGGGAGGACAGCCTTGTAAGCCTTGGACTCCTCACAAGGGGAAAAAAGTGGGATATAAATGTACAACAACAACAATAACTGTATGAATTTGATATGGACAATGCAACAAGTATTTCTGATTTTGGTGCAATAAGAATAATTGTGTAGACTGTGGGTAGAGAAGCCCAGGTCTGAGGGTCAAATTCTGCCTTCCTGGGATCCCATTCACTTATCTCTGGATCCTCTGATGGCCACACTTCCTTCTCCTGACCCAGTCCTTCTTCACCCTGCCCTGTCCTCACTTGGTGGTTTCCAGGTATTTTTGCAGCTTCCCCACCACCAATTCTCAAAGGTTGGAATGCCACTTTTAAAGCTTAGCTACTGTCAGTAAAAGGTTTAAACTAAAATACCGAAGTATTGTGGTCCACAGCCATTTCCCTCTAGCCCTGCCTTCTAGTAGAACACAGACCCTGAGAGTCTCTTTGAAATGGAATTCAGCTCTACACCTCCTTGTGAAGGTTTGGTGCCTGCCCCTTTTGTCAACTAGTGGAAATGATGGATCATCCCATGTTTCTTCATGACCTTTTCCTTCCTTGGATTTCATATCACAGGAGCTAAATAAGTCTATATCAAGTTGTCTTCTCTGTTTCCTTCTGATCTCTTTCCAGTCCAAACATGTATGAATACACATTTCAACCCAAATATTTGCCTTGAATTTGAACTTAAGTATATAGAAGAAAATTCAGGCAGTTGTTTGCCCTTCCTTAACTTACTTTAAAATTAGTATCTGTTGAGTGAAATGTGTCTCTCCCCATCCCTGCTGCTTTGGAATGACTTCAGCTTGGTTTTTACAGGGTTACTGGCTTCACTCTGCAATAATAGCGGCGCAAGGACCACTTCCAGAAACCATTGGTGACTTCTGGAGCATGGTGTTTCAAAGAAAAGTGAAAGTTATTGTTATGCTAACTGAGTTGAAAGATGATACTCAAGTGAGTGAGTCTTTATCATCGTATAGCATAATAAGTAGCAACTGCAGAGAAATGCTGGCATTCAGTTTCTCTAACCTGAAGCACAGATCTAATTTCCAAACATGGAAAATGCATCCATCAAAAAAGATGTGCAGCCTGATCCTATGCATGGTCAGCCAGGGGTAGGTCCCACTGTGTTACATGGGGCTTACTTGATGCACACCCAGGTAAGTATTTGAGGATTCTGATTCGGAGCAACAAACCAAGAGATATGTCATTGGGAAAAGGCATTTGGCACATATGCTATGAGTGACCTTTGCCTGCTGTTTTGCTCACCGCTGCTCATCTTGCTGTGTCTTCAGCTCAACTTTGCCTTGGATGCATAGTGAAGTACTATTACAGCTGTCTTACAATGGTTGTGGTGGGGGGGGGGGGGGTTGTCAGCCGCTCTTAAGCCTGAATGACCTGGAGGCATTTTGCCCTTCAAGGGCACCATTATCTTGTGCATTTCCATGCATATGATGCACATGCAAGCATCAGTGCATATACTCCCAGAATAGCTCTGCTAATGCACTTTGAAAATGTCTGAGGGTCTCTAAAAGTGCTACCTCTGGTGAAGATGCAGAGGATGATGGCAAGGAAATGGATCCCCCAACTGCGTAATGCCACTCACTGAAAGACTAACCTGGCACCAACACTGGCAAATTTTCAATGCCAGGTCAAGAGTTTCCTCTATGCCCAGGTGTTTAAAGGCATGTTGAATTTATGTTGAATTTATGGTCTTTGACTGGAATTTTTTTAGTTATTTCATATTTTGTGTGCTTTATTAATTTCAGTCTTTTTAAAGAGAACAACAGTGGGCTACTAAGATGATCTTCTTCAACAGCTAGCTTGAAGCCAGCTAGTCTTTTCTTTGCAAATACCTTCCTACCTGGACTTTACACTCAATTTTACCTGCACAGCAGTTTGGAAAGGACTAACAATAGCTTTTCTTCATTTATAGGAACTCTGTGCACAGTATTGGGAAGAAGGACAAAAACGATATGATGACTTCCTGGTGGAACTAAAAGAGGTCAACTGTTGTTCCAGTTACACTGTCCGAACATTTCAGCTAACCCATGTGAAGGTAAAATAATATTTGACTCCTCCATCATTTCTCTGGATTTTGTTGCATTGTTTTAAAGAGGAAAGACTGAGCGAGAGAGAGAGAGGTACAATCCATTCTTATATATCTCTACATGGAAGCAATCCCCATTGAATTCAGTGTGCATAGGATTATAGACTGAATTCTGTCTTTGGTTTCTGTTGTGTGTGTTGGTTGTTGCTATAAGTTCATATTACAGTAAAACAAATCTGGATGTTATTTCAAGTTTGTGAAGGAGAAATTAAGATCAGGGCAGGAGCATTTTGACGACACCTAGGCATGATGCTTGTGGCATGGAAATGTTCATATCCACAATCAATGAGGGACAAAGAAAGGACATGTCCCACCTGGGTGAGAGACAAACAAGAGTTTATTTAAAAGAATTTGCAAGTGGTTGGAAAGAGGCATTGTTCAGTATGGCATCAGTCAGTAGCATTCAATATTTCAGATCCTTGTTTAATAGTAGTCTTCAAAACAGGACTTATTTAATTATGCTGGTCATGTCTCTTTCAGTTTTTCCACCTGTTTTCTCTCCTCTCCTCCTCCTTTTACTCTCCTTTCCATCTATCTGCCTCTAAAAACTAATGAAATGAAATAATTTTAATAAAAAACGGTGATGGTGCCACTGCTCTAATCCAAATTTTGTAGACTGAGGTGTGCATGAATTTATTTCCTTGCCAGTGTTGTTTCTGGCCAACCTAAGAGCTACCTTAAAATAAGAAAAAGTATCTCTTTTTTATGTGAAGTGTGCAGCGAAGAAATTAAAAGTTATTTTTACACAGATATAAGGCAGTTCCTTCAGTTTTACCTAGCGTTACTTAATCTTTTTAATGACACATTGTTCAGGGTTTTTTTCTTGTCTGTCTCCTTAAAGGACAAATAATGAATTAGTTCAACTTCTTCATAAGAGGCTCCCTGATATATATTTTGCTATGTGTAGGTGCCATTAATCTCCTCTTCTAAATGGTTCTCATCAGCATGGGCCACTTTGTCATCTCTTGATGTATCTGTTTCTTGCAGAGGAAAGAGACCCATGAAGTGTTTCAGTATCAATACCATAAATGGAAAGCTTTTTGTCCCCCAGAAAACCCCAAAGAAATAGTCAACATGATCCAGAATTTGAAACATAAGCTTCCAGCACTAGATCCAACAGCTAATGCAATCAAGTTCACCCAGAATTTTCCAGTTGTCATTCACTGCCGGTGGGTACAGTTATGGAAATATTTCTAGATGTTTTGTGCCTAGATTTGTTTTTGGTTGCAAGTTCAAAATTCCTGGCTTTAAATTTATCAGTAGTAAGATAAATTAGTCTTGCTTAAAGGTTGCTACAAAGAAATCTGTGGTCAGTGTTCTCATGTTCTTTTCCAAGTTAAATCAAGGATTCATCTAAATCAGAGGTGAGCACAATATAGACCTCTTGATGTTTTGGTCTTCACCTCCGGGCAATTCTTGCCCACAGGGGCTTCTGGAAGTTGAAACTGAAAACACTTGGAGATCTACCTTCTGCATACCCCTGGCATAGGTCACCGTCCCATCCTCCCTCACCACTCTTCTTCAAATGTTTTGGACTGCTACTTCCATCATCCCTAGCTTTCAGCAATGCTGGCTAGGACTGTTGACAGCTGAAATCCAGAACTTCTGGAAAGCACCAGCTTAGGAAAGCTTTATCTAGTACAATGGCCTGTTTCTTGACAATATCCACCCAAAGGCTGCTGGAAAGTCAAGAAGGAAGGTGTGAAATTATACCATTTTCTCTTTGCAATAAGTGTTTCATACTTCTGAAAGATTTTTTAAAAAATAGTACCTCTGGAAGTACCTTTGTTTTTATAGACCTCCATCGTGCACCCCCTGTCATGTAATCAGATTAATTTTTCCTGTAAAGATGTTCCAACTTCTTATCTTTTGGTTAACCTTTCTGCTCTTTTTCCAGCTGCAGATCCATATTCCTAATGTGGCTACATCACTGGTATAGATAAAAATGTTATAACACTTTTATAGATGCATCTTTTTATAGATCTTTTTATAGATCCATTTCCAAACAATGTTTAGCATGGAACTGACCATCTGTATCAGTGTCACACATGGATTTGACATTTTCATCAAAAATCTCTTTCCTGATTATTCGCCACTAGTTCACCTATATAGCAGAGGGGTCTGAAGTTAGGGTGCTATTTCTAGAAACTGCTTCTTTGTACAGTTTCTTTCACTGAACTTCATTTGCTGATTTGTTGCCCATTAACCCAGTTCAGAGAGAACCTTGCAGAGCACTTCACAATCTTCTTGGATTTTCACCATCTTGAATAATCTAGTGTCCTTCACAGACACTATTAGCGTCCTTCACAGACAATTCAAGACTCAGAAAATGTTCCTCAGAGCCAAGAAAAATGGTACAAAACTGATGTGCTTCTGAAAGAGGCTTCCTTCCTCGGGAACCACTGATGTGTTTTAAAAGATTTGCAGAGCAATCTGAAATGCAGCAAGAATTAGCAAGACTTTTAAAACTATACCCTGAGGAAGGAAACCAGTTTTGTGATTCTGTCCGGGTTCTGCACAAAGATAGATGGTGCGTATCAGTGAAGTCCAGGCCCAGGCTAGTTACTCCACTGACACTGCACAATGGCTTGTAATGAGTTCCCACATGAGTAAACTTGGATGCCATGAATCTCGCTGTATAGAACGTTGAACCTATGAAGCATCCTGCTCTCCTGTACTTGCGGCCTTATTTCTGCTGTATACTAACTGTGTTGATTTCCTGGAATGTCATTTTACAGAGATGGTTCTGAGCAAACAGGAGTATTTTGTGCCTTGATGCACCTCCTGGAAAGTGCTGAGACTGAAGGTTTAATAGATGTTTTCCAAGTTGTGAAATCTCTTCGTAAAGCCAGGCCAGGAATGGTTACTTCCTTTGTAAGTAAATCATACTACAAGTTACTCAGGTTCCTCCTCCTCCTCCTCCTTATTCTGTAATAATACTGTCAATGTTACTGCAAATCAGGAGATTGAGCTTCTTCTGTCCTCCGTCCTTTATGCTACAATCTTATGCACATTTACCCAGAAGTAAATCCTATTTAACATAACATGACTTACTTCTGAGTAGTCATGAATGTGATTCCACTATTAAAATACCACAAAATCTAAGGTGGTATTAATGGCTTAATACAATAAAATACAAGAACCAAACAATTAAGATAACACATAAAACAGAATGTAATATCAGCAAAGCAGTAAGAAAATCATGTTGGTTCCTTTCCAAATCTAAATAGAATGTTTTAGCTTTCTGTTAAAAGGGGAGAACAATGGACACCAAGCTAAAAAGCTGCCTCCAGGAATGGAATTCTGTAGCCACCACCAAGAATGCCCTGTCTAAGCTTTGCAGGGGGAGGGGCATACATTGGGTGGGGGGACCTCTGCTGAAGAGCTCAGTTTGCAGGCATATGCATTTGAAGCCTCAGCTGCACAGTTTAGACCAAGTCCTTCATATTTGCAAAGGATTATCCCACCTGTTCTAGGGCACATACACATGTAGGGGGTACTTCCTGGGCCTGTCATGCTTTTGCTGTACTACAGGTGAGGAACAGGTGAACAATGGTGGGCAAGTGCTCTTCCAGGGTAGCTTGTCCACATTTACTGAACTACTAAACTTCTCTTTTAGAGACCCACAAGAAACTTAGGAGGAACCCTGGGTTCCTTCCAAGTCAGTCTGAATAGGACAGTTTTAAGAATAATGGATGGTGGTGAGTTAGTAGGTCCAGATAGCACACCTTGCACCTTTCTGCATGCTTCATCTCCCTCCCACTTGAGAAAACCACTTGGGAGAAGACAGAGATCATTCATAGGGATGAACGAATTACTTTGTATATATTTTAATTCCTTTTTGTTTGTTCTGTTTTGTTTGAATCCAATGTAGGAAGATTATCAGTTTCTATATGATGCTGTTGCGAGCATGTATCCTTCCCAGAATGGAGAACTGCAAAAGACGCAATGCCCAGAACACAAAGTGGATATTCAGAATGATATAAAGAAAGATGAGGAAGCTCATTCGGTTGCAAGTGATCTCTGCATTCCAGTTCAAGAAACTATGAACAATAAGGAAATGGTTGATGATTCCAAACCCAAGGATGGTTCTAGCCAAGCAGAAAGTTCTTCTAATGGACCTTCAAATCCAATCTTAACTGAAGTAGCCTAGAGTCCTTTTGAACCCTTCCAGTTGAAGGTCTCCATGCATTTGCAGTAAATTGAAACAGAACAAAATATGGGCATTTCCTTCTGAGTTGCAACCTCTTTTAATAAGACCTTGAAAGAATTGTTTCCTCCACTGTATGGTGTGAAATAGATGAAAGTTGTGGATAGTTTTAGTGTACTGTGAATTTTGAGGGGGTTTGTATGTAGATTTGGTATTTTGATTGTATGGCATAAGTTGTATTCTTTAAATTTTTGTTTAATCGGGCTGTTATTTTTAATGAAATTTCAGATAAATACAAAGGAGATAAGAAAACCTTTTGCATTTTTTAACATGAAAAAATATAGACAGTGTGCAGATTAGCTAACCTATCACTTTTTGGTTAAAAGGGGAAATATCCACAACTCAACCAATGATGTAGTGGCTAATCCTAGAAGTAAAACCCTAACCCTTTACTATTATTATAGGAGACACTGACATCAACTATTATATCCTCAGGCTTCCCTGTTTCCTGTGCATATAACTGTAATTCTTAAAGTACCTAGGAAAAATGATTTTTTAAATTATTCCCTTGATAATACAAAGTAAGTGGATGGGGATGGGTTGATCTTGAATGGGTATTTAAGATGCATTCACTTTCCAAAAAATCTGCTCCTAGTGAAGACGGAGACTGCTGGAACTCTATCTTGTAGGGTGAGCAGGCTGAATTCTTGGGCTTTCCTTGCAGATGCCACGATAAATTCCAAATGTACCACTCTGCCACTGAGAACAACCAGTACTTCATGTCCAAAGGAAGCATATTTCTCAAGTAACATTCCACCACGTCACACTTTTTAAACTAAGCAGTTTTAAAATGAAACTAGAAACTAGTGAAAGAGGCAAAGGAATTTTAAAAAATCACATTGGCTACACCTAATATCTTGTTCTTTGGATCACAGTGATGGACAGTGAAGAAGGGGGCAGAAGAAGCGGGGTGGGGTGAAAAGTCCTTGCTGGTGGCCTCTATGAGCAAAAGGTAGTTGTAGATCTGGTATTGAAATGGGACACACAATGTGCAATGCCTATTATAGATATTAGAGCATTCCTTGATATTGAACAGAATAGACTGTGATCCTGCAGAGTATATTTAAGGCTATCTGGATCTTAAGATACTGATAAAAGATCACGAGATCATGACTGAAAGTTCATAAAGCTAAGGTACATGTGACAGATCCATTGTCCTCTCACAGATCCATTACCATGTACCAAGATTCTCATCAACTTTAAGCTTGCACGTCTAAAATCAGCCTCAGGATGTCACTGTTTTCACAGGAATTCACCTGTTCATTCAACTCCAACAAACATAAGTTATGAACACTGAATGTTTTACAAAATTGTGGAGAAACATTGTTCAGTTGACATTTGATCCTACATGTTAGGACAGCTGGGTTTTAAAGAAATAATATTCTGACTTGCATGGTATTATTCTTACAAGATTTTCCCTCTTTTTTATTTTTGTATATGCTATGCTTTCTGAATGTTTGTTGCAGATTTCAGTTTTATATGAACAAACATTTATATGTATTATATTTCTGATTATTTCTACTTTGAAATAAAAATAATGTATCAATTTTTAAAAAACCTTCCTAATATGGAAAATGTGACATCAGCTGAAAATGGGTTTTTTTTAGGAGATTGACATAAGTGGATGGTTTTTCCAATGCAAAATGTATCAGAGCCAAACTAAATATGACAGGCTCTGTAATGTTGGATGTGCAATTTGTTTGGGGTTCTTGATGTTACTCTGGATGAGGGAAATATACAATGTTTTCTTAAATGATTAAGAGGTCCAGCTGAACCAACAACCATGGCTTTCCTCTATCTAAATCTGGGCAAATAAACAAGGCCATTTCACTCCCAAAAACCAGGCCAAAAGCCAGCCTAAAACAGAAACAAGACACCCAATAATCAATGTGCAATCAGAGTATGGACAGATACAACTCTACGGCCTCCTTATGTTGCCTGGGGCCATAGAATCATCCCAAATCCTCACTCCACGGTCCTGTGACCTCAGAGTTCGGAACTGAAGACAACCCCCCTACCTCTATGTGGTGGGCTGTCTCTTTGTGGCTGGTCTCAGAGACGTGGAAAAGGGCCACACAAGGGAGCAGGTGGGAGGACGAGTGGACGAGTCCAGTCCACCAATGACTTGAAAGCCATGTGGTGCATTGATTAAGACCATGGGACTGGAACTCAGGAGATCTGGGTTCTAGTCCCCACTCAGTCACTGAGCCCATTGGGTGACTTTGGATCAGTCACAGACACTCAGCCCAATCTACCCTCACAGGGTTGCTGTTGCTGTTAATTTCATTTATAAACTGCCCATAGCTGAAGCTCTCCATATTGTTGTTGAAAATAAAACTGGAAGGAGCAGGAGAATTAGGTAAGCTGTCTTGAGTTCTTTGACAGGAAAAAAGGTAGGATATAAATATAAGAAAGAGAGAAAGGGAGACATCAATGACTTACCCTTTTTCCCATCAGTGCCCCAAACTCCCTCCTTCTCCCCCATCCCCAGAGCATTATCTAGATGGCTGAAAATGACCTGCTAGGTGACATTCACCCCTCCTTACTCCATGCTTTGGATCCATGAAGCCTGAGTTTGGCAGCTTGCATGCATCCACAATGGAGGTCATTCGAAGGAGCCCTAAATGATTTTATCTGTGAACTGTCTTGCAAATGGATATCCTCCAATTCATCTCAAGGACGAGCTATATAAAGCACCCTACCATTCAAAGCATCTCACCTGGCCAACTTTTCATGGATATAACAGTGATAGTGGAGTAAGATTTCTTTGCTGTCACCACCATGAAAGGGTAGGTGGGCTGTGACTTAGATGCTTTCCATTGTCTTCCACCATCTCTCTAATCATTACCTTTGCCATTTAATTGCCCGCACTCCCAGAAAACTAGGATGCCACCTGGTTTTGCAATATGAAAAGGGGGCTCTGAAATAAAGGCATCCAGGCAGATTCCTCATTGCAGAAGTTGGTTAGGATGTCATTAAAATAGCCAGCCATAGCAATGAAGGAAGAAAGACATAGAACCATAACGAGGAGAGGAAGATATTAAATTAGACAGGTGCTTGTGTGTCTCCAGTGCCAGAAGATGTCCCGCTTCCCGCAGAATTACACTGCTTGTCCACCAGGCTGTGCTAAAACATTTCAAATATAAGTGCACCTTTAAAAATACATTGAAATGAATACAGCAGTAGGATAAGAAAAGACTTGTACCCCATAGTCACTAGTGCCAATGATATGCAATGAAAGGAAGACCTCTGCTGTACCTATAGTCATCCAGGACTTTTGCCTGTTGAACCTGCTTCTGGCTCAATACTTGTAAGAATGATCTGGTTGCGGGATCCACAGCAGATTTTAACTCACTTTGGTAAGTCCAGTTGTGCCAATCCTAAATTTGACTCTCTTAATGGAGCAATGGTTCTGGGGAGATTTGTGGCATTCGTGGAAGGTCAGTGCGACCTGTGCCATTTTCCATCTCACTGACTCCAGTGGGACAGAAATACGTAGGGTCATGAGTGTCCCAACCCCAGCTGGGAGACCTCCTTCATACTTGGTGGAGTACTCTACCACTTCTAAAGGTCCTTTACCTCCTTCCCAGGAGGTATGATAGATCCAACTCATGGACTGGGCTTTCTACTGTCAAAGGAGAAATGTCTTTGATCAAATAGAAATTCAAATGCCAAAGAGTCCAAAGTAAATAGCTGCAATAAATCAAAATTAAAGGAAAAACTTCAAAGGGTAAAGTAAACATGAAAGTGGATTTTTAAAAAAACAACTTTTTTTCAGTGGGGGGAAGAATGAAGAGGGGAAAGGATTTTTGTCTCTATTAGTGATGTTTTGAAATGCAGTCATATCCATGCTGATAACCCTTGCATTGCAATATGATACTTCTTGAGAGATGTTACAGTGAGAAATGAGTAATGATCTCAAGGTTCAAAATGATTTGAAGAGGCACAGCCATGCAGGGAAGAGCTATTGCAAGTGCTTTCAGGATAAAGACCACCCAGGGGGGAAATGCTTTAGAAAAGGAACCCGGGTTAAATAAAACACAAGCATAGTTTGAGCTGGGCCAGAAAAAGAAATGAAAAAAGAGCCTCTGTCTATGCAGGTGTTTAGCTGTTAGCCTGCTGGATGTCTTTGGGGGAAATTGGCATGCCAGATTAAACAACCGACATGGCTGCCAACTGTATGTTTTTGTAGCCTGATTTCAGCAAAACCTTATATAAGGTGAAGGTTCTTAGGCCATCACTAGTACAAAATTGATAGTTATACTAATGATCATTGGCTCAAACACTTGTTTAAGGCCAGTTCAGACAGCTATTCCTCACCTGCATATGTTCAGATTGAGAACTGGTCAGTAACTGAATTGGGGATGGTTCAGATATGCGTCTTCCTAACTTGAAGATTCAGCATCAGCTGGTAACCTGCACTAGTATTAGTTACTGGGAATCCTCACCAGTGGAGGGGAGCTAATCCCCTTCTGTCCTGCTTGTGGGCTTTCCAGAGCCATTCGTTTGACTACTGTGTGGAATGGGATCCCAGACCAGATGGACCTCTTGGGTCTATCCAGTCTTTTCAGAAGAGCTCTTCTTATGCCCCTCTAATTGATCTCAACTGTAAGTTCCCCACTTTTCTCTCTACATTTGCAGTCTTTCTATTTCATAGAAAGAAAAAGATATCAAGGTTGGAAAAACATACTGAGAAATGAGGTGGCTGAAACTTTATAATAGGGAGTAAAACAGGACTCAGGTTCTGTAAAAAATAAACTTTCCTCTGAGAGGAGCAAAACCTTCAAACTCCAAGTACAACTCCAAACTCTGGTGCCTTTATAACGTACAGTGCTGCAGACTTCTTTAGAAGGCCAGATGCTGAAGATGAATCTCAAATACTTTGGCCACCTAATGAGAAGGAAGGACTCACTGGAGAAGACCCTGATGCTGGGAACAATAGATGGCAAAAGAAGAAGGGGATGGCAGAGGATGAGGTGGCTGGATGGAGTCACTGAAGCAGTCGGTGTGAGCTTAAGCGGACTCCAGGGGATGGTGGAGGACAGGAAGGCCTGGAGGAATGTTGTCCATGGGGTCGCGATGGGTTGGATGTGACTTCATGACTAGCATAGCTGCAGACTTTTGAGAAGTCCATCCCATTGCCACTACCTTTACTGCGGGAGTTAAGGAAAGGATTCAACAGTTCATCATTCATTTTGGTGGTCTCCAACTGTTGCAGGTCACATGGACAAAAGTCAAGCACATTGCTAGGAAGTTTGGCACTCTCCACATGAGAGAGGCCATCTTGGGAAGGCAGCAATGCATTGCCAGTGCACATGACTAAGGAGCATTGACAAAGATGTGGTTGGGAGTTTACACAGGTTGTTGACTTGTGAGCTGAAGGAGTGATGAATTTTGCACTTTCACTGGAATTCACTGGGCTCAAGCTTCTCAAATTTCAAAAGCTAACACAACATGTTGTGTTAGAAAAACAGGCCATATAAACTCTTTGCTTTTGCACAATGAGATTGTCCTACAATCACTTTTTGGCTTCTCCAATGGACCCTGGGATTTGCCAGAAATTCACTGTTGGTTACAAAGATTTGACTGTATATGTCACAAAAATATGTATCAGTTTCTCTTGCTCAAACACAGATTAAGTGATGCCTAAATCAATGGGTACAGGAAGAGGAGATATAATTGCCAAAGACAGGAATCCCAGTAGGATGTGGCATGTATATTCCCCTTCAGCATACACATAATGTAACATGCAGCACTTGTGTACTCAGAGACTTATAATCTGCCTTCCGCAAGGAGCCCAAAACTGTGTTCTAACAAGTCTAACCACCCTATTTTATTTTCATGACCAACTTGACAGTATCTGTCTACCAAGACAGGTCACTGTACGTCTATGCAACATACTAGAAAGGAAGGCGTTCAGGTTCAAGGCTCAGTACTTTGCATTCAGATCCCTGGTACTTTTGATATGGTGTCCACCCAATGTGGTCAATTGCCGTTTCTCTTGTCCCCAGCCATTTGGCTGTGCTATCTGGGGATAATGGCAACTTTAGTCCTACACAGCTAGAAGCACAAGGTGAAGGAAACTGGAGGATATTGGTTGTACCAAAGTCTTTTACCCATGAATCATTTTTGCAAGTCTTAGTAAAGTTTTCGCTTCCTGAAATGAGAATCTGTTTGCTGCTGTGTATTTGGGGCACCCTGTGCAGTCAGTTTTCATAATCTGTTCCAACATTCTCCACTCCTCCACTTTGAATGTCATGATGCATTAAGAATGGAATGCAACAGCTGTTTGTGATCATGTGACTGAATCAGCTTTCTAGCAGATGCAGCAGCATTAAAAGTCCCCACACAAGGATACTTGTGGATTGTTCAAGCCTTCTTTGTTAGTATTGTTGTGAAGGAGGCATCTGAGGTAATCTCAGGCATTGGCAGCCACCCAAAACCAGATCAGCTGCTCCTTGTTAGCAATGGTGGACAGCAGAAAGACACCCGGAAATTGCAAATGCCGTCTTGACAAACAGGAAGGCGTGCCATGTCTTGCAAAGAGGACTATGGAGGCACAACCAGCCAGAGGCTAAAAACTTCTGCATTATCAGGAATGTCAGCTATGAACAAACAGGAGGATAAAGTGAAGTCTAATCTGACATCACCTCAACTGCAGTCACCTGGCCAATGTTTTCCAAATAAGGATGGGCAAATCTGTCCATTTTGCTCTCTCCCACACATCTTTTGAAAGTATCAGGTTATTTCTCTTCCAAATAGAAACTTCATGAATCTTAGGACAGGCTTGTGGAAACAAACAAATGTAATGCTCACCCTGCTACAATAGCAATATTCAATTGATACAGCTATTCCCAGCTTGGAAAGTATCATGAAGTACCTGCCTTCTATATTCTTAAAGGTTCAGAGCCTGTCTAAAAGAAGAGGAAGACAACAAGGAGGACGAGGAGGTTGGGATATTAATTCATTATCATAAACATGGTTAAATGCATAGGGATTCAAACAGACTTTTAAGAACAAAGCCAGGGCCTAGATGATAAAATCTATCCATTTGGTTTCTCCTACTTCCATTTTGAAAATTCTTTTTGTCCCTTTATATAGAAGTTTCAAATTTAGGGACATTCTCACCAAAGCCAAAGTAAAACAAATTTCTCCCTCATCCCTAGTTTAGCTTCCTACTTATCCGAAGACCCAGAAGTCCATTGCAATGAATTACACCAAATAGTTTGACTCGAGCATAGTCATTGAGGAATTCAACCAAACTTGTTCATGTTTCCATAAGAGCAGAAGTTTGTGCTAAAGAGAACACATTCCTCACACATGAGGAATTCCACTGGCATTTTTGACAGTACATAGATTTGCACACTGCCATGCATTTTCATAGTGCTGCACACTCTGTTGGGAATGTAAGAGGCAGTTGTTCTTGGCGTGTAATTCAGGGCCATGGTGACACCAGCTCTTTGGATGAAGACATGAGATGGTAGAGGAAGGAGAGCTCGCCTCAAGGCTGTCTTTTCCAGGTGTTCAGGCACGGGAACCTGCAGAGTCTGGAAGTGCCATGAAGGGAGAGGAGCCAGAGCAGCCTAGCCTAATGACCCTGTGATGTGGTGTCAGAAGAGAAGGGCTAGCCAACCGGAGGGCCTGAATACAGCCAGCAGGCTTGCCCGTCTCCAGAGGGGCAATCCCAGAGGGGTGGCATCCAGGTCACTGAAAAAGAGTGTGCTCAGAAATAGTTTCTAGGTTTGGGTTCAACAAACTGTTCTGTGCATGCTCAGAGGCTCTTTGGTGGCTATAGCTTGCTGGAAATACATTCAAAATAAAGAATTTTGCCATTGAAGTGTCTGTTGTTTGAAAGAGTGAAAGGGAAAACCTAGTTTCTGGAACACCGGGGAATATTTGGGGATCCTGGCTAGACACACATGTCCTTGACTTTTAAGAATGTGCTCACTTTGCTGCTCTTCTAACAAAGTTCCTAGTGCGAAGTATGGCTCTGGGCAGGTTCACCAAGGATCTTTGGTGCTCACAAAGGCATTTGCCCATAGCTGGACCTCTCTGTGTCCTTCATATGCACACAGTGCAAGGCGAGTATTCCAAGGATTCAGTGCCTCTCATAGTGAGCTTATCCGGAGTGAGTTTCATTGGTTACCCTCATTAGGAGTGTGAGGGTTTGTCTGAGTAAGGGAAATGTAGGAGGACCTGACAGGGGAGCAGCTTTGCATAATTCCATGGCTCTTTAAAGGAACCCTAGAGATTGTTCATGGTGGAAAGTGTGAGCAGAGGTGGCATTAAAAGCAACAATTGCAACAAAAAGGGAGATTAAACAAGAAAAATGAGAAAACAAACCAAGTCTGAAAGAGAAATACAATCTTTTTCTGTAATAATGGCTGGAACAATAGTTTTAATAATAATAATAGTTGGAAAGGTTCCTTCAGTATTGTTTCTAAAGCCCCTTAATATTTTAGGCAGATGATACCATGTATGCAGTGCAACTAATAAATTGTTCAGAAAATGTAAAGAATTATGGTGAAAATTTAAAATGGTATCTATTTCCAAGCATGGTGAAGTTCAGCCACCTTTCCCTTTCCCCAAATAAAAAAGGACAGACATTTCTAGAGGTGAATGAGAAGAGAGGGAAGAAAAGATAGACTGGGAATGAAATATTAAAATTATATTTAACAGACTTGTTTCCATTGTTTGTTGAAATGGATTTATTATGCACTTAAAAGAAAATACCTCTTTTAGCTTTCACTTACCCAGCAGATCTACTCAACTGAAATTGATGCTGCTGTTTTCAATGCTATTTTTGAAGTTACCATTATGCTGGCAAAGACATCTTCCTCAGCTTTGTCCTTGTGTTCAGAAAACAGTTATCCTAGGATGAATAACACTTTTACATAGGTCAACATTTGGTGGGTTTCAGCTCACAGTCATGTGGAAGTCCATCTGAGTGTCAAGCGTGGCTCTTCATTCACATTTATGTCCTCTCAGGATAAATGATCGTGTGAAAAAGAGCAATTGTTTTTAGATCTATATTCAGTGATTGCAATGAAATATTACCTCAGAAGAAAAACCTTTAGTAAATGAACTTCTGTGAAATGTTTGGCTCTAATCCCTTTTCCAGAGATGGGTTGAATTCAGTCTTGTGTGGTCTCTTCTTTCTCTACTTCCTTTTTTTCTTCCTCCTTCTCCTCCTTCTTGAATCCCTGTGGTACTCTGATGTCTTTAGGAACAGTGCTACTTCTTACTGATCTGAAATATGCCTCCTTGCCTAAGAAGTGCCTTAGAGGATCATACCATGATGGAAGGCTTTGAGGGCACACCAATAAGGAAGCTATGCAAGAAAATTATTCTCTCTCCTTCATGGATAGGAAATAAGAAATTCCTGACTCCACCCAGAGACAGCAAAGACAAGTGACTGAGCTATATTCTGAAACTATCCATAAAGATAATAAAGTCCAAGAGCTCCATTTAGTTTAGTTGTTTCCAGAACTGCAGCAGCCTGTATGTACTCACTGGACCAACAGTCCACCAATGGATGGATCACCTTTTGCCCACTCCATTTTAGCCCCAAATGCATGTGTGTGCATGGTTGCTATGTAAAATCAATGTCTCTTGATGTAACAGTGAATTAATATATGTTTTGAAAATAAACTGGAGAGGCAGAACATTTCTTTTCAATATGTCATTTGACATATCACACAAAACTAGTTTTAATTAACTAGTCAATGAATGACCTTTAATGTATACTAACATCAATGTCTGGGAAGAAGGACAGAAAGTGTGAGAAGGAACAAACAACATCTGAAATTGGTTCACAGGTGATCAACCATGTTTGTTAGTGAATGTTCATTTGTTAGGTTTGTGCAGTTGGCCTAAGAATGACATATGAGCAAGATACTTTTGTTAGTGATGGTTAAACAAGGATACAGGATCAACAGGGACCCTTAGGGCATTGACTCTGTTGATGAGACTGCCACTGAAGTAGCTGCTCCTTCCTTTGACAAAAGTAACTGTCAATACTGATGGCATTTTCCAAATCAGAAAGCCACAAATTGAGAAATCTGCTCAATTCTTTAAATAATAAAAATTCAGAGCAGCTACACTTAGAGGCTCATCCTACGGTTTCTGGGTGAGAATCCCCAGGACCAAACACTGGCTTAGAAAACCCCTCCTGAGGTCAAGGCAGTGCTCTGACTTTGGGAGGGAGAACCTTTTCCTCCCTCATCCAGCTTGCAGCCAGCCCAGAAAGAACCAAATTGGTTGCCGGGTTAAGGCTGGAAAATTGCCCTTCAAGGGGAGGAAACAAGGCCTTGTTGGAGAGTATGGAGGAAGAAAGACTGGAGAGGAAAGGATATGATTTATTCTTAGCATCCTTCTGCTACCTTCCTCTTCTCCCAGTGCCTTAGCTGGATGGGCTGAGAAGCCAGTCTGGACACAAACTCGAAGACTGCCTCCACTATTAGAAACATAGAAACATGGAAACAGAGTGAGTCAGAAGGGGTCTCTTGGGCCATCTAGTCTGACCCCCAGCTCAAGCCAGCTCTGCTCATGACATGCCTACCATGTGCATGTCTAATTTCTCCAGTTCTGTTGACTTCAGCCCAGCAGAGGATAGAAATCTCAGAGCCTCTGTTATGTGTGTGTCTGTGGGAATTTCCAAGCAGTGAGGGGGCAGAATATGGGATCCTTATTAAGGCTGGGAGATCCACCCTATTACATCATTTTATGCACATTTGTACCTCCCAAACCAATAGATGCACTGAACGCATGGTGGCAGAGGCTTTCAGGGGCTACTAGCCTAGCTGGCTATGGGCTGCCTCCTTCACCAGAGGTGGCATCCCTGCATACACCTGTTTTTGGGGAGCTTGGGCTGGTGGGAGCCTTGCACCCATCCTGGTCAAGTGATCCTGTGGGCAGCCGGTGTACAGAGTGCTGGTCTAGGTGGACCTTTGGTCCAATACAGCATACTTTTCTTATGGATGAATAAGACATTTGCTGTATAAAATAATCTCCTCTATAGAGTCCTAGACTCTCTAGATGGATCAATGCACAGCCCACCAATCAGGAAACACAGATCTCAGTTTATTATCCTGGTTTGTGAATATACTGTGGTTTGAACATATGATGGTTTCCCAAATTCAGATGCAGTGGGAAATGACAGCTTGAACAAAACTGCAGCATGATTAGCAGGGTTAAGTTTCTTCTCCTTGCATGCAAACCAGGGGCAAAGGGAGAAGGGAACAAATTAGCAACTGTCATATGTCCTGGTACAATCTGGATGTCTGAACCCAAGCATCACCATGTGCATTAGATATCTTGACCCACATTTTGTCTTGATGGACAGAAAATCTACCTTCTCAGCTGAACAAATTAGTCACAGGCATTAGGATAGGTGGTGCAAAATGCAGCAACATGAGCGTTACATGAGAATTCAATATATGGCAGACTGAACAATACATAGTCCAGTATTTCCTAAGCTGGTGCCTCCCAGTTTCAGCCACCCCAGGGCAGCAAGGCCAAAAGCAGCGGTCAGGAATTTCTCTGCTCCAACATGCCTTCTCTATATATGCACAATTTGTCATTGATTCTAGGCACTCTTTCCAAAAATAACTTTTAAACTGATAGACACCCTGTTTTTCTGAGTGACTGAAGCAGAAACCTCATAGAAACCACTGCCTGCATATGTAATACCCCCAAACTTTCAGAAAACCTAGTAGGACTACAACCCAGGTGGATATTTTCCAAAATGAAATGTCCTCCTTGTGCCACCATCCATTTTCCTTCAGTTACATCACTCCTAGAAAAAACAACTACATCTCTTCTGAAACCATTCCAGACACTCTTCAGAAGAATATGAAACTCACAATGTGGGAAAGACACACTGGGAATGAGGGGTGCTTATATAAAGTGCAGAATGCAGAATCAAGGAAGATAGAAATGTCACTCCTTGTTTCAAGAACATCTCTAGTTCTGGCACCTCTTCCTTCCTCCTTTTCTTCTTCTTTTTGTTTCGGCAAGCATGCTGACTACTGAAATAAATGTATCCTGATGCAGGTTCAAGGCTCTGTTGATAAGTTTTGTAGTAAAATCTCTGGTAATCTTAGACATATGTTTGCATCTTTAATTGCATTCCTTATAAAATATATACCTTGTACAGTTATTACTAACAAGCAGGCAATTTCTGATTTATGACTTGGAATGTATGCCTTTAATAGTATTTCCTGCTGTGTTCAAGTAATTCATAAAGATACACGGGTTGGTGAGTAACTTAGATATTTAGAGATGAAAGTGATGAAATAAAGAAAGTTCCCCCCGCTTTGTTTTTTGCAGTCATGCTGTCTACAAATGTGCAGTGTGTGAGTAGCTTTGGAGACACCCAGGCACCATTCTTGGGAGACGGCTGCTTGCTGTGTTTTGGCTTTGTTTTTTTTGTTTTGGTGGGATAACTTTAGTGGAAATGTGTGAAAGATTGCTTCAAGGGCTGAGGTCTCCGGTTTCGTGATCTGAAATATAACCACAACAGTGCCGTTACTGAGTTTTTCAGAGAACTACTTTGTACATGGCAGTTAGTACTTTAGTGTGATGCTGCAGTTCTTGTGTGTGCCACTTTCCAGTTGGACAATGCTTCTGGAGAAAGAGATCCAAAAATCTTATATGTCTTTCTGACAGACCCAGATTCCTGTATGAATTGAACCACCACAGGAATGTGTTGAAAAACAAACAAATGAAATGCCCATTCCAAACCCTGAAAAATACTTTGAGTTGAAAGACTGAGGGGGGACATGATATCTCTCTATGAGTACCTCAAAGGCTGTCACAAAGAGGAAGGTTAAGGTTCTTCCTGATGCCAGAGTATAGGAGATGGAATAATCCATTCAAGTTGTGACAACCCAGATTCGGGCTGGACATCAGGAAAAGCTTCCTCACTGTCAGAGCAATGCAACAGTGGAACCAGCTGCTGGAGAGGTGGTGGGCTCTCCCACACTAGAGACATTCAGAAAGAAACTCGACAGCCATCTGAGTAGGATGGTGTAATGTGGTATCCTGCAACAGCAGGGGATTGGACTCGATAGCCTTCATGGCCCCTTCCAGCTCTGCTATTCTATGATTTGATGATTTCCCATTGAAACCTCTGCATCCTTCAAAATTCCTCCGAAATCTCTACATTGGTGAAGCAGGTGAGCTCTTAAGGCACCACCATGTAACATGTGTTAAGTGGGGATGACTGTTCCCTTTTCTCAAAGGAAAGATGTTCCAGAAATGTCATAGAATTATGATTGCTATCAGTAATACCCTTGTCTCTAACCTATTTCCCTACTTTGTATGTTCTCCACCAGGATTTGCAGCTCTTCATACATGCCTGTAATCCCTGAGATTTTCCTCTATTGTGGTAAGCTCATTGTGAAGGGAGCAAAGGCTGGACACTGGGGGTTTCATAGGCCTTAAAAGCAGAGCAATTGTGTGTTGGGAATGGAAGAGGCAGATGTTCTTGGAGTGCATTTCAGGGCCAGGGTGACAATGACTCTTCAGATGAGGATGGTGAGGCCTGGGAAAGGAAGTCTGCAGACACAGAGACACTGGAAGAAGGAAAGCTTACCTCAAGGCTGACATCCCCAGGTGTTCAGGCAGAACCTGAGAGCTGTCAGGATCTGCAATTGTTGGGAGGATGCATGGAAAGGAGCAACATGAGCCAAGGAGCCCGGCCCAATCCTTGACCCCATGACATGGTGTTGGGAGAGAAGGGTTAGCCAGCTAGAGGGTCTGTCTACAGCTAGGATGCTTGCCTGTCTGTAGAAAATCACTCCCAGATTTAACCCTACTTAAATGGAGGGTTCTTGGAAATAATAGTTCCTAGATTGGGTTCAACAAACCACTTTATTTTCATCCCAGTAACCTCGCCATATTCTTCAATCCTTTGTAGGAGTTTAGGCATTGTTACTAAAGGTTCCTCTGTTATGAAAACTAGATCATCCGCAAATGCTGGTAATTTCATCTCTGATTCTAGTACCTTTAATGTCAATATCGTCCCTGATATTTTTGTTTAGTACTTCTACGATCAATATAAACAACAGAGGTGATAGCAGGCATCCTTGTCTTGTACCCTTTTGTATATCTATAATATTTGTAAATTCTCCATTGATTATAATCCTAGCAGACTGCTTTTGATAAATGCTTGATATTGCATTAATAAACTTTTCACCAAACTCCATGTGAGCTAGCTGTTGCTTCATAAATTGCCAGTTAACATTGTCAAAAGCCTTCTGTGCGTCCATGAATAATAGTGCCATTGGTTTTTCCATATGTATCTCATAATACTCTAAGATGTCCAGGATAGTTCTCAAGTTATTCCTCATTTGTCTTTTAGGTAAAAAACCATTTTGATCTGAGTAAATAAAGTCTGTTAGATACTTCTTCAATCTTTCTGCCATTATGGAGGCAAAAATTTTGTAATCCACGTTTAATAGTGATATTGGTCTATAATTTTGAATCTGCGTCAAGTCCACATCTTCTTTCAGTAATAATGTGATGTTTGCCTCTGTCCAAGTATTTGGTATTTTTGCATTTAACAATGCTGCATTACATATATCCTTAAGAAGCATAGCAAAAATTCCTTCAAAGGATTTATAAAACTCTGCTGGTAGCCCATCCGGGCCAGGAGTCTTGTCGTTCTTTTGTCGTTTAATTGCCTCTATTACTTCTGTGATTGTTACTTCTTGATTCAATACTTTTTGGTATTTCTCCGGTAACTTTGGCAGGTCTCCCTTTCGGATATATTCTTTTACTTTCTCAGTTGAAATCTCATCATTCTGCTATAGCTTTGCAAAGAAATCTTCCGCTATTTTCTTGATATGAGTACTTTGTACTTGCAGTTGTCCTTCTCCATCCTTCAATTTACTTATCAGTCTCTTCTCTCTTTCTTTCTTTACTTTATAGGCGAACCATCTCGGAGTATCTTGCTGCATTTCACATGGACATAGGTGTAATAACAGCTTGGTGAGGTAGCACTTTGGAACAGAAAAGTGGTAGGCAAAGGAGGGCTTAGGTGACCCCATTGCAATGGTGTCCTCTTTATCCTGAAGCCACTTTTCTTCAGTAGACTTCAGCTAGGGTGGCCTCTTGTGAATCCTCAGAAAGGAGTAGAAAAAGGACCCTGATCTGTATGTAGTTTGCATGTTCTCCTTTGTATGTATAGATGCAAATCCTAAGATTTAGAAATCTTAATTATAATTTGGATAGAAGTATGGTACACCTCACCACAGCTGGATACTGTCAAGACCCAGAAAAAGCAGACACATTGCGGGTGTACAGAGAGCCAGTGTGGTGTGGTGGTTAAGAGCCTGGGACTGGGACTCAGATGATCTGGGTTCCAGTCCCCGCTCAGCCATGGAGCCAACTGGGTGACTTTGGGCCAGTCACAGACTCTCATCTCAACCTACCTCACAGGGTTGTTGTTGTGGGGATAAGATGGAGGAGGAGTATGATGTAAGCTGCCTTGAGCCCTTTGTAGGAAAAAGGCAGGATATAAATTGAAAAATAAATACATAAATACAGTCAAAAGAAATTACCATTTATTTGGATGTACAGGATACATGCATGTAGGTAGCCCACAATGACTACAGGGAATTTAACTGTACAAGATTCATTTATAAGGTTTCAGACAAAGTGGGAGTTAAGTAACACTTGGAACTCTTCTAAATAGAATGGATAAGGAAAAGAAAAAGAGAAAAAGATTAAGTGTAGATGAATATCTGCATAGAAACATAATGAGAATAGGGAAACTGGACTGGCAGCATTGTTGCTTCCTTAACAAGATCAAAATGCTGGTCTTGTCAGTTTCAGTTTTTCCATGGCAATCATGGCGGAGCCTTGGTTCAGTTTGTCCCATCAATTCCCTTTTCTTTCTCTTCAGAATGGATTTCCTAGTCAGGCCTTCAAACATAGAAACAGACTGAGTCGGAAGGGGCCTCCCAGACCTTCTGGTTTGACCCATGGCTCCAGCTGGGTCCACTCATGACATGAGATCTGTCATCCATATAAGAGGATACGTGGCCACTCTATTTCAGGCTTTTGCTTCATGCATGGGCATATTTAAACCCTGTAAAATATTGGTTCATCCCAAAGGGGTGGGACTAAGAAAGAGTGGGGCTGAGTAAGATATTTGAATCAGAAAGAGCAGGAGAGCTGAAAAGACCATAGCTGGTGTTGCCACGTAGACTGCTAAGGCCCTTGCCGACCTGGTCTAGGTATAATTCTTCCACATTTTTCTTGAGGGGATGAATCCACATAATGAATCCATGTATATGCAACAGAACTGGTATTTTATTCCAAGGTTTTGAATATTCTGCATGGTGAGCTGATTCTTCTGTGTTATGGGTACTCAACCCAGTTGAGGAAGCTATCTTGGGTTTTAGTTTGAATTTGAATTCAAAGGGACACTTGAACTTTTGCTGTCCTATGAGCAACTTCTGTATTAGTGCTGTTGCAGAGAACTTGAGCACACAAATTGTAGCATGTTGTTGTTGCTATAACTGCTTGTGTTGTTTGTTATATAATCGTGAATCAAAAGAGATTTATTTTGTGAAATTGTGCTTAAAGTATTCATCAAAAGACTTCAAAGTAAACAAATAGCTCCAAAGAACCCATAAGTGTTACTCATATGTTATTCACCTCTGCCATGAACCTCTTCCCAGTTTTCCCAATGCTGCACGGGAGACCTGCTTTCCTGCAATTTATATTGTGTGTGAATTAAGGCTATCAGAAGTGGTTCTGGCAGTCATGCACTCTGGGGCTTGTGGAAAGCTTTCACCAGGAAGAGCAGGGTGGAGGATGGAAAGCAGGTCTGGCAATGCAAAGACCCCACCAGCAGCTTGCTGCTCACCAACAAGCAAAGCTTCACTTTGGGTGACTGGCACATGCCACTGGCCTACAGGCCTGGCTGTGAAGAACATGGCCATAATTATCTACTAGGACAGCAGAGCTGACTTCTTGTATGTCACCCAAGCAGTGGAAATGCATCACCAAGAGAGGACAAAAGAGGATGCAGGTTTGGAAAGCATGTTCATATGCAGAAATGTGCATATCTGGAGATGTGCATTCAGAAATAAGGGCTATAATTGAATGCCGATACTGTACAGCTCCTCAAAGTGGAGAGGCTATGATGGCACAACTGATGTGCCTCCACAGCCTAGATACTCAGCCTAGTGGGAAACTTTGAGACCCCTGCTCTGCTCCTTCTTCTTAGAGTTCTTGATTTTTAAACATGGCTTGAACTTCAAGGAGAGGACAGCTTCAGATTGATAACCATCCCTTGTAAACAGGACATATGGCCACCCTAAATGTAAAATTATGGTTTCCTTGAGGACATTTAGTTTCTAATGACACATTACATTCCACTGTGGGTGTCTGAGCAGATCATTGTATTTACTCTAGTGTACCTTCACATGACCTCAATTTGTCAGGACCGGCATGCACTGTGAAGTGAGGATTAAACCCAGGGGAGGATCCTTTAATATTTGAAGGGTTGTGAACATGATCTGTGATATATCATAGAATCATAGAATAGTAGAGTTGGAAGGGGCCATGAAGGCTGAGTCCAATCCCCTCTGTTGCAGGACACGATGTCACACCATCCCACTCAGATGGCTGTCCAGTTTCTTTTTCAATGTCTCTAGTGCGGGAGAGCTCACCACCTCTCTAGGCAGCTGGTTCCACTGTCGTACTGCTCTGACACTGAGGAAGCTTTTCCTGTTGTCCAGCCTGAATCTGGGTTGTCACAGCTTGAATGGATTATTCCCTGTCCTGCACTCTGGCATCAGCAAGAAGAGACCTTGATCTTCCTCTTTGTGACAGCCTTTGAGGTACTTATAGAGGGATATCGTCCCCCTCAGTCTTCTCTGCATGTGTTGTGAAGCATACATGTGTGGGGTATCGTATGAATGGTAGAGATTGGAGTATGTGTGTATAGACTGAGGTTGAGTGTGTTTGCATGCTCTGTGGTGTGATTGTTTATGTGTGTGCATTCCAGAGGCTGCTGTTCTGCCTGCCTATGAGAATATTGTGTCTTGTTTTAAAAGCTTTCGTCATGACTATCATCATGAATAGTATTGTTACAGTTTTGCTATAGGTGTCTCTATGAAAGGAGGGGGCTTCTGGGTGTTTTGCAAAGGGTTCCTGCTGACTTCCCAAGGGATCTCATCAGCATCGCCTTCTGCAAAGCGATGTCTCTTCTTTCTCCTGAGCAATCCCATCCTTACTTCTTATGAGTGATGCACAGTATGGAATTCTGTGCGGTGTTCTTTCTGTGTAGGCGTGTTCTGCAGGTGTCGTTGTGTTGGGTCTACAAAAACATAGATTGTTAGATGTTTTCAGAATGTGTCCTTGTGTTCCAAAGGATGCTTTTCTGTGCAACTCTGAGAATATCCCCACTTATCTTAGTTACCATTGTCATTGCTACAATGGTTGGTGGATTCTCGCCTCCTTGTTGAGTCATTTGAGTTGTTGCTGGAATGGAAGGGTGTGGGTCCAAAGAAGTACTTTCATGTGACTGTTAGGGGTGTGTGAGGAATAAATTTCATGTAGAAAATCCTCCAGATTGCCTGGGTTTTGTTTCCTGGGTTCTGGCCTTCTTTGCAGCAGCTGAAAGTTTGAGTTCCTGGCAAAAGTGCTTATGTTTCATAGGGTGTTTGGCAGGAACAGAGCCCTGTGCGCTGTGTAAGCAGCACGATTCTTGTATGCCCATTGCTGCCAGTGGCAGCAACAAAAGTGGGTTGGCCACCAGGAATTTCAGCTGGAGAAGGTTGCCAGTTGCACATCTTGGCATCCAAGAGGATGCGTGGACTTCCTTTTGTCTCAGCTCACTTTGAAGGACTGGCCCAAGCACAAGTGGAAGGCCGCAGATCCTGGAGGGATGGATTGTGAAAGGGTTTGTCTGAACCCAAGTGGCTGTGTTATTCCCCCTCACTCCTTCTCATGTTTGGTGCCTCAGTTTTTCTCTGGCACAGATTACAGACTGCTGGACATTCAAAGACTGCTCACCTCTCCTGACCCCTTGGCCTGGCTTCTGACACCGTCTCTTCTTTTCCACCCTTCTCCGCCAGCTTCCCCTGTATAAACTTTCCACATTTCTCCTGAAATCTACACAAATAGATACGAGTACAAGAAAAGAAAAAAAAAGGGGGGGGGGTTTGGAAAAAGAGAAATCCAGTCTTGCCTAGTCTTTTAATCCTCTACTCCCAGCATGCACTGGTTTAACTCCAATTCAGGACCATGCACATGTACACTAAATAATTCTATCACGCTCAGCAACACAACATGCAATTAGTGTAATGTGTAGTTTGGCTCTCAGTGGGCTCATGGCAGAGGCTAGATTTAAACCAGAGATCCTGTGATTTATTGCTCATACTCTTAAGTATGCACATTCTTACCTGGGAGGAGGCCCCACTCAAATTAGAGACCTTTCCTTCTGACTAAGCATATTTGGGAAGCCACTCTTAGTCACTGCACCACACAGATTATTACAGCCTCAACATGATGAAGGAGCGTCTTTGTTTCCTGAGAGCTCCCCCTGTTGCATTAACCTTAGATGTCTTTTGTCTTTTAAGACAACTGCTGTCGTTATTGTTGTTGCTGTATTGTTAATATTGTTATTGTTATCATTGCATTTATACCCTGACTTTCTTCCTCTTGCATAGAACCCAAGGTGACTTACAAGGTTCTCCCCCTTTCCATCTTATCATCACAACAACAACCCCTGTGAAGTAGGTTAGGCTGAGCATCCGTGACTAGCCCACTGAGCTTTATTTCCCAGTGGAACTGGAATCTAGATCTCCCAAGTCCTGGTCTAACACTCTAACTACTATGCCACATTGGCTTTCAGACTATTCTAGGTGTTTTTTTTTTCATTGCAGCTTGAACTGATCATCAGTAATGTTACTTTGTTCCTGCTAGACCCAAAGCACCACCAGATTCTTCAAACATCATGGGCATCATCATCATGCAAAGGGAGAGCGTGTGCATCAACATTTTATGAAAAACTTTTTGCTTGATTATCTGAAATATTTGATTGTATTATGCATGTTGAGCTCTGTATGTCACCTTGAATGAAGAAGCAGAAATATGATCAATCCCTATACATGTTGAGCAATACCATACAGGCATGTACTGAGAAACAGCCCCACTGCGTTCAATGGCACTTCGGGCTCAGTATGTTGCAGTTTAATATGTTTTATAAATGATTGTTGCTGTTGACATAGAAACCTGTTTTTTTTCCAGAGTCGGGTTTCTGAACCATGTGTATTAAAAAGAAATAAAACATTTTTTTCTGAATACGAACAGAAAAACATCACTCTTGGATCAGGAACCCATTTTCTACGATGGCTAACAATGAAATCTAGAGGTTATTTCAACCAGAAGATAATTTTGACTAAAATACCATTTCTGGGTCATTTTGTTGAGTTATTTCGATGCTCTGTGGAAATGGGTGCAAACTCGGCAGAGGAGAAATATTTTCATAAATTGAAACATTAAATTAAAATGTGTTTTTAGTGAAAGTGGTAATTTTGAAAGGCTTTTGTTGTTGATGATTTTCTGGAGAGTACTGGTGTGTGCCCGTATAAATATATACATATTTAATGATGTTATTTTAAAGATTTTAGAAAACGATCCTCTGAAGGGAGCATTTTGGTACGAGTTTAATATTGGTTGATGTTGCTTTCTTGCACAGGAACACTGGTTGTTTACACAGAAAGAAGGGAAGTGGGTGGACTTTTCTCTTCCCCCACTGACTACGTGGTGGCTGGGAAAGAAAGGAGTTGCCGTCAACACGTTTGGTGGACGCCAAGCTAAGGAAGACTTATGTATACAGTTGCAGCCTGCATGTTGCGCACCAAAGGAAATCCACCCTACAGTTCTGAAGGTCTTGGTGACATCAGTGGCACAGAGCCGTTTTCAGCGTCTGTGTCCCCTCCTGGATGACTATAGAAGAATTACAGAACTTTAGTGTTAATAATGAAGAACCTGAACTTATGAAAGATTTTATATACCTGGGTTCAGTTATCAGATCAAATGGAGACTGCATCCAAGAAATTCAAAGAAAGCTGAGACTTGGAAAGGTGGCAAGGAAGGAACTAGAAAAGACCATCAAATGTAGAGATGTTTTACTGGAGACCTAGGCCATCATTCACACCATTCTATTCCCAATCACTATATGGATGTGAAAGCAGGAGAGTAAAGAAAGTTGGAAAGAAGAAAATTGATGTGTTTGAAATATGGTGCTGAAGGAGAGCTTTGTGAATACCCTGAACCAACAGAAAAATGAACCAATGGGTTCTTGAGCAAATCAAACCAGAACTTTCCCCAGAAGCAAAAATGTCAAAACTGAGGCTGTCATACTTTGGCCATATCATGAGAAGGCAATCACGCTAGGGAAGGTCCAAGGCAGAAGAAGAAAAGGAAGACCAAATAAGAGATGGATCGACTCCACCAAGGAAGGCACAGGCTTGAATATCTAAGCAGGGGTGTCATGGATAGGACCTTTTGGAGGGCTTTCATTCATAGGGTTTCCTTAAGATGCAGGCAACGTAATGGTTCATAACAACCACAGCGAACTATGCTCTGATACCGTCCAAAACGAGAGTGCTGTAATGTTAGAGCTGACCTAAGCTTCAGCCTGACTTCTTGTTATACTCCCAGTGTTCCCATCTCTCTCTCTTTCCCTTTTTCCAGATAGCCATTAAGATCATCAGTGGATGCCTTACTGGCCATTCCAAAATTGCTGGAATGCAGCAATGTAATAACTTGTTCAGCTTTCTCAGTAGTGGTGTGCACCCCTTGGAAAAAAACTCACTCCTGGATTTTGGGAGGCCGAAAATTTGGCACACCTGAGAATGCACCTGTTCACCCAGGGACTCCCTGGCCTATAATCAAACTCACTGTGCTCTTCTGTTGATTGCTCTTGTATTACACTATTATTACTCTATTATTAGTATTACCATTCTACTTTTAAAAATGTATTTTAAATGTGAATTTAAATTTTTATATGGACATGCTTAGGGATTTTGACTTAATATTTAGCAGTACAGAAACAATAGAAATAAACACAAATAAAATTATTTGGGGTTATCCTTTACCTCAAGCAGCAAAATGTCTTGGGCTGGCCTTGGTAACCAGGTTCCCATTCAGAGGGCCTTAAGCCACAGCTGCCAACTCATTAAACAAGACTGCTCTGGAGGAAACATTTACTGGTCAAATACCACACATATAAACATATACCTAGGTAGAACTGAAGGGTGTTTCCCTATTCCCCTTTGGTGCACCCAATAAAAAGGCAATAAAAAGGAAAACACAGCTGCTTTTGCTGATCCATGATTCAGAAATGGCTACAAATTTGATTTATTATGTATCAGTGCTTGAAGTGGTAATGCCTAGGTATTAGCACCAAGATTTCTCCCAGTAGGGCTACATTTCACATCTCCTACTGATGCCAGTGCAGAAAGCGGCATTAATCACATATACATGGAAATGTCTTTAATTAGGCTAACAGAATAAACATTTCACGTGAGCATTTGGGATCTCAAAAGCTTTTTCTTCTGGAGAAATATAAACTAGTCCTCTCTAGAGAGTGATAACCCCTTAAGGGAGCAGGGTGGTATGAAATAGTATCATAAAACAATTCTTAATGTGCCGAACACCTTGTATTTATATATTTATTTTAAAAATCACTTTTCACCATTCATCCCAAATATTGGGTCATGAAATTGCTGATATCAATACAAACAGAATAAAGCAGTTTACAATTTCAAAGAACAGAAAGACCCCAAGAGCCAGAAACTTGCACAACAGATAAAACCAAAACAGTTTAAAGAATCACATCAAATAGGAAAATCTTTGCCAGCCTATGAATTTTAATTTCCAATTCGTCTTTGTCTCTCTTTTGTTGATCCCAATGGCTGACAGGTTTTTAAAAAACCCTATTTGTTGACAGCTGAGAGACTGCACCTGTGTGTCGCTTTTAAAAATGGCTTGACATTTCTCTCTCTCTCTCCCTCTCCCTCTCTCCCTCCCTCTCTCTCTGGACTGAGTATTAACAAAGACAAGGTTATTGGAGCAGAAAATATCCTTCTCTGGACAACTTTTGCCTCTTTTCTGTGATCGGCACAGCTTGAGACACATAGCTGAGGTCAGGGTGTGAAGGCTTTTAAGGTTGGTATAACAACCTCTCTGTTTTCTTCTGTTTTCCTTCTCATAAGGGTATGTAATGAGAGTGGGAAAATGTAGTGAATAGGGCCATTACACTGATACCCGCAACAGCACCTGTTGGAACCTGGGAATGTCAGAGCAGAAAAACTTTCCTTTCCTGTGCTGCTGAAACAATAACAATTCTATCTTTGTTCAGGCTCGGTTTTATTAGGGACCAAATGGGCTTGTTCTATATTTCACACTGATGTCTTGATAGGATCCTTTTTGTATTTTCATTCCTTGCCACCTGTCCTACACCATTTTTCCCAGACTTTGAACTTCCACAGAAACCTGTGTTTGGTTAAAAGTTCCAGAGGATTCTGAGTCACATTCAGACTGCTGGGACATGCAATTTAGGTTGGGAACTGAGAATGTTTCCAGTCTTCTAGTATTTTGGATGCAAGACCTACCCTTAACCCTGACCTCCAACATGGCATCTGCTCTTAACTTTTTTTTTAATGTGTCTACCCTTTTTAAAGAGCAAAAAGGCAAGGTCACTGCACCTCAGTGGCAATATAAAAAGAAGAAATCACGGCAGGTGTGCAGGTGAGAACTGAGATGCTGCAGTTGCTGAATGTCCTTCATCTTCAGCATTTTAACTAAAGGATCCCTGCTTTTTGCATCCTCTTTTTTATCCCTACATGGTTGCTTTTACAGTGAGGCTGGCATGTCTTTGCTGGAACCAACCTTAGCTTTGGGTATTGCCTGCTTGCGGAAAGCTCCCTGAGGGGGGGACATGGGAGGAGATGACAGGCAGTCACAACCGGCCAAGAGAAGATGTTCAGGAACTGCAGTCGCTTGCCTGACTCGCCTGTGGAACAGCGGGAGCAAAACAACATTTAACTGCAGACTCGCCAAGCACGTCCCTTGCTGCTCTGGGCCAGCACATAACTTTTTCCTTCCATGCAACCCTTCCGCCATTGCAGCAATTTACTTTTCCCAGGAGGAGGACATGAAAGCCATAGACACATGTAATGGAAAGGAATGGGTTCATCATGCATTTGATGTGCGTGTATATTGAGCGTGTGTGCAAATGCACATTCATGGATGCAATCTGGATGGGTAAACATCTATTCATTCAGGAAGGAGCACAGTTCAAGTGCCTTTGCGTTTGGATGGCCCAGTTTCGTGCATCTCCATTATCTCCTTATGAAGGGCCTGAGTTCCATGCAGTAGCAGTGCCCATCCATTTGCATCTACAACAACATGCAGCCTTTACAGCAGTGCATGCACATGACTCTCAGAAAGCATGGCTCATCTGAGTTTTGTATGTGTGGGGTGTGTTTGTGCACACTTCCCAAGCTTCAGAAAAATTGTGACAACCCTGTTGTTGATAGTTGCAAAGTCATGTCCGACCCATCATGACCCCAAGGACAACATTCCTCCAGGCCTTCCTGTCCTCCACCATCCTGTGGAGTCCACCCAAGCTCACACTGACTGCTTCAGTGACTTCATCTAGCTACCTCATTCTCTGACGTCCCCTTCTTCTTTTGCGGTCAATTGTTCCCAGCATTAGGCTCTTCTTCAGTGAGTCCTTCCTTCCCATTAGGAGGCCAAAGTATTTGAGTTTCATCTTCAGTATCTGGCCTTCTAAAGAGCAGTCAGGGTTGATCTCCTCTAAGACTGACTGGTTTGATCTCCTTGCAGTCCAAGGGATTCACAGGAGTCTTTTCCAGCACCACAATTCAAAGGCCTCAATTCTTCAGCCCTCACCCTTCCTTATGGTCCAGCTTTCACAGCCATACATTGCAAACGCTGCAACTGGGAAAACCTAGCCTTGACTATATGCACTTTTGTTGGCAGGGTGATGTCTCTGCTTTTTAGTATGCTGTCTAGATTTGCCATAGCTTTTCTCCCCAGGAGCAAGTGTCTTTTAATTTCTTGGCTGGAGTCCCCGTCTGCAGTGATCTTGGAGCCTAGAAAAATAAAATCTGCCACTACCTCCATTTCATCCCCATCTATTTGCCAGGAAGTGAGAGGACCGGGCCCCATGATCTTAGTTTTCTTAATGTTGACTTTCAAGCCAACTTTTGCACTCTCCTCCTTCACCCGCATCAAGAGGCTCCTTAGTTCCTCTTCACTTTCTCCCATGAGAATGGTATCATCTGCATATCTGAGGTTGTTGATATTTCTCCCAGCGATCTTAATTCCAACTGGTGATTCATCTAGCCCCGCCTTTCTCATGATGCGCTCTGCATATGAGTTAAATACCCAGGGGGACAGTATACAGCCTTGCTGAACTCCTTTCTCAATTTTGAACTAATCAGTGGTTCCGTGTCCAATTCTCACTGTTGCTTCTTGACCCGCATATAGGTTTCTCAAGAGACAAATGCGATGGTCTGGTACTCCCATCTCTTTAAGAACTTGCCACAATTTGTTGTGATCCACACAATCAAAGGCTTTAGCACAGTCAAGCAGATGCTTTTCTGGAACTCCCTAGCTTTCTCCATGAACCAGCGTATGTTGGCAATTTGATCTCTAGTTCCTCTCCTTCTTCGAAATCCTGCCTGTACTTCTGGTAGTTCTCAGTCCACATACTGCTGAAGCCTAGCTGGTAGGATTTTGAGCATAACTTTGCTAGCATGTGAAATGAGTGCAATGGTGCAGTAGTTTGAGCATTCTTTGGCATTAGGTGGCAACCCTAAATCAGGGATATGTCTTCCTTTAACACAGGGATTAATGTTCCACTGTTGGTAGAGCTTGGTGCCAATTCTCTTGTGTGCTCCAACGCAAAGTTTCCCACAGCAGAATGGTGTTCTGTCCTTTGCTATCAGCTTTTCCCACTAGCATCGCTATTATATGAAGCACCACTACAATACTCCCTTCTTACAGTTGGAGATCCAGTATGATGTGGTGTGATGGGTCAAGAACTGGACTAGGGACCTGACTGGTCCAGGTTCTGGTCCCCTGGGTGACTTTGAGCCAGTCATGGACTTTCAGCCTGACTTACCTCACAGGAATGTTGTCATGAGGATACAATGGAATGGAGGAGGACTACATAAACTGCCTTCAGTTCCTCACAGGTGGAAAAAGGCAGTGCATAAACGCAATGTAATAATAATAGTGACAGTTGAAATTTCTGCTCACATAGCTGCACCTGCATCGATTTGTGCTGTTGGAGCAGCAGAAGCTGGGCCTGCTGGCCACCTCTTTGCTAAGTAGGCTTTTCTCTGCTCTCAGGCTCAGAAAAGGAAGAACTGTTAGAATGCATACAAAATGCTCCTCTTTCATGACATAAGCACATTATGAAATCTATTTCCATTCCTCCTTTCCCAATTGATGTATGTGCCAGAAGCACAGCGGGTATTTCCAGACGAGGGTTTTGCTGCAAATTTGCCCTGTCTCATCCATGGAATGTTACAGGGTCCAGACAACAACTCCCATTTGTAGTCCTTCCAAGTGTTGCTACAATTCAGCCATCTATGGGAATCCACAAAGGAGGGAAAGATGGAAAAGTTGTAGAAGCCTCTTTGACGGGGAGTCCAAGGAAGTGTCTATTGGGAAGCACCCCTGGTTGAAAATGGCCAAATTAATGTCCTTGATGTGCACAGTGAGTAAGATTGCCCATATTTTGGGAACTGTGGCAAGGCAGAGGGGAACTGAAGTTCTGGACTTAGACCAGGAAACTTTCAATTGACCCTGATAGGTAGGTTAGCTCTCAGTCCAGTCTAAATACTTCAGTAGGCAGTTCATCTTTGGAGAATGTGTCTGTGCTTTGGAATTTTAAAGTTATTTAAATGTATCTAATTTAATTATCAAAATAGAAAATACACTAGGGGCAAAAGCTACTGACCTAGAATGTTGCCTTCCAGCTTCTGAGCATGGCTGCTCATGGAATGATGTAAAATGACATGAAAGCCAATGACATAATTGCTCACTGTGGGTTTCTGTATTTCTCTCTAATATAACCCTAAAAGATGAAAAATACGTTGTTTATTTTTGGCATACTTTCCCTTTAGCAAAAGAACACCAAGTCTACTTTCCCCTCATTGCTGGAGATAAATCTGAATTAAATTCCTAGGGATTTATTTAATGTCCTTGTGGACCAAAATTTAAAAATGGCTTCTACCCAAGAGCTAATTTAGTGCTTTCAGAAAGTTAGCCCTTTCTGTGAAATGAACTGTAAGTAGGGAAGCCAATTAGGAAGCAAAGAAAAAGAAAAGCCACTATTATACTTAATAGGAGATGCAGAATTTCAAGTTAGCCTAACATTATGCTGAAAAGGCAAAGGTTATAGGTAAATGAGGCTAAATAAATTTGCCAGCTGGCAGAGTTCTAATTGTGAACTCTCCATCTCTCTCTCATTCTCTCCCCCTCTCTCTCTTTTGCATGCTTGTGCACACACACGCACAGAGCAATCCAGTCAAATGCCACCATATATTTGTAGACAATATTGATCGCATGCGCACACACACACACACACACACACACACACACACACACACAGAGAGAGAGAGAGAGAGAGAGAGAGAGAGAGAGAGAGAGAGAGAGATGCACTTTCTCCACTTGAACTGCAAACTCTCTACTAATTCTAGGTTTTCACCAGAATGCAAAAAGCATTGAGGGTGAAGGCAGAATTGGTGCAGCAGTCACAGCTGACATTCTCTGGTCTTCCAATGCTCTGGGAGAGCAGCTGTTCATCTCAGCTGTGAGAGCTGCCAGCCACGGTTCTGTTGCCGTGCTGTCCCTGGCCTAACGTCATACAGCCTTCCCTTTGGTGTTTCTGTTCCTTGTCCACCCATCTGCATAGCTGCCATGAGCACAAAACTGAAAGCAGCAGAAGAGGCACATTGGAATGCAGCACCTGACCAAGTAAATCTTTGATTTATCTGTGCTGCTGAACTGCAGTATCTCCACAGAGGTGGTAGAAGGACTGTAGTCTTAATGGAAATATTCTAGAAAGAACATGTATGCAGAAGCTCTTTCAACCCAAGGACAGAATTCCTTTTCTGCTAGGTCTTCAGAACCTGCATTTACGCAGTGGGTTGGGTCAAAGACAAAATGTATCATTGCTCTTTTGTTCATGGGCAATTGTCCATGTTGCCCACTTGGAACAATGCTTTGCTTATACAGATATAGCCACCGTAAAATGGGATCACTAGTCAATTTCTGGCAGACCACCTTGGATCTTCTGGTCGGTACAGAGATCTTGGTTTGATCCCGGAAGGCAATGATCCTTATAGACAACAGTCCTTTGTTTCAAGGGCGCTTCTTTTTTTGATGAAATGTAAGTGGCCATCCTATCCATTAATCTGTTAATCTGACTTTGCTTTAAGCCATTGAGGCTCAATGCTTTGGATCCACCCAAAAAGCACATCTCAGCATTACACAGAAGATTGTGCAAGCGGAGCCACCAAGTCCAGCCAACCGGTTAGAGAAGTTCTCTATTCTTACATGCCAGTGCTTGCCAAACAGCTTTCTACTGTTAGATGGATCTTTGTGGCAAAGGGAGGCAACCTCTGTTTTCTGTTAAGGCAGGAGAAGACAAAGCTCCTCTTGTTAACCCATTTGCACAGGAGTTCCTGTCAAGGTCACACAATTCTCCCGACAGAAGTGAAGGTATGGACCACAAGTACACATTTGCCTACTATATTGCTGGGGTTGTTAGAACTCCTTAGGAGTTCTTGTACAACATGTGCTTGTGTCTGAGCTGATTACTTCTCCCTACTGAGCTCCATAGCAAAATAACAGAACCAAAAGGGGCCAGGCTAGGGTGCTAAGCACCCTATCCTTTTCAGAACCCGATGTTCCATGTTTTCCTGTTATCATTGCTTGTATGCACCAAACCTTGTGGCTGCAAGTTTGTGCCCAAACCCCTTGAAGGTAGTGCGTGGCAATGGTGACATTCATCATCAACATTAGGAATATCATATGGTAGGTCTTCATTAATATTCTCGTCTTCAAAGAGAAGTCAGGTGTATGCAATTTTCAAGGCATTTGTCACCATATTGCTTGTGTGATTTGAGAGGTCATTGAAAAGGAAGACTGTGAGCAAATAGCATTGGCCAACTTACCATCTAGACGTTTCTAGCTGCTTGACGGGAGACTTGACAAAGAGGCCTGAAGGGTCTGTTTTCCAGCCTAGGTTTTCTCAAGACAGAAAGGAGACCCGTCAAAAGCAGAAGGCCAGACTTTCAGCATTTGTCCCCAGCCTGGCCACCCACAGTGACCAATAGGACACACCACAAGGTCCTTCTGTGCCCGAACAAGGTTGTGAGGACTGAGAATGTGCCATCCACCATTTTATCTTATGTACAGGCCTTTGAGGGCCTACCTGCATGTACTATTATCATCAGACAATATGTCTTCTAAAAAAATTAATTACATGTTATTAGTGAGGATGATGAATGCAGGTTCTGAGTGTCAGGGAGGGAGTTTCTCTCTCCCCTCCTCAGTTTTGGGTTACCTAAAACTCACCCCTTGGCAACTACAAGTGACAGAAAGTACTTCTCTTCCTCCACTGGTGCCAATGTGAGCTCTTTTATACTTGTAACTGTGTGTGAAAGGGCTGGGTTTAGCGGGGGGCCATTCCTGGAAAGCGAAGGGATAAGTCACACCTTCATGCACACAGTGATTCTTCCATATTACCCCTGTATTTGTAATGTAGATATAAGAAAAGATACGCTTACATCCTACTCAGGGAACATAAGACACATTTTTTCCAAGATCCCAACCCAACAAAGTGTTGAAGATTTCCTACATACATCCCACTGATCCGGTCCTGATCCAGATTAGATTACCTTCACTTACTTTTGAATAAGTAGAATAAATATGTAGGTGCTAACAGGATGATTTAATGTAATGTGTAGTTTGGTCTCGAACTATTGAGTTTCTAGTTCTATCTCGAGTCCCTGATACAGAAACTGGGATATACATGCTGGTTAAAACCTGGTTCTGCCAGGTCCTGTATATCGATTCAGGGGAAAAAGTGATGGTTTTCAGAAGATAGTGATGATTTTTCCCCATGATGGAGGGGGAACTCACTAACTCTTGTGTGACTTGTTTTTCCTTTACTAAAGGAGAATCATGTGGTGTAGCTCTTGCTAGACTGTAGCCCTTTGGACTGTGAATGGGGAAATCATAAAGTGCCTGCATTCTTTCCCCATAAATATTTTTTTAAATCCTAGCACATTATAAAACTGGGTGGAAGGCCAGGGTAGAACCAGAAGTCAGTACTACTTGCTGTTCAACAGGGGATCCAAGACATGTTGGGAAGGTTTTGGGCCATCTAACCACAGCCCAAAAAGAAAACTGTACAGAGGATAATTATCTAATTTAGGAGCCTCTCAATTCCAATAGACCAAAGGCATCCACTTCTCCCCAGCTCTCTTCATAGAATCATAGAATAGTAGAGTTGAAAGGGGACATGAAGGCCATCGAGTCCAACCCTCTGCTGTTGCAGGACACCCCATTACACCATCCCACTCAGATGGCTGTTCGGTTTCTTTTTGAATGTCTCTAGTGTGGGAAAGCCCACCACCCCTCTCTAGGCAGCTGGTTCTACTGGTGTATTGTTCTGACAGTGAGGAAGCTTTTCCTGATGACCAGTCTGAACCTGGGTTGTTGCAACTTGAATTGATTACTCCATGTCCTACACTCTGTCATCACAAGAAGAGATCTTGACCTTCCTCTTTGTGACAGCCTTTGAGGTATTTATAGAGGGATATCATGTCCCCCCTCAGTCTTCATGTTAAGGTGACCATGGACCTGAGCAACTGGGGGACTTAGCCATGGTTGTTCCATGCTGGACAGGCCTACAACACCAGTGGTACCACTGACAAATCCAATCTGATGTGTACCATGTAAAATTGAGTACACAGACAGAGGTATGTAAGATTATATTAAAAAGCAGATTCCACAGGAGCAATAGGCTTGCGATGGTTCTTATTTCATCACAAATGCATCCATTAGCACTGATTGTACTTGATAATTAAAATCATTTGCACATCAGATGGTGTTACTGACATTTGGTCAACCACCTGTGCCATCGTACTGTAGCCAAAGTGATGAGATTGGTGGCAGCTCCCACCCACCACTTTATTTTACAAGCCAAGGAAGAATGATTTTAAAACATTTTCTTTGGCCTCGAGATATCTTCTTTTTCCTTTTAAGTGTTATATTGCTTCAAGGTCATTTTTTTCTTTTGAACAAAGCTCAGTGTCGGTTTAGGCATCTCCTTCCTGGAGAGTTTCCAGTTTGGAAGGAAAAGGTAACACAGATATGAATATTTCTTTTTCAGCTTGGCCTGTATGCCTGAAAAATTGTGAATGCTGGCATCCAAAGAGCAGAAGACTGGCTCAGTGTCAGCTTTCTTCTTGGTCATGGGCTCCTACTGAGAAATGTTCAAGTTTCATTATAAGGAAAAGTAAGGAGATATCGATGGCTGCAAACCTACTTTTGACAAAGCTGTTATTGTCAATGAAACAGTTTCACATCTCTCTCTATAATTCTCCACATCATTTTTAAAACGGCCTTAAACATCTTCTGCATTTGCATGGCGGTAAAATGCTTGACCGAACAAGCGCATTCAGCAATTTGCAATTTAATATCTAGCAAGGCCTGTTTCTCCATAGCTACCACCACCAAAGTCCACCTGAGTGCCCACAATCAATCCTTTTAAAAAGTCTTCTAGTATATGTTCCCTGCCAAAATTCTGTGCTCCTCCTGCTTCTCTGGGCAAGAAGTAATTTTCAAGGAAGTGTGTGATCAAGAAATCATGAAAGTGGGTGCAAACCACAAATCTTTCAGACAAAACTCATTAAAAATGAAAGAACAGGCACAAACCATGATTAAAAATAGAAATATTTCTTTATTCACCCCAGTTTAAATACAGGCAGGGTACTAAATCAAATCAATATTTTGGAAGATCCAGTGCTCAAACATTTTGCAAAGTCCAGTTTTTCTACTTGCACAGCTTGTAGGTTATTCTTGATTTAGAGAAGCCCTAGAATACCATATTTGTTTTAAATAAGTATCAGGTTGAAGAAGCAGGAAGAGAGTCAAATGTCCAGGGAACATACAGCCCTGCTTGTCATTAGGAAAAAGAGTTTCATGATGGTTATATTGCTGCATACAGAATACCTCATACTAGTGAATTTCTAATGTAGACACCCCTCACCCCCAGCAATTTGTACAAACCAAGAAATTCATAATTTACTGCCTAGATGTGACAGATTTGCACAGAAGGCTACATATGGCCAAGTTTACATATCACAAAACCCCACAGTGAATCTTTACTGTTATCTGTTGTGCTATCAGAAACCAGTTGCAGCATTATATGTTTGGCTTCCCAGAACTACAGAGAGAGTCAGTGGTTTGTTTTAAGGTTTCCGTGCTTCACTCTGACATACAATGCTGTTTGGACCAGGATATCCATTTTCTGTTGGTGGTGAGGAAACACCATAGAGTCCTGTGGAAAGAGTGGCAACAGAAGGGTTGCTCTGGGCATCCAGTCTTAACTACTTGCAACTCCCTAGCAGCACACATCATCCCTTTCTTTGTTCCTAGTGGTGGAAAAATGTGCCAGTCACCCTTTAAACTCCCTGAAACAGGGGGAAAGTGGGTGAATGCATGGAGGGAGAAAGGGGAAATTCTGACCGAAGTATCTATTTTATTTTAATAAAACCCTTTTGTGGGCTGGAGTGGCTAGGAAGCAGTACAGAGATACAGGTCCGCTTGGGAAGGGAAAGGGCAAGAACCTGCTTCCAGTCAGAAAGAGACACCTTAAGTTACAGTTGTGACAAATCTCCCTGGAATCTGTCCCTCTTCAGTTCATGAGCTTCCTCAGGTGCTCAGCCATGTCTTAGAAAGTAAGTTGAACTGAGAGGACATGCAGAAATACTTGTGACAGTCTGTCCAACTGGCAACCTTCTTCTGTGTCATGTGCAGCACAAACAAAGCCTGGGAGTCATGGGTGTGGAAAGGGGATGATGCTTAGTCAGCATTCACATGTACTCAATTCCTGACACGAATACTCTGCAAGCTCACCAGGAAGTCAGATTCATGATTACAGGAAAATGTGCTGGAATCCAGGGAGGAAAGCCCAAGGAATCCAGTGAATTCCACCCCTAAAACAGGTTCACACATTCTTAGTCTCAGTCCATAGGGAAAAATGCAGAGCAGAAAGATTTTGCTCATGGGAGCTGTTGGGGCATGTGGTGAGAGAGCCAGGATGGAACAAAGCTTTGGAAACCGTGTTGCAGTGAGAACCATGACTCCAAAAGTCCATATGCCAAGGAAACATGAACCTGCCCATTGTGTCCATCTTTGCAACACTAAGCCATGTTGTATGTTAACCATGGTTTGTTGTTTTAGCCCTGAATTTTCCTGCAAAGAATCAAGATTTCTGGTTTGCTTCTCTCCCATCTGTTTAGCCAGATTTCATTGTCAGGTTGCTGCTTCTGTCTCGGGGTGGGCAGCAACAAAAAGAAGTCAGGAATAAGTCATAGTTCTGGGCTATAACTGCATGGCAAACCATTTAAACAAATCTAGTGATGCGTGAAAAATTCTTTTTTTTTTAATTGGGATTTTACCCAGTTTGCACTTTCTAGACTGAACACAGGCCCAATCTGTGGTAGAAGTCTACACATTTCTGGACTTGCAATGTGGTTAATGGACCAAAATGTGGGGAGGGGGAAAGCTGCTACATGTGGTGTGGATGGGGGTGCTGCACTTACGTGGGGCTCTTCAGGAATGGCACCATGTGACACCTAGCAGCATCCCTCTTCCATGGCACATGTAGCAGCTATTTTTGCACACCAGTGGGAGCTTAATTCCTGGCTAACACCCTGGGAATGCTGAGCATGCTCACCACAAAGCGGACTGGAGACTGGGAACCTGAGCCCAAGGAATCCAATGGATGCCTCACACTTCCCTTGATCTGGCTTCTAGTCTCTACCTGGCCATGAAGCTCCTCGGTGACTTTGGGTCAGCCACTGCCTCTCAGGCTAACCTACCTTGCAGGATTGTTGTTGTGAGGATAAAATGGAATGGGGGGTGGTATAAATTGGCCTGGGTTCCTGTTAGCAGGGGGGATATAAATCTAATGCTGCAATAGTAATAACAATAACCTGGTAAGCTGTTTTCACGTTGGATTCATTTCAGAGGATCTTTGTTCAAAGCAACCATCTGCAGTCCAACTAATGAATGTTGGTTCACCACCAAATGGTGAAAACTTTACCAGTGACAAAATGACAACAATGTGGTGGGTTTCATGTCACAATACACAACTGTGTTTGTGTGTGGCTTTTTATCTGGACCTGTATAGCACTGTGGCTTGTTTCAGGTCCAGAAATGACAATAGAAGACTATGGATTCCACTTACTGCAATGGTCTGTCATGATATCTGGACCTGAGAGCACCACTTTTTCCATTTGTGGTGAGAAAAATACCATGGAGTCCTTGGAAAAAGTGGCAACAGAAGGAGCTACTCTAGGCATCTGATTTCTACTACTCATGGTATCCTAGCAACACATATATCATCACTTTCTTTGTTCCTATTGGCTGAGTGCCGTGCACATCACTGTTATTTTCTGACACACGGAAACAAATGCATAGAGAAGGGAAGAATCACAGCAGAAGTGCTTACTGTAATGTTGAAACCCCTTTAGGGGCTAGATTATCTAGGGAGGGGGTGATGGAAAACCCACTTGCCAAAAACAGGAGTGGGGCAGAAAACAACCAGCGAAGCCTGTGATTGTCTGATATGGAAAATGTGTTAAGTTACCACCAATCAGGGCTCCACCTTCATTTGCCATGGTGTGTGAACCCAGCTTGTGTGTATTTTCTCCTTGCAACTTCTAATTCATAATTGCTGATTACATCTTTGGGTTCCCTCAGCTACTTCAGCATGGAAGGCCACTGCTGTTGCACCCACTGGAGGGCTTTCAGTGGCTGATTCTCATCTACATCCTGTAAGAGAACGTGACTACAAACGGTTACAAACTACGGTGCAGACAGCCTTTCAATATTTATGAATATATATGATTTTTTCCACACAGGTCTTCTCAAGCACAACAGGGTGATGTGTGGAAGCATCTTTTGTTTCACTTAATTTTTGCAGGTCTGAAGATCATCAGAGGCCACTCATCTTGATGCTGTTCTTTTGGTTGAAGGTTGTGTCAATTAGGCAAGAATGTTTTTCTCTCTCAGAACTCTTTTATTTCCATTAATTACCAAACCCTTCTCTTTTTTGCGGGGGGAGGGTTATAAGAATTGACTGTCTCTCAGTCCTTGAGTTGCTCCATTTAGGTATTTGTACAGAAAGGTCCAGGAATACTTGGAGAATGAGTAACTCTTGCAAAGTGAACCACATCGGATTATGAAATGACTATTTTAAAGACCTAGGCTCTAGATTCACTAATACTGCCAAGAACAGTATCTTATTTCCTTGTCCCAAGAGTGTCTCCACTTTTTCCTCAAATACCATAAAGATCATTATCCTTTGGGTTTCTTTTTCTATTCTTTCAATAGATTGCTTAGAAAAGAGGGGGAAATACTGAGGCTAATTAATTTACTATCTTGCACCAAATCTAGTATGGGTTATTTTTTGCCTTGGGGTTGAAAAATGTTTCTTGTTAATTATTCCTATTTTTAAAATATCACAGAGTTTTAACTTTGCATCCTTGATTAAGTAGCAGACATGATGTATGGTCAGTGGTTTTAATGAATAGTTTGCAGTATTCTACTTTATAGGCATAAGTTTATCTAGAATGTTACTCAGGATTAATTTTTTGTGGTATCTCATACTTGCATGTGACCTTTCCCCCTTTGGAGTAGTAGATTTAAGGTGTCGACAATGACATAAATAGCCCTACACAGTTGAGGGCCCAGGTATCTAATGGAACTTCTCCTTCCATATGAGCCTGCCCAGTCCTTAAGATCATTTGTAGAGGTACTTCAAGGAGGAAAGGAGGTACTTTGAAAGAGGAAAGGAGGGCTGTTACATGGAGAACAGCTTTTTCTGCTACAGCTTCCCAATTGTGGAACTTGCTCCCCAGAGAGATTTGCCTGGCACTTTATACCTTCTTGCACCTGGCCAAGCCATTTGTATATACCCAGATTTTAAATTGTTAGATAACATATATTTTAATTATATTTTAGTTCAATTAATGGTTGTTTGGGTTTTTAATTGTTTTGGTGTTTTAACTTTCTGTAAACCATCTGGAGATTCCTTAGGAATATAAGATGGTATATAAAAAGTTTAAATAAATACATAAATGTCTGTGCCTTACTAGAAACTACTCCGTGAAACTGGATGTTTAGCAGAGAACTTTACTACAATATCAGTTAGGAAGACACTTGATTCTCATGACTGTTTCAGAAATGAGTATGTCATTTGAGCGCAATCAGGAAAAGAGCCATGCAAATATTTCCACATTGTTTTTTTTAATTGAGAGTCATTTTTGAACACTTAGTTCAAGTGGTGAATGGTAAGGAATACAAAGTGATGTGGAAAGGTGGTGTTGGAATGTGACCAGCGGTTCTGGTATTTATGGAAGAAGGCTTCCAGCTACTGACTGGTTCCTAATACATAAATATGGGTACATTCCCAGAATTGGCAACAGGAAATGGCATCCTAATTGGAGTGAGGGAAGAAAGTACTTCTTTAAACAGGTGAAAACAAACTTACAGAAACCAAAGTGTGAAGTGTAAGTTGTGATACCTACATGGAAACTCTTTATTCAGAGATTATGCACTATTCAGCATCAGAGGCTGGAGATAAATAGGGCACAAAAGCTACACCTGTGGCCTCCATGTGTGCTTTCTGCAAGCATCAGACTAGTTACTGTTGGGAACAGAACACTAGACCTGAATGAGAAGTGGGCAATCTGGCTGAGGAAGGCTGAGTCCCACAACTTCTAGAAGTCCACAGGCTATCCACCTTTGGATTTGATCATGGGTCCTCAAACCAAGGCCCACGAGGGGGATGCGGCCCACCATGCCCATTTAACCGGCCCACCCCACAGGTTTTGCACTCTCTGGGCACATTTGCGGGTGCAGAGCTTGCTCACGGGGAGGTCGTTTTGGACTCGCTCAGGGAAAATGATCGCCTCATGAGTAAGCCGGCGCCTCGCCCTGCAGGCCCCCCGTCCCCACCTCGCCTTGTGTGCACACACGTGTGCATGCACCCCACCCCCACACCAGCCCCCGGCCCCCGCCGGCACCACCTTGGCAGCCCGTGCCCACCACTGGCACCTGTCAACTGGCCCCCTGTTGAAAAAGTTTGAGGACCCCTGGATTAGATGGACACCACAGAAATGTGTATTGAACAAAAACCATATCAGTATCAGTTAGAATCCTTCCCTAGCATTCCATTCACACTGGCTTTCTATTATCTTAATGCTCCAGACAAGTTTTCTCTCCATAAGTTCTTCTGTATCTTCATAGAAAACTCTTACATGCTCATTTTCCCCATCTGGTACTTCTGTGATCTTGATCTTAACATCTTGAATCTCTTGATGCATGTAGTGTCAACTTAACCTGCTGCGCTTAAGCTGAAATTCCACTACTATCATACTTCTAAGTGCCCCTCTTCAAATTCCTGTCTTTCAATTACTTCTAATCGAAATAATGTTTATACAGCCTTTCATTTACTTATTTTATTGCACACCACTTGCTTCTACAAGAGTCCACCTTCATTTGAAACTCTTCACATATTGTGGGAAATACAGCATAACATAAAGACTGAATAACTTGAAATAGTGACATTTTAAATATTTAGTCAACCATCGAAGAACAATGATCAAAGAACTTCAAAAATGAAGGTTATCTTACCTGGAACTGTTAATCTAATACTTTAACTGTTGCTAAATATCAAATATTTTTATTTAAATTTCTACTTAACTAGCATAATTTAGCTATTTTAACTATTTATTTGCTTGATATTCATCTATTTCTGCATCCAGTTTCTTCCTTCTTATAAAAGTATGTAATATTTAAATAACTTCCTTTACTGAAAATACATCATAGTTAAGCAATTTGTAATGAGCATTATAAGTTTCTGTATTATATTCTTACCATCCAGAACTGCACCTTCTGTAATAAATCACTCTTTATATCTGGGAAGTGTCTTTCTGAAATATTTTAAACAAAAATCTCATAATCATGGTGATTTGCTGTGTCATTGGGCAAGTAAATGTGAAATTTTAAACTACATTGGGAGGATTTATCAGTAAAATAAGCAAGTACAGAATAAAATACATGAAAATAAAGATGTAGAAGTGTTTAAAGCATAACATCTGTAAATCACAAAATTGCAGCAAAATGATAACTACGGAATAAACTTAATCTGTTGTTTCAGTAGCATCCATGGGATCCATGCCTTCATCAAGGCCCTTTGTCTGCAGTCCATTACCTGAGCAAAAATCCCTTTGAATTCAGTTGGTCTTGGTTTTGATGCATTTGATACATACATTTCCTATGTTTTCCCAACATTTCTGCCAAAGATCTTAGATTCTATTGCTGGTATGACTGGAAAAACCACCTGCACAAAACCCTGGACAGCCACTGCTGGTCAGCTTAAACTATATATACTGTGTTAGGTGGACTGAGGAATAACCCAGTTTATGAGAGTTTGTTGCATGTATGAGTTCTGTTGAATCCATGATTCTCAGGATGTGAGGCAGGTCTGCAAAATTTAGAATTTAAGCTCCTTCATTATCCCTCCCAGTGTTTGTTCTGATTGGTCTTTCAAGGCCTATGCTTGGCACTAACAGCATGAAATCAAAGTATGTATTTCTCTTAACAAGAAGATTATCAATATTTATTTAAGGGCTATTAAGGAACAAGTGTAATTTGTATTCCTTACAACCCTTTACCATGATGATATGTACTCTTAAGGTTTTGTTCTCTTTCTTATGCTTTGATCTTCAACTTCCTAGTCAAGGCAAAACATGAAATGTATTACTCTTAATTGCACTAAGGATCAATAATTTTTTTTCCTTATACTTAAGGTAAAAAAGTTGCTTTACATAATCATGAAAGGTGATGAACAAATGTTATTGTGTTCTTCCTTCCTGCATCCACCCCCAAGCGTGTTTTCCGCAGACCATTCAAAAATAGTTCCGTTCTTGATCAAGGTAGTGCAGACTTTCAGTCCCAACATAACCACTTCAGGGGCTGCTTTCAAGGCCAGTATTCCTCTTGACTTGAGATTGTAAAAAGTGGGGCCACAGTTGCATTCATTGTTCAGTGAGCTTGTCCACATAGTTAAACCCACCGACAGCAATGAATGTTGATTGTGACCTTTTTGTGTGTGTGTGGGTAAGGCTCTGCAAGGGAAGACAAAACAGACAATAACAGCAACCAAATCATGTGTGCTGGTTTTCTCACTGTCTTCAGTGAAAGGTCTGAAAGCAGGAAGCAAGGAGGAGGAGGAGGAGGGTTCGCTGGAGGGTACAATCAACGGTCGATGGTTTTCACTGTAATCCCAAACTCACCGACAGCGTTGAATGTTCACTGAAGCAACCACAAGAAACACAACTCCGTGGACTTTGCAGCATCCATCTTTAAACATCTGAAAGTGGTTGGGAGGGGAGGAAAGGGGAGATTAAAAAAAGAGACAGGTTTCAATTCCATAGATCATTCAGTGTTGACTCACTGATTCCATAGCATTCAACTGTTGACATTAAATGGTTCTTTTAAAGAACTCTCTGCAAAGAATTGCTGTGACCCATTTGATGGCTAGAACTATCTAAACTTGTCTTGTTGGGGGAATATCAGTACAAAGATAAAGGATGAGATTGCCCATAAAGCTCTGGAGGGAAATATTACATCAAAGCTAAATGCATACCAAAAACAAGCAACACCACTCACCCAACACACACACAGGCGCACAACAATTGGGATGAAGAGGTGTACAAATTAGATCAGTCCATTGTTCAGCCTCAAGGGTAGCCAGCGTGGTGTGGTGGTTAAGAGCATCGGACTGGGGACCTGGGGCATCTGGGTTCTAGTTCTCAATTAGTCATGAAGCTTATTGGGCAATTCGGGCTAATCATGGACTCTCAGCCTAACCTACTGCACTGGGTTGTTGTGAGGATAAAAATGGAGTGGAGGAGAACTATGAAAGCTACCTTGAGTTTCTCACAGGAGGCACGAAGGCAATATATAAATGCAGTGTAATAGTAATAATAATACAATACCTTGCAGTGATATAGTACTCTAAAGGGCTTAAAGTGCTTCATGTGTCATTCTCAGTCATTCTTACAGTGGCTGGTTGAAGTTGTAAATTATAATCCTGAGTGGTAAGAGGCGACTGAATGAAGTCATGGCAGAAACAGCAATTCCTGTTAGGGACATCTCAGTACACAGCTAACTCTCTTAGGGTGCAATTTTATGCATATTTAGGCAGAAAAAAATCCTAAAATTTACAAGTTCAGCACGACCCCAGTCAGAGACAAGAATCTGTTGGGTGGGAGGATCATGGTACACAAATCAGTGTCTTCGGTGCAATTCTATGCATGCTAAGAGGAAAATGCACCACAACTCCCACCATACCCAGTCAGTCATTCTGGGAGTTGATATACAGAGCATTGTGGGCCTCCTTTCTAATTAATATGCTCTGGATTGTGCCCTTTGTCCTACACTAACTCTTAAAACTAAACTCATTAGTTTCATGCACCTTTCATTGGACAGTTTATACCAGCTGCATTGGCTAAGAATAAGATTTGTAGTGTAACACCTTCTGGAACATACCAGGTTGTGGAAGGCTGGTTTAAAGCATTGCTTAAACACACAGATCTATGGGTTGTTCTTCAAAATAGAGCATGTAAAATAGCTAAATTTCAATATTAAGCACATTGACATCTAAGTAACTTTATCCACTCCAATAGCAAGTTGCCCCCAATCAGAACAGACATGTTTTGCTCTTTGTTTTATAACAATTTCTGTAAGCTTGTCAGGCTTGAGTTTCGATCCATTTCTGAGAGATGATGACTGTAATTTTATGGTAGCCATAGAGAGCTCCTTAAAAACAGTGAACTTATTTTCCCCCTTTTGCCTCTGTCTCCACTTCCCTCTTTTTCTTCTTGTTCTGATATCTAGATTTTAAGCCCGGCAAAGCAGATACCTTGTATTTTATTCTGTGTCATATACTAAGCATATACTATATTGTTAATAACACTACTCTGTTGTAGGCATTGATATGTAGTTAAGGATGGGGTGTAGTTAACATAGAACTCTTAAGTAGTTTTGATGGTCATGAGCAGTAAGAGCAGACCAGTATGGTGGGCTAGAGTGATGTTTCTAGAAGACTCAGCCATTTAGCTGAGTCATCTAATCTAGTCATTCTTTCTCTATCTGACCTATGGGATTGTCATGAAGATCAAAGGGCCTGTGGAAGACAATTATAATGTCAGTCAAGTCACTGTGCGACAACCATGGTTTTCATATAAATAATGAAGTCAGAGATAGAATATCCAGTATAGGTGCCATGGAAAATTGCCTCTTCATAGGAGCCATGCCAAGTCCAGCAGTGTAGAAGTTTCCAACTCTATAGCAACTCTAATCTAGATGGTGCATTTATTTACATGGAAAAATAAAGATGGAATGATTTGCCATGGGAAACACCATTTCCCATTTCAGCTCCATTATGAGTGATCTGTGTTCCAGAGTGGTCATCACTGGTCCAAGTATTATATGGGAAATACCACACAATGTGGTTGGTTTGGAGTCACTGTAGGCAGTGGAGAATGGTGGCCCCAATGTCATCAGGGGTGAGGTTATATCCACCCCAGGTTTCCATCTGAGCTTTTATGGAGTTATCCATGGTGCTGAAATCCATTCCTGAAATAAGTTCAGCTCCATGAGTAGCTCCTTTAAAGTTCAGGCAAAAACAGAGTGGTTGTGCCACTTCACTGACCCTGGAACCATCAGCCACTGCTGCATTGCAAGTCATAGCAGAAGTACCTGGAGAGACTAACACTAATAATACATTCATAATATTCAAAGAGTTTTGTTTGTTAAATGTAGAAATATGAGATCAGAAAAGCCAATCATTCTGATTCTACAAAGAGAATAAAATATTTGTCTAGGCTTTGAAATTGAGAAATTCATGGTCTGGGAATGGTACTTAGCTTGGTAAGCTATTTTAGTCTGCCTGTAAACCCCAGGAAGGTCAGTCCTGGAATTGCAACCAGCAGTATTATGAAGCTTCTGGATTGGGCAGGTCTGGTACAAGTCTAGGAGTCTGGCCTTCAGTCACTGCCTGAACAACAAAACAGTACATGTTTAAAATTTGAATGCCAGCTTCCTGTTGCTTCACTCCTCCTCCTCTTTGATTATATAGCCACTAACAGCACCAGTTGGCATTAACAGGAGAATGCAACATGACAAAATTGGAACAAATTTGTCTCCATGATCAACTGGTGTGGCTTGAGTTTTGAAGGCATTTTAAGATGACCAGACCTTGACTCTAGCTGACGTTCTTTACTACAAATACCTATATCAATAACTTGTTCCTGGGATGATTCAAACCTTCTGATCTCACACCTACCTCAGGACTGATTCACTTTCTAATTCCACTCTATCTGATTCAATTTGTTTGCTTCAAAATTGTGGATGAATTTATTTCTGATTGAATAACTTTTACCAAAGGATTTAGGTTTTTGGCTAGGACCTCTGTGGGAAATCCTAGAAGTTAATTTGGGAATCATAATATTAACCAAATCCAGAAGGCATTTGCTTCTCATTTTAATGCAAATTTACTTAATTTTGCACTTTCAAGCCACTATGCAGACTGAAACATAGTTAACATTCAATGTCACAGTTCTGTGAATTTTGCACTAAGATTCTGCCATCCAAAAATGTGTACAAACGACATGGATTAGAGAAATAATGTAGCTATATATGCATTTTGCCTAATACACATATTTTGGCAAGTAATCTTCCTAATGTTATGCATGTATCGCATTGTGATAGATTACTTGCCAAAATATGTGTTTTAGGCAAAATGCATACATTTTGCCTAAATATGTGCATTAGGACAAATGTAAACATTAATACTTAAGATTTTTTATGAAAACTTTGAAAATCTCCATATTCAGAATGAAATGCACTTAAAAGTGGAGAAATTCTCAAAAATTAAGATAAATTGAACTTAAAAAGTGGAAAATGAGCAACCCAGAGAAACTGAATTTTACTGATTTTTCCATTGCTAGGTGCAACTAAGCCAAACCTTGATCTTGTAAGCATCTGTAACTAGCTAGTCTCTTGCATGTCCTCCCAGGACTCCTCATGTGCAACATCTCTGGCCCACTTCACAATGCATGGTGGCTTGGCTAGGTCAAGTCTGGGGGCAATGTCCCACCCTTTGCAGCCACGTGATGACAATCAGGTAGTCTTTACTGCTAGCACAGAAGACTTGGTCAAAGTACAGAATCAGTTTGTATTAGTTGCCCAATTGTTTTCACCTGCTGCTAGTTTGTATTTGCACCAGTGTCAAAACAAAGAACTCAAAAGTGCTATCAACTCAGGGGCCAATCTTCTGCATGTTTAGACAGAAAAAAAGTCCTGTAACTTCCCCCAAAATGCCCTGTAATGGTCACCAATGAGCACCTGCCGAGAGTTGTAGGGCTTCCACTTTCTAAACACCCACAGGACCATGCCCTTCTGCCATTCACCTAAGTAGAAACTGTGTTTAGTTTGGCCAGATGGTTACAGGCTCCAAATTTTAGGAAGGGAGCAGTTTGTACTGCATGCTTGCATCCTCAGCTGCACTCTTTTGGTGGACACAGCACTGCTCTTTCATCCAAGTTACTGGGGCAGAACTACATGGCCTGTTTTCTAGGTGATGATCACAACCATCCTCCTGCAAGCCATGTTAACAGAGAGATTTTTTCCTAAAACCCAAGAGATACTTCACGCAATATTTGGTCCCTTGGCCAAAGTATAATAAAGTAGCTCTCTCCTTATGCAAAAGGCCATGGAGGTTATTGTAGGTTTCCCCCTTTTTATTATTGCTCAAAACTACTGAGTAGTTTTGGCTCAGCCCCACTTCCTCTGTATTCACATCGCTGCATGCCAAAGAAATAACCCAGCCTTTGGATTCTATACCCTTTTGAATGTATCTCTGTGTGTTCACCATTGTCCTCATAAAAAGAGCAGACTTCATGGTTTAGAGTCAGTCATGTTTAACATCTCCCTATTATAACCTTCCTTTCTGTATTTATTTTTCAGGCACCGTGTCTTGTTCCTGTGACTTGATTCCACCCCTCTCCCCCCACACCCAGACCACTGTCTTCCTTCCTTAGGATCCATCAGGCAAGTGAGCACATTAGTTGTGTTGGTTCCATTCAATTTCATCTGCAAACAATGGCATGGGCTGCGTCTTACCTCCATTTTTCTTCTCCAATACAATATTCGAAAGCTCAGCACTACAATTCATCCTTCTGTTTGTTTCTCACCTTGAGTGCAATCAGAAAATCCCTTCTCACTCCTAAACTTTCGGCTTTGTGGTCTGCCTTTTACATTACACACTGGGTAACAATGATTTCTTCCCCCCTTCTTCCATCATCTGGTTTCCATCTTCTTTTTTAAAGAAACCCTGTGGATTGGCCATGTGTGCCTTTGCAGGCCTGCACTACAAATGCCAGACTTATTTTATGTTCATTTCATATCTCCGGGCTTCTGAGAACATTCAGATTGGCTGTAACTTTTTTGTGTGTGGTGTTCTTTATTTAAGGTTAGTAGGTCATAAATAAACCAAAACACTTTTCCTTGCTCTGAGCAATATGGTCACAAGTGTACATGAAATATCACTTCTGAAAAACAAGGAACTTAACATGACTTGACAGGAGTACATGAGGAAGTCGTTCATTGTGTTGCTTTAAAGGCCATGGGGATTTCAGCTGTGGAAGTTGTCTGTCTTAGGAATAGATTAAATATCTTGTCTGATGACCTGTACTTAATTTAAGTGGCTGCCTTTGCCAGCCCTTCCAGAGGGCTTATATGTGAAATAGAGCATCTCATCCTCCATCTTCAGTCCTTTGCATCATCTTGATGGCTTGACCTAAATTGAAGATATGGGTGCTGCATTGCACAGAACATGTGTTTTACTGCCAGGTCAAGTGGCATCTTTCAGCCTGCTAATTAAAAGGAAACAAGATTTTTCTTTATATATGAAGCTGCAGGTCAAGATGAATGATGTCACTTCACTTCAGTATATGCTTGTGTTTACCTTCCTATAATATGTAGATTTTAGGCTAGTTCTATATTATGCCATTAAACCAAAGAGAACACTGATGACACTGTAATATCTAAACCCTGGCATATGTTTGTCGGTATGTGTGTGTGTTTTGGTTTATCATGAAAACTACCAAATCAATTGACGCATAAGACTTTATAAATAATATAATGAGGATGAGCCACCAAGTTCTATTGATTTCAACAGGAATGGTAAACCACACACTTAAATTTCTTCTACTGAAATCAATGAGACCGAATAGAGATGGTTAACTGTGTCTGGATTCAGCCCACTGTTCTGAAGGTAACCTGGTGGTAGGCAAATTTTTCTAGGTGTGAAAAATAATCACAAAGGATTTGCTCACTCAAGAGAGAGTTGCACTGATTGTCGACAGTAATGCCACTAACCATGTTTTTTCCCAAGAGATGGGACTGAATAGTGCTTGCATATCCAATGTAGAATTTCCATAAGTTGGTTTTGCCTTGTAACTAAAGCTGATGGGTTCCCTAGAGAAAGTAACTATTTCTTTATTGCTACCGTAAATTTGGGTTGTGAAATATCCCTTTCCTTCCCCTGTTTTTTTCCTTTTCCGGGCATCCACCTGTGGAAAGATTCCTGGTGTTAACTGAGAGTGAACCACACACTGCTGTAAGAAAATGACCAAAAATAGTCCTTGCAGGTTGTGCCGATTTCCTCACATCCCTGGTCTGCTGTTTATCATCTCTTACTTGCTATGAAAGTTATACTTCACATGGAATTTAACCACCACTTTCCTGTTGGCTGCTAGAAGGAAGGGAAATACTCTACACGATGGCCGGACACATAGTAAACAAAGCCAGCTGCAGGAATCATCATAGGATTTTATTTTAAGAACTGATTTAGCATATCAGACCATCATCTCTCTAGTCTGAGAATCAACATTTAAAAAGTATGTTAGCTGGAACTAGGTGCAGACACAATGAGCACCTAACATGGGCAGTATTGCAAGAACAAACTCAGGGTAATGGGGAATAGTGACATTGCCTCACCAGGATTCTTTGAGGTGTTCAGTTGATATCAGACAGTGGAAATGCTGCGTTCTTTCACTGTCCTTGCAAATATGTTTGGGCATGGCACAAGTATCACAGGAGGGAAGTGCTGCAGCACAGTGAACTTTTGCATGCAAACGTTTTCAGGTTTAGATCCCTGGCATCTCCAGAAAGGGCTGAGAAAATCCCATTTGCATCCTGGAAGAGCCACTGCCAGTTAGAGTTTCCAATATGGGGCTAGATCAGGATAAGGCGGCTGATCTGACTATGTTCCTAAGAGGTAGCACAGCTCAGCACTCCCATTTTCACCATGTCTGTGATTCAGCTAGACAGAGAAGAGCAGTGAATCTGCACCTGAAGCTGTCTGTTGCAGCAAAACTTTGGGAGATATAAGAGACAGTTCACCTAGTTATGAAAACTAGAAGTCATAAACTGGTTTGGTCAGCCTGGGTGTTTGATATGACCACTTGCTTACAGTAACAACAGCTAATGCCATTTAGGTGAGATTTCTCCTGTGTTTCTGGGGAAAAAATGTGTCTCTGTGATGGCTAGCAATAGCATTGACTACAGCACCAACAGAAACACTGTGAGTGCCTGAGAACAGAACTAGGGATACCGGAGGCTACGTATACCGGAAAAGCTTGTTTCAGTTTAGTTTTGATAAGGGTTTTCTGTCATTTTCAAAGGTCTTCATATTTGGAAGGAAAGATCTTGTAATTAAAAAAATGAATATGGGAACAACTGGAATGGACAGGTTTGTCTGTTCAGCACCAGGGCTTTAAGTGCTTAACTCTTAAAAGTCTAGGCTGGAATCTCTGTGTGTTCAACCCTCTCAATGTTAATTAGGCTGTGTCGCAGTAATCAAGTCTTAATGTGATTGGTGCATGTACAACTGTGGTCCGGTTATCCCTGTCAAGAAGCAGCCATTGCTGGCATATCGGTTAGAGATGGTGAAACATACCTAGAGCCGTCTTGGTCCGGCTATGAGCTTGATCTTTCAGAGGAAGCGCGGCCCCATCCAGCACAGGTGATAAGCGGTTTCCCAGACTTACAAGCCACTCAGCCACAGGGCCTCTGTCTTGCCAAAACTTCCCTCTACTGGCCTGCTTCCCATTCATCACTGAGTCTAGATTCTGATCCCAGCCTTGCACAGCCTCACCAGATTCAAATTAGGGATTTACAGATTTTGTTAAATCCTTTCCATGTGTGCTTCATGGACTGTCAGGCATGTTTCATTCCATCATCCATTCATTGACATAATCAGATTTCTTTTTGGGATGCATAAGAATTTCATTTCACTCATGCAAGGATGCATTGTCACATTAGCACTGATGCGCATTAGTATAAGTGTAAATTTGCAACACTCCCCAGCAAGTTTTTTTTTTTTTTAAGTGCACACATCTGTGGAATAGAAGCGACTCAGAAAGTCAGTCCACTGTGGATTCTGAAGGTCAGACTCACAGAAATCTGAATTTACTGTAATCAGTTGCTGATTTTTCTGAAACTCTTAATTCAGGTATCACTGGGAGATCAAGCTGTGTGTCCTTTGCGTTCTGGTGCCACTTTGCTCCAAATTCCGCAGTGGCTTCTCCCAGTGGCTTCATACTGATGTTAAACAACCTGGGGACAACTGCCAATGAGCCAAAGAAGAGCTGTCATAGCAATATAATAGTCATGCAGATCACAATCTTTTTCATGCTTGGAATAGCTGTAATAAATGAATTTCGCTGCTGTAGATGGGTGAGAATTTCAATTGGTTTCTGGAGAGAATTTACCAAAATGTGCATAGTTCTTCTTATCTGGGAGATAAAGAATTTGAGATTTATTTATTTATATATATCAGAATTTGGGATGAGTTGAAACTGAGAGATTCACCCATCCCTAGTTTAGTTTAGTTTAGTGCCTTCAGAATTTTTCAGAACTAGTAACACTACTCTTGGAAGTTGATGCAGGAGCTACTGACAGTGTTGGTTGATAAACAGTATTAAAATATGCTACACTGGCTCCTTAGCTATCTTTTCTATTGGAACATACTCCCTTGACTTCTTAGCTATGATGCTGTGTGGAATGTCTATTGGAAACCGAGCCTGAAGAAATGAGTTCAGGAAAAGAGAGCAACAGTTATGTGGTCTTAACATGACACCTTGACTGCAGCTGTCCATCAGCTGTTAAAGGTTCTTAAGTCAAACAAATCCATCCCCTAGACCAGTGCCTGTATTTATAGCATAAGAGAAGACTAGAGGGAAAACTCCCTTCTCGGGTCCACTCAGAAACCACTGAAAAATTTAAATTGAAGGACTTGCCAAGATGATTCCAAACCAGAATTGCAGAAAAGCTCCTGATCTGCACATACAAAGAGCTGGTCAGTCTTTTCTGATGGCCAGCAATCATGAAGAAATGGGATCAGTAAGAATGCTCAACAGATCAGATGTTGCTTGAAAAGTGATTGGGACTCTTGTTTCTGATATTGGATTCCTCCCCATTTTATTATTTTCTGAAGGTTTCCATTGAACAGCTGTGGTTTTGGTATGGCAAAGAATTTTGGACAAGCTGCTGTTTGTGATGTTGCTATGACACTCAGTGAGAAGACCAAGGCATTGCTGTTCTCTCATGAATTCATGGCTTGTGACACTATGTCATCATTTGCAGGAAACAGGAAATCACAGCATGGGACATGTTCTTCGCTTCCAAGATTTCAGACACATTCAACTTACTCAAGTTTCAAACGGCAGCAAGCTCAAGAAGTGTTTTTAGGCAATGCTGAATAGTACATAGTAATGATGTAAGAATGCAACAGTGAATGCACATCAGTGAATGAAGAGAGGGAAATATTTGGGAGGAGATCGATTTGGGAAATATTTGGAAGGGGATTGATTCAGCCACCTTTTTCTTGCAAGGTGGCTGAATCAATCACATCCCACCTATGGCAGACACCCTACCATAGCATCTCACTGATGTTAATACACACGCCACTTACCAGCATGTTCCTGTATGGGAAGACCTTATTCACACCTCCATCAGCAAAAGGTAGCAAGAATAACAAGAGGGAGAAACCACATTGGAACATCTCTTTCACAAGTTCAGGATTTTTGCTAAGAACTTATTACTGTGGATATAAAGCAGATCTTTCTGGAAAACATCTGCAAAAAGAAAGACTTGCATCACACACATCTGTGTTCAGGCACATGTCGATGTCATGGAGAAAATTATGCTATGTCATGAACTCATGCAACCCCCACCCCACCAGGTTCAAAAACACATGCGTTATTTTTCTACATCTTATTACATCTGTTAAAGCTCATATTACAGTTGTTGACTTTATTTTTCTTTTGATTTTTGAGTTTTTATCCTTGCTTTGGAAAATGGCTTCCACTGCCAAAGCAGGCAGAATTTGAGTTGGCTGTAACTACAGTTTTGATCATCTGAAATATTATGCATTTAACAAATGTCTATGTTTCTAATGCAATGGTAAGACCCCTGTCAAAGGATATCCTTAGAACTGGTCTTAAAATTTCTCTCTCTAATCAATTTGTCCCCTTTTAAGTGTCTATTCTGCTTTCCACATAACAGCCCTCGAGCAGTTTTCAAAATTGAGACATCCATGCATCTATAGACAAATGTTTCAAGTAATTATGAGGGTTTTACAAAGGAATGGACATAGGAATAAGAAGAAATAGAGACATGTTCAAGACTGGATCTTCCTTTGAAGGCATATCTTCCCTGCTCTCCTGACATCATAATTAATATTTACCATTTTTCCTGGTTCCAACTTCTTGCTGCCTTGAAAATTATCATTATCACACCTCCATCATGTTACAGCTTGACCTGCAACCTGTGAAAATTAAAATAGCTTGTTAAAAGGATCTTCATTACTATCACTTTATTACTAAAGCAGAGGACTACAGCATTAAACCTCATGCTGCCAACTAATCATTTTATTGACGGTCTTTGTTAAAAGCATCTTTTGGGTTCAAATAATTATGGAATGATGTAACAGTTTTTCCACTGAACTTTGTGTCTTGATCTGGTCATTTTCATTTTACCTTCACCATGTAGTGGTAATGCAATTGACGCTCTACACTGTCAGTGTTATAAGGTGCTTTACATAGGAAGGATAGAATCTGATGGAGTTCGTCCCCTGCCAAGCCCCTTATAATCTAACCCTAGCCCTAACCTTGCCACCAGTGGGACCCAATGCCAGAAGAAAGATGATCTAGTGCTTCTGGAGAAATGAGAAACAGGTGGAAACTCTAGTTTCTGGGGCAAGACAGGTCAGTGAGTTCATATAAGGCAGTTCTGTTGAGCTAGCCCAATCAGGAAAAGAGTATTTCCACTAGTTACACAGCTTTTTCTCAATGCAACCAATCTCTGTTGTACAAATGCTGGGCCCTCCTTGTACAGCAGAATGGGCAAATCTACCATGTACAATGAAATTGACAGGGTGCAAGAGAACTGGTGGAAGGATAATAACTCTACTGGATTTTGCCCTTTGTCCAAAAAGATACTACTCAGAAAAGACAGGGGTTCCCATGATCAGCACTGCGAAAAGCTGTTTTAGAATGATGCTCTATGTTTAACCATCCAACTTTTGAGATGGATTCCTCAACAAATCTGTAAGACCAGCCCGGTCAACAAATAAAGCAGGAGCTAACAACTTGTGGCTAGATGTTTCAGCCTCCTGCTCTGATCTGCCCTAACCTCCTTAGCCAATAGTGAGGGATACAGGGATTTGTACACCAAATTGCCTGGAGGCCAAACTTTCCCATTCCTGAATTAGAAAGTCACTTCTTTAAAATAACTGGGGTGGAAGAACCAACTCTGAATGCCCAGTATTCTAAAATGATGGGCTGGTATCTCTTTGCCCTTGATGCCACTCTGGATCAGTGTCCAGGCCCAGAATGTGGACAGCAGGAAGCCAGACAGAGGCACAGGGACCAGGGCAACAGAACTTGAGGCAAGACAGAGTCCAAAGTTCAAAAGTAAGGTCTAATGGCAAGTTCAGGTTGCAGATACAAAGCTGATGCACAAAGACCACAAAGAAGAACCATACTGGGGCAGGAAAAGGACACAGTAATAGCAAGTCAAGGGTCAAGAATCAGGAGGACAAACAGAGATGCAGGTACCTTAAGGGAGGATAACTGGGCAGGATGCATGAGAAGGGTCAGGCAAGATGTAGGCACTACAGCAACTGGAAGAAATGTGCTGCTGAGCCAACACAGCAAGGCAGGATATATGGCAAGATGCAGGGGCTGAACCATACTACAACTAGCTGGAAAACATGCGTTGCTGAGGTGAGATAGTAAGGCGGGATACACACAGAGATGCAGCTTACAGGCCAGGTGAGCTGGAGACACAACTGCAGACAGGTGGACCAATGGCACTGCAGCCAATTCTGGAGGGAAGATCCCGCTCTTATATAGCTGTTTCCTCGGGGTTCCTGTCTGACACTCATCAGAAGGCTGAGGGACCAATCTTGCGCATACTGTGATAGTTCTGGTTCAGGCCACCAGAGCAGCCCTGATCTGGACACTCTGTCTACACTGCTCTCTTGACTAAGTGAACAGTTGGGACAGTAGCCCTCAGCTGGACTTAGTCCAGAGCCATGCAGTGTCTCATCTCTAATTTCAAATTATCCTTGTAGGACTTTGTAAATAAACACTTTTGTACACAGTTGTGTTATTCGACATTATAAAATTCAGGGCTCTCCAGGGAAGACTACGGCACTGGCAGGAAGTTGTTCAATTTTACAGTGAGTAAGTGCTGTGGTGCTCAAAATGGATAGAATACCAGTGCAGCCTAGCTGTGTTGACTCTTGGTACTGTTACGGCCTTAACCAACATTCCAAAGTTTCTGAAAAATGGAAAAGTTGTGCACCAGATGTGAAATTGCTTGAAATCAATGCACAGTGATGAAAAAAGTTCAGCAAATTGGTATGTGTGTTCACCATTTCCTGGTTTCTGGGAGCCCATTACTGACCCAAAAGATTATTCTGCTAGCAGTTGAAATATGTTAGGAGTATATATGCTCTCTGAAGATGGGCTGCCGGTTAAGATGAAAGCTTTCAGTTAACGATACACATGGGTAATCGAATCCCACAGAGATGGGATGGTGATGAGTCACACCAACTTGGGAGAAGGCGCATATGTGTGGGCTATTATTCATGAACCTGCTTTAGTAAATGCTTAATCACTGTTTGAAAAATAATCTGCAGAGATCTCATTGTCTGATTATCTGATCTAGAAGAATGTTATTCCATGGGCAACTTGGAATGTGCAGTATTTAAATAAAGATGATTGCACAGTCTCTTCCAAGCCACAAATCCGAATGCACACACAGTGTTTTTTTTCTGGCTGCGACATCATCCAAACTCATTTCAAAAGAGGGTGATGATCTAATGTGTAGATTGGATCTCTATGCGGAGTCAACATACACGAAGTGGTGTGCAAGTCGAAGCTCACATGCCTCTTTGAATTTTGATGCTTGCACCTGTAATCACTGGCATATATTCTGCATTAATTAGTTCCAAAGGTGAACCTAGTTTGACAAATCTATAATAGCAGCATGCTGGCACTTGTTGTGAGGTCACAAACTTATTCTCCTAATGTTATTCTTCCTGTTTTGGAACAATGGATGATGCAGTCCTGCAAAAATAGCACAATGCATCACATTGGCACTATACATGGAAGATCAAACAAAAGTTTATGATTCTTCCCACACTGAGGAAATCACACCTCTGCATGTGCATCATAGAAGATACCTGTTTATGCATCAGTTTATGTATCAGCAACCCTAAACCTGGCAAAGCCCATACCAGCTGTGCCAATTGCAGGCTTGCTCCCTCAATTAATGTGGATGACAAAATATGGATGTCAACTCTGGCTAATTGACTTCTGTTTGTGATACATACATTAGGCAACCTCATCACCAGGTTTATTCACCAGAAAAAGGGAGTGGATAATTTATGGATAATAATAAATCTGATTACTTTGCACTCTAAAAGGCCCAGATTCACTTTCACTCATTTCAGTAAATTTGGAGAAAGTGCTTGTTTATGTTTGTGACACTGGAAAAATGGATTTCCGCAGGATTTTTGAAATGGATTAGATCTCTCTCTCTCTCTCTCTCTCTCTCTCTCTCTCTCTCTCTCTCTCTCTCGTAAGGTGTTATGAAAAGTGGATATTTTTTCAAGTCCACACCCCGTGGGTGCCCCTTGGAGTGGGGCACAAAGCAAGGTTGTCTCCATTGATATTGTATCTGCACTAAGAACCCTGCCATTAGGAAGACTAGAGACACTTTTGGTTTAGTGCATGAGAGGTTAAGTAAGAAATAAATTTATGTGCCAATAACCCAAGACTACTCATCAGTAGATTAGACTCTTCTACACTAAGAGTCATTGATATATTGGTATATTTTCAGGTTATATTATTAATTGGTCATAATCTGTATTAATACTTATAAGTAGTATCGAGATACTCAAAGTAGCTACTAAATGACAATTTCATTTGCACCGAAAACTGATAAAGCCTCTTGGTATATTGTTGCCTAGATTTTTTCTCAAATGGTTAAACAGAACATTAGTACATTACTGTCAGAAATATCTTCAGAAAGATGGGTATCATTTAATTTAATAACTTGGGGTAAGGTTACTATACCTGTCCTGCAACAGTTAATTTGTGTATTATTATTATTATTTACATTTACACCCCGGCTTTCTTCCTCTTGTAGGAAACCTTGTGGTTTACAAGGTTCCTCATTGTGTCCCCACCTTGTGAGGTAGGTTAGGCCAAGAGTCTGTGAACTCCATGTGAGTGAGCTTCATGGCTGAGTGGAGACTAAAACTTGGGTCTTTCCCAGTCCTACATTCTACACACAACACTACACTGGCTCTCAATAGTACATAGTATTCCTTTCTACATTTTCCATTTCTGAAGTTTATTGGGAATGTGTACATTTTCTCCTTACTTTTCACTGAAAGGAATATCCATAAAAAGGGACAACATTAATTTTCTAAATCTTGGTTTATCTCAGCCTTCCCCATTCTTGTGGCCTTCAGAGGCATTTGGAGTGCAACTTCCAGAATTCCCATCCAGCAGGGCCATTGACTGGAAATTCTGGGTGTTGCAGTCCAAACGTGTCTGGAAGGTACAAGGTTGGGGAAGGCTGGTTTATATCATAAGGCTTATTTGGCAAGTCATACCAATATTGGAAAGCAACTGTACATTGAATACTCTTTCATGGGTTGTTCTGGAGTCAAATTATTTGGTACTTCTTGATGGCTAGATGGTAGTGGGATCCACATATATTAAAAAGGATGGTCCCACTAATAGCTGTACCAGTGGGAGAAACTTTGCATGCAATACTTCATCAGTTTCAACTTGATTTGTATTTGCATGCTAAAATAAGTTGATTGGAGAAACTAGAAATTGAAATTAGAGAGCTTTTTTTAAGGAGTTAGGCTAATAGCACAAAGTGTGCTTTCGATCAATTAACAAGACTGGATGCAAATTTTTGACATCTTCTGTTTTACAGATTAGACATTGCTTCCCATCTAGTGTTGGTTGGCAGTATGTAGCTACAACATGCATAGAGTTGATATATTGCTGTCAAGCAGTGAGCATTTCAGTGGTTAATTGGTTCTTCACAGAGAGCTAAGCCTATAATAGCTGTTTATGAAAGTCTTTTGGAATATAGTAAAGTGGGTGTTTAAAAGGTCAAGAAATGAGTGGAGTAAGGATTTGCAATGCTCTATGCAGCCCAATCAATTGCTTCTGTAGATTTAACACTGAGATTGTTTTTTTTGGGGGGTGGGGGCATAGATTGCACATCACAGAAGCTTGTTAAGAAGCAGATGCTAGTGATGTAATAAAGATAACTCCTTAATGAGACATATGATGTGGGCATATCCCATAGTGACTCCCTTTGGATTGGAAGGGGAGAAGTAAGGAAAATGTGCTCATAATAGTTTACTCAAAATATATTTGCTCCTCACTTTTGTACAACAGATTTCTGTCAGCTTTGCTCATGGAACACACTCGTGTTTGCAGAAGAGAAGGTACCTACTTCAGTGTTTATAAATCATATATGTGCATCTGTTCCTTAAATCAAATGCAGCACTGTGACAACTGCTTTTCTCATTACTGTACTTGAAGCAAATTTTCTCATCCTGACTTCATGTTTAGATTCTAATGATTTAGCAAATACCTTGGCAATCTCACTTTCTAGACAGTGGGAACTGGAATCAGATTCTGGCACAGAATGAGTGGGCTGAGACCCAGAAGTAGCCTAGCGGAAATAATAGCGTAGGAAACTTGATGAAAACTTGAAAAGCAGCTTGTGACAAACCAAAACAACACACACACACACATGTGGGGGGGGGGGGAGAGAGAGATTTCTGTGTGTAATTTCCCATGAATGCTATCTTCCTTTGATGGGAATTTCTCGTTAACAGGAACTGTCCTAATTTGGCTTGGGAAGGGAATAATTTTTTATTGTGTGTGAGAGAGAATATACAAAGATCTAGTTCAGATGGGACAAGACTGCTCCACCACAAACTTCCTGGTAGATGAGTTTATTCAAGGCTGGTTAACAGATTCCCAGAGTCTGTTTTCCCCATGCGAGAAGTCACGGCCAGATAAATGTGGACTTAATATTGTGCAATAAGGGAATCTATAAACACATACTTAATTTTGAGATGTAATTTCTCCCTTTCCAAGTGGAAAGATCCACATGAAATCTGTGTAGTGCAGAAATTTCTCTGAGTTAACACAGCACATCTCTGATCATCTGTGCAGGGGGAGGGCAGAGAAGGAGAAGGGAGTCCTTCCACCCATTTCCCCCACCCCCCAGGACAGATAATCAGTGGTAGTGAACACAACTGAATCCATTTCCTCCATCCAGCTCACAACCCTCAATCCAGGGCTGCTATCCAAGCATACAAAATAGTGGCACTAATTCAAACTATGACCATTGCAGGTTCTTGATTTCTAGCATGCAAAATCAAAACATGTATTATGCAAATTTGGGCACGGAGATTAATTATTCTTTGATAGAACTGTCAAACGTTCAGATAGTTTGCAAATAACTATTACATGAGTGAATTCCTCTTTGGTGGAATGAGCATTTGGTCCAAGGATTATATCACCGTTTTCCTCAAGAAGCGGGAAGTGACCTCATCACAGTAGCCTTCTGGAGCTGATTGATGAAGGTGGCTGAACCTAACACAGGCTGCCTGCTGTGGTCCCATTGGGAAGGGGGAAGAAGGAAGGGAAAGAAATCCTGGACCACGGTCCTGTTCTACACATTTAGCAAGCTGTCGTAAACTTCAGATCTGCTATCCTCATTGAGCCAGCTCATATGAGACACAAGTGTGATTAATAAGCAGCAGTACTATGTTAACCACCCCTTCACTTAGCAGTTGCATGTTGCTGATTCCTTACTTATCCCCACTCGGTACAATTTGTTGTTTTGCCCAAACCAGAAAAGAGTGGGTGGGTGGCTGGGGTAGTTGGCAAGCTATTCAGTAAGCCTCAACTGACTGCTGGTTTTGAGTGGTTTGCGAACTATCTAAGCCACCCATCCTTTGGATGTTATGAGAACACATGCCTGGTGAGGGTGATTAGAGAAATTAGCTGGCATGCAACGGGTTATGGCCTATTAACCGCCCTCATGCTGTGCAAAACTAGGCATCATATCCATGGTGTAAAGTGGAATGTGAAGGAAATGAGCCATGCTATTAGCAGACATCCTAAATGCTATCTGATTCAGAGTGGAAAAAGAAAGGAACCATATACCATTCTCTCACCACAGCAGAGGAAGATAATACCTTCTCCTTGCCTGGATTATGCTGTTGACATGAAGGCCACTATTGTGGAGTTATTTCTGCATTGTGAGAAGCCAAGGACTAGGTGGGGAGGCATGCATGGTAAGGCCCTCCCCAGCCCAATGGAGTTGGCATGGAGAAGAACCACAAGGTATGTGGCTTCTATGCTATTCTGGCTGCACAGGAATCAGATCTGTTGCAACGATTACTAATATAATATCTAAAAAAAGCAAGAAAGAGCAAAGTAACCAAGACATTACACGCCCATTGTGGTGAGCATTCAAACAGCATGTATTTCCAACCAAATGTATGTAAACACCAGTCTGTGGAATCGCCTCTAGGAAGGAAATAAAATTAGCTACTTAATTAAAAATTGTCCACATGAAATGATCTATTCTAAAATTATGACTGCATCTAACAGGATAAATGTAGGCTCAGTCTAAGTTTTCTCGAGGAAAAATGGTACATCATTTTTCAAAAAGAAATAAATAACTTATTTTTTACCTTAATAAAAAATGTCATCTGAAAAATTTGAATGCATGTCCTTTTCATGCCCTTTCTTAGCTGGAAGTTTTGTACAATTAGGCTTGTATAATTGGGCTGAAGTCAAAGAAGGTAACACCGTGGACTTGAGCCACACCTTCTGATGGTCTTTTCAGACCTCATCAGTAGTTCAGAAATTACATTCAAGTTTCATCATCAGAAATTACATTCAAGTTTCATCATCTACATGTGCTACGTGTCCTTTCTTGACCGAAAATGTGAGCTGAACATGGACCCTGGACCACAGATCTTTTCTGAAAAAAACAGGGGATTTTAGAGGGGCAGGGATATTCCAAATGGGTGGAGCACAGTGGACGTCAGGTTTTGTTTTGGCTACACCTGAGAGCCACTACTCAGATGACGCATGCTTCTTGTAAACACGCTTCCTGTTCCTTGTTCTTCACGGCTTCTTCCATCTGTTCTGTTGTCCCTGACAACCTATATATCTTTTTAACTGCAGCCAGGGTGGATCTGAAATTCATTTGTATTATGTTTTATACTATTTTATTTATGTAAGCCTTCCTGAGGCCTTTGCGACAGGACGGCATATAAATATTCTAAATAAATAAATAAACCTCAAGAGATAGCTGTTGGGTCCAGATACATGGCTAAATTCATCCCACAACTTATTTGTGAATGAAGTGTTGGCTTCCAGACCTGCTCAAGTGGATTCTATAGCAGTGACTGTGTGCTTTTCTAACTTTTGCTTTTCTAACCAGCACCTAGAGTGAATTCCTGTCTGGCCCTTTCTAGAGCTATTTTGACCCTGAATATGCAAACCAAGAAGGGGAAGAGGAAGGGGGAAGGGGAAGGGACATTTCCCCCTGAGATTGCACAAAGTACTTTCTCTTACCTCTGCATAACTACATCCAGACGGAAAACCCAGAAATGACTAGTCATCTCCTCTGGAACAAAGGCTGAAATCCATGAAATCCAAAACTATGAAATCCATGCCTAGCTGACTGCAACGAAGATTCCTCCCCTTCTGAGGTGAATGGAATATCATGGCCTGCAAGGAAGATGGCGGCAGGGATTAGGGCTGATCCACTTCACAGGCCTGGGATCCTACCAATGGATTGTGCTGAGCCAATCAGATCACACACAGCCTTTTTTTCTTTCTTTCTTTTTAGGACCTCATGGGAGTAACCAGAAGTGGAAGGAAATACTTTTATGCTTTTAGATCAGTCCCTTGTGATTTATAGGTATAATTCTGCAAACTTAACATCTGCTTTACAACTCTGCTCACTTCCTGATTTCCTCATAGCCTGCAATGTTGGAGTTTTCTAATATTTATGAATTTTGCTGCACTGGGCAGGATCCAGTACTGAAGCAACAGTAATGAAGGCGGGCTTCTAGCAGAACATCTACATTGTACGCTGGTGTGAAGGCTTTCCCTGGCTCTCCACTGTGCCAGCTTATGCCATTGAGGCCACTTATGCTAGTGCTACCTCAACAACTTTGGGGGCGACACAGTGGCAGCCCATCTGCTTCATCTCCTAGGATGATCCAGTGGGACCAACACTATATCATGACATAGTGTTGATTCAAGATACCTTCTTGTGGAAGGCAGCTTCCTCTTTCTTCCTCCTGGCGTAATAGTAAGCTTCCCACCCCACAAACATGTATGCCATGCACCCTTTCCCATAAAGCCATTACCTTACTGACATATTTATATCTCTTCCCCTGGAAATGCCAAAACAGTGTAGGCCTAACATTTCAACCAGTGCTAAAAAGAAGCAATTAAAGCATTTTAATTAATTATATGAGAAATATAAAAAGCTCAGGACACTTCTCATTACTATTTCAGGACCAGAGGTACATGGGGAAAATGCGGTTTGTGTGGATTTCTGGCTGTTCCAAACCATGTGTGTGCATATGCTAGGCTTTGCTTCTGGCACGCCCCTACAAGTTTCCCTAAATATGTAGGTGTTGATCCAAGGCAAGTTGATGGTTTGGCATGTCTATTGGGTGCCCCAGTCACCTGAAGGAACATATACAGTGGTACCTCGGCTCACGAACACCTCAGTTCACAACCAAATCGGGTTGCAAACAAAAATTTCATAAATATTTTGACTTAGGTAGCAAACTCTGCATTGGGTGGCGGCCACATTTGCGACCATCTCCCCCCCACCCCAGTGGGGAGATGTTCGCAATCATGCTGGCGGCAGGGGGGAGAGGCTGAGATTGCACCCATCTTTCCTGCAGGAGCTCAACCGCGATCTTGGCCATCTTCCCCACCCCAGCATGATCGTGCCCGTCTCCCCCGCTCCAGCGTGCCAGGATGACGGGTGTGTGCAGGGATGACAGGTGTGATCACGGTTGTGCTGGGGGGGTGGGGAGATGGCCGCACTTGTGCTTGGGGTGTGGGGGGAGATGGCCACGATACTTGTTGTTCTTTGTCACTTTGCTTCACATTTTTCTGATTTAAAAAAACTAGTTACAGAATGGATTAATCTTATTTACATTGAACCTTATGGGGAAATTTAACTTGGCTCATGACCAATTTGGGTCATGACCAGAGTCCTGGAACAGATTAAGTTAATGAGCCAAGGTAGCACTGTATTTCCTGAAATGATGAGGTGGCTAGATGGAGTCACTGGAGCAGTGGGTGTAGGCTTGGGTGGACTCCAAGGGATGGTGGAGGACAGGAGAGCCTGGAGGAATGTTGTCTGTGGGGTTGTGATGGGTCAAACATGACTTTGCAACTAGAAAAAAAAATCCCTCATGTGTGAGCATGATGAACTCATGATTCCCTAATCTGCATCATATTGTTGATACGATCTGGGATGGGGAGATGGTGACTGGTTTGGTCTCCTCCATTCTCTACCAAGCCATTGACCGCTGCTGCTGTTGAATATCTGGATGAAACTCCCCAAATAGAAGCTCAGATGCTGCGCATTTGTGGAACTGAATCAAGGAAGGCATTTCCCATAGAATGTTTCTTGCCCAAGGACTGGATATATAATACTTAGTGAATCAGGAACTAAAAAGCAGTGTCTGGAAAGTATTACAGTAAATGCAGTGAGATACATCACATGGAGTTGTCTAATGGGTTTTTGTTGAAAGTTAGCTCTTCCCATAGCCCTGCTGATTTACTGCTTCTCTCTAAGACAGCACTGTAAGGTGAAAAACCAAGCTAAGCATTTCCAAGCACATGGGAGAATTACTGCCATTTTTACCTAGGCAACTAATTAGCCCCCGAAGCTGCTTACTGCTGCTTTGGACAAAAGATACATCTCCGGCACTTTCATTTATGCTTTGGAAAATGTCCTGAGGTGCTCAGAGATGCATCAGAAATGGCTTTCCTGCTGTTGTTTTAGTATGCACTTTGTTTTTAATTTAAAAATGTGATAATTGCTGGTGGTGGGCTCTCTGTGCTATCAGGGAGAAAAGAAGATACTTGATTGGCTTGGTTTCCTCCACGCCAATGCTGGAATAATTCTATCTGCACCCTTAGAAGTCCAGAAGTTCAGGATTAGGCATAGATGATGACCTATCTGCCATTAGATGATGACACTACATGGTTTTGCCTTGCACTCCCCATCCTGGTAATTGTTCTGTGTAATTGTTCATCCTTCTATGGAATGAAGAAGACTTAAGTTGAAGTGAATCTTTCCCAAAGTGGTGAATGGAGTGCTTTGCAGGAGAGAAGGGGTAATATAAGCGCATATCATAGCTTTGAGGCCTCAGAACGGCTCTCATAGATGGCTTGCAGTCATCATCATCTTCATATAGAACTCACGTCATTCTTACACCCTCAAAAATTTGCTTTCAGGGTGAATTCCTAAACATGCTTACAGGGGAGTGAGCTGCATTCAACTCAGCGGAGCTTCCTCCTGAGTAAACATACATGGGATTGAGCTGTGCAACTCACAGTGGAACTGTTTGTGGTTATTCAGAGAACAGCTGCAACTGAATAACTCGAGCAGCATGAGAAATCTGGATAGGCTATCATCAGAAGGAAGAATAAAAGAGAAGGTGTGCATAGCTATTTTGTATTTTGTGCTTGTTCAGGTAAATGGGAGTATATTTGAAGCAGGGTGCCTCTGCACCCTGTCTCCTTTCCTCTCAATTTAACCTCTAGGTGTCAAAAAGAATGGAGGGAACCTGAAGTGTAAATGTGTTGGCAATAATGCAGATATATTGAAAAAACATAACTCTTAAGTGTGCAGTTAGAAAGTATCTCCCCATGTCTCAGCCTGTTCTTGAAAGCATGGAGGTACTTTCTGTGCCTTTGGCAACTTTTGATGACTTTCTCAGGTGGCCGACTTGGGGCTTTTTAGGAGTCAGCAACAGTAGCACAATTCTTCTCCTTTTTATATTTCCTCTTTCTTTGCATTAAATAGTTTCATTTTTTTCCAGCAGTAGCAGCAATCCTCCTTGGTCAAGATTGTCTGAGGACCTCCCTCCTATGATGACAGGTGAAATAGCCCCTGATGGAGGATTGCTGCTACCCCAAGAAAGTGGTGGGAACTTTTTCAAAGAAAGGGAAGAAGTTTAAATTAGAGGAGCCACTGACTGTGTTATGGCCTGACCGCATCAACCACAAATTCCAAGGCCTTCAGCCCTGAAAGCAGCCCCAAAGTCCTTACCAGTTCTCCATATCCTACCCATGCCCTGGCCTATGACTGTGCCAAAAACCTCTCTGGATATGAGTGTTTACCCCACCTGTACCACTCCTAAGGCAGTGATCTGGCAAAGACAGCTGCAACGGAAAAACACACAGATGTGGGTGTGGCATTGCACTGGAAAGGAAGGGTGGTCCATCTCAGAAAATGACTACTCCCTCCAGGAGTCTCTGCACAAGTCCGTTCAGCAATATTGCTGAATTAGAAATGGCCATAGGTCTGAGCCTGGATCCTTTTGCTCTGAGCCCGGCTCCTTGAGCTCCCTGCCCCAGCAACACAAAACATGCAGATGCGGAGAATGACTTGAACCAGTCATCCAATTTGCTCAGTATTACAGGGACTGGCAGCAGCTCTCCTGGGCTTCAGGATTTGTCCATGGGGATTCTAAGGACTGAAACTGGGACCCACAGCATACAAAGCATGCCCTCTATGACTGCACTGTGACTCTTAAAACTGCATTCAACGCTGAGAGGCAGCAGAGTTACCCAGCTCGCCAAGGTCTGATTGAAAGTAGAAGGCAAGGCCTGGACAGGGAGTTATTCAGGCACCAAACAGGCAGCCTCATCTGTCAGTGGGTGATGTGCAGGGCTTTTAAAGCATTTAATCTCCCATGGAACACCGTCTGAGGATTTGGGGGCCTGTAGAGCTTCTCTTCAACGTTTCCCACTTTTGCACAATTCTGATTCTGTGTTGCTTGATTTGGTGTGAGCAATGAAAAATATTAATTTTCCGAATAAAGAAAAAGTGAACCCATTCTAACCTTTGCCCCCAAATTCTGATGCAAGAGCACAATGATGGTCCCAAGATTTGCCTGTTGAAGCTCTCTGGCAAGCCCTCCTTCTCTTCCTTTATATAAATGTACAGGTAGCAGGGATGGAGCCTCAGTTAGACATTAACTGTTGCCAAAGGCTGCCAGAAACCATATGAGCGTGGGTCCTGGTCCTAACATCTTTAGGCAGTGTTCTTGGCCTCCAGCATTTATCAGAAATATGATTCTTATTTTAAAAAAAATTTATTCAAATCTTCTAAAATAACAACAGAATAATATGTAAGTAGTTAAATAAGCAAGCAAATATAAAACAGATGAACACATAGACAAAACTGAACCTGCCATACTTTGACAAGACTCACTGTAACAGACAATAATGCTAGGGAAAGTTGAAGGCAGAAGGTGAGGAAGGCCAAAGAAGAGATGGACCAATTCTATAAAGGAAGCCACAGCCTTAGATTTACAAGAGCTGAGTAGGACCATCAAGGACAGGACATTTTGAAGGGCTTCCATTCATAGGGTCACCGTAAGTCAGAGATGATCTGATAGCACATGACAACAAACAACATAGAGCTACCGTCGCTACCAATTATATCAAAAGCATGAAAGTCCCTTCCAAAAAGAAGAAACTTCAAGTGAAAATATGCACAGAATATCTTATTGTCCACTTATTCTGGAGCTAAGTAAGTTTGTCCATACCTTGCCATGAAGCAGACTAGAAATCAGAAATATGATTGAGACACCTTAAGATGTCATGTATGGAGAGCCTAATGCAGGACTGGCTTAGGGTTGGGATGAAACTCAGCAGAATTCATTCCTTTAGCATTTAGCACTTTGTCTTGTGCTTGGTCTGCTCTTAAGAGACCAAGTCGAGCTAAGAGAAAGTATGCAAATACTTGTGGAAAAGAGTTGTACAACCAGCAACCTTCTTCCCCATGAGGTACAACAGCACAAATGCTGCTGCACATGTGCAAGAGGGACGCTGCTTGCACAGCAGTCATGTGGGCTCCATTCCTGGTGAACTTCATGGGAACACTGGGTCCGCATGCCTAGAACCTGGACTAAGGGCCACGACACAGTGAACCAGAGTTCAGGAAGCCAGCCCCAGACAGAATCCAACAGATTCCTATCCTCAGCAAAGGATTCCTTGCTTATTCCTAGCCTGGCCAACTTGTGAATCTTTGGATGGTTGGCCTACAACCCCTACGATCTCTTACCATGAAGAATGTAGCTAGGGGAGATGGCAGATACAGGCTAAAACATCTGCAGGACCATAAGCTGTCCAGACCTTGCCTACTGGTACCCCAGTCACATGCTGGGAATGTTTCATATGCGAATGGATGACGGTGGCACAGAACTCTTATGGGTGGGGGCCATATATGAATTCTTATCGAACTGGGCCTTATTTGGGGAGCTTTGGGCTTGGCATGGCATCAGAGGGTGATGAAATACTGAAATCTGTATTGCTTCGACCTCTCACTCTAATTTGATTCTTGGAGCCATCCATATTCCTTTCCTTGCAACTGTTCTCTTTCTCCTTTTCACTGCCCCTGCATTTGCTATACTCATAACAAAATGGTTGTGCAGTTTTGCACTAGCTGTTTGGAGCAATTAGCCAGAGCAGAAATGTTGAAGGCTGATTGGCCATGTTCAGTCAGTTATGTCATTGGACTTTATGTGTTATGTTAGCATAAGACCAAAACCTTTATGGTTCTATGAGATTATCAGAACTGTGTGTCTGGAAGCTATATGCATTTGGATATGTTATTTGGCAGAGTTCTGGCTATGAAATAATCTTTCTTTTGGCAGAGGAAAGTACTGGTGATCTTCTACTGTACTGTAACACTTTGTTGAGAGAAATTATGGGCCTTGATTGCCAACAGATGCAATCTTGTCAAAGGAGAACGGGGGAGAATGCCTCAAGGTGAAAAACTGGTCTGTAGAAAGATGTCAAAGCTGTCTGCCACTTGTCCATCCAAACCTTTCTTAACATCTCCTGTCTCTGAGAAATGAAGCAAACTCTTCTGAACTGGGCATATTGCCATTGTAACAGATGGCTGAAAGTGTAGGCAGCCAAGAGACCATGCCTGTATTTGTAGGCAGCATGGAGAAGAGAACATCTTAATATGACAGCTAGGGAGAAAAAGGAAGCACAGGAGATGGGAGGATTTTAAGTTCTATTTAAATGAAAATGTTAACCCTGAAAAATTCAGACAGGCAACTCTTTGATGGACCTTCCTGTCCAGGAGGACCTAATGGCTATTTTAGTGGACTGATACCCAACAAGAGTCTGATGGTACTAAACCATCTAGGCAGACATTGCAATCACGGCTGTACTGTGATTCTGAGATTCAATCTAGGTGGAGTAATGACAGTTGTACTGAGCCAAATCCTCATGCGCCACTTCACAGGAATCTCCACTATCGCACCCTTTATGAAAGCAGGTTGTCTTTTGCTGCAGTTTTCTTGCATTGAGATTCTTGGGGAGGTGCAGGTGATTCTGACTTTTAAAACATGATCAGGTGGGACAGTGTATGCTTCCTTTTTAAAAGATACACATAGTCCCCACTGCACTGCTCAGCCTCCTGCACTGCTTCACTCTGCACATGAACAGCAAGAAAAATTAGGCATGTGTGAATAAGCACGTGAAATGCATACAGGGTGATCTACAAGAAGACAATATACTTCTTTCCCATGGACATGACTCCTAGAAAATCATTAGGTCATGACTGAAGTACCTGAAGAGGAAGGGAGTTTCTTAGCCATGATTACTGTTGCTGACCAATCTTTCAGAAGGGGATGCAAGAGCACTTGATGTATATGAGACATGCTTTTTAACAGATATTCCCCTTTTTTTCTTTTGGCCAAATTCTGAAAATCTGATCAAAGACAAGCTTGGCCGACTTTTTCTCCTCTCCTCTCCCTTCTCCTTCTTCAGAATTCAATAGGGTGCCTTTAACAACACCATGAGTACCTTGTCCTTGAGTTGTCTTTCAGAGGCTCTTTACTTTACCATGGTGAATAGAAAAGCAGGCTGTTCCTTAGTGGACAGAAAACATAGCCTCAATGCATAAATAATCACATTTTCTGGCGCACAGGAGAATGGCTGTCATAGAAGACTAGTTATGAACTTTTTCATTGTATTTGTTCATGGGGCAATTTTATATCTTCTTCAGTTTGAAGTGGCATCTCCCAGGTGACGTGGAAGAGATGCAACTTGAATGATTGTCTGTAGTCATCCAGAGAAAGTGGAGCAAATATGCTTGTCTGCACAGATAAATATCTTGGCTATGGTATGTAATTTCATGGATTTGTGGGGAGGAGGTTTTCATTCAAAACATTTTCTTCCCTCAGAATACCTGTGATGTTTTTAGATGCAAATCCAAAGAATACAAATACTGAAGAGTAATGCACCCCTGAAAGAATTCTATGAGATGGATGTCACTCATTTCTCATCAGGCAGTGCATTTCTCATGCCACTAAACTGAAATCCACAGCATGAACACAGAAGAGGTGGGTGAGAAGAGGTGACTTAAAATGGATGCCCTAAACAATGGCCGGGCTGGGCTTGACATGACATGAAATTGCCCTCGTGAATGGTCTGAGGCTTCCTAATCCTACAGCACTGGAAAAGCTGAAGGGTGCAGCCCTGGGGAAAAGCACCATGGGAAATCTCTGGGAGCCTACTTTAAATTAGTCTGAGATTTTCAAAGGAAAAGCAACTTCACTATAATTCAGCACCACTAGAGAGAAATCAGATAGGGAGATATATAGCAAGATCTTGGAAGCTCTCTGACCAGTAGGTTCACCAAGGCACTTCATGCCCATGGTCCCCCAGAGTAGGAACTGAAGTTAGATCATTGGTCCATTCAGCTCAGTGTCATACACTAGGAGTGGCTCTCCAGGGTTTGGGGCTGGGGTTTTGGGGGACTTTGGGGATGAGATGGATTGAACCAGGGTGCCTCTGCTTGTACAATCTATGCTCTACCATTCTAATGTGCTCTAAACATAGGAGGCTGCTTATACCAAGCAAAGTGACTTTGCCAGCTAACCTGGGATGGTATATGCTGTTTGGCTATGGCTTTCCAAGGTCCTGGGCAGACAGGGGTCTTTCCCATCAGTTGCTACCTGTTTCTTTTAATTCAACATATCAGGGTTCAGCCTGGGACGTTCAACACAGAAAGCGGTGAGCTATGCTCCCTTCCAAAATGTTCATGGGTTTGGCTGTTTTGCAACTGCTTCCACCTGTGTGAGCTTGCTTTTGCTTTGCATGTGTGTGTGTGTGTGTGTGTGTGCGCGTGTGTGTGTGTGTGTGTGTGAAAGAGAGAGAGAGAGAGAAAGCATGCATGGGGTGGTTACTCTGTATGATCTAAGAAGTGCACTGCTATGTATAGCTTAGAGATAGCCATTTAGTAAATGGTAGTTGGCCAAGGTGTGCATACCACCGCCTGATAAGCCACTCTCCCAAAACTGTGATGAGAAGTTCAGCACACACCTTCACCTGTTGAAAAATCTGGAGAAGCAGGAGTGATGGAACTCTCCTCACTGCTTGGCAAAAGATAGTGGTTTGTTGAAGGGTTGGTTTCAGGCCAGGTGTTGCTGGGCAACTGCCAAGGCCCACATTCATGTAGAGGAGGACCCCACTGCCACTTTCTGGGCCCTCCTAGCCTTTGGACTCTTGCTGTTTGATGCCACTGCCTGTTCACCTGCACCTTTCCAAAATCTCCTGTGTTCTCCATCTAGGAAGCTGTGCAGGTTGGGCACTGAGGGACAGGACAAATGACTGGAAACTGGTAGTTCCTTGGAAGTGAGGACAGAGTTCCATGGAGAAGGGGCCCCAGTGAAGATACCTTCCCAAAGGGTTGCCTCAGATTTGGAGCTAGCACAAGTTACAGGCATGCTCTGAAAATTTCATTTCTATCAACACTCTGGTTCTTTCTCATTTGATAAATGGTGCATGTCTTTACTCTGTATCTTGCATGAAAATAAGGTAAAGCCTGCTTTCCTAAGGAAAATTTTAAAATCCCATCTCTACACAGGTTTTTTAATGGTGGTTATCTTAAATATTTCAATATAATCTTATGGGTACTGAACATTCTGTCTGCCTTTGCATAAAATGCTTAATCCCAAGCATATTGGTCCCATTAGCTGCAGTTTCCAGCATAAATATTGTAATGAAAATAGCATTTCAGCTGTGTGTATATTTAGGCCCTTAACAGCACTCTCTGGAATAATTCCTCTATTTTCTTTGGGGCCCTATTCTACTAAAACTCTAGCTAGTACCAGTTATTACCTGGCATGTGTGAGGCACCTGAAATCTTTTTTTTTAAATACACTTCTCACAGGTTCACATGACCTCTGCTAGTATAGTTCTGTAGAATGGCTATGGCAAAGGTTTCTGCTCCATTGATTGTGGTCAGGTAGCATTCAGGTCTATATTATGATGTCTTATAGGGAGAGAACATCATGGTTTGTTTGGTTCAGTTTGGTTTGGGCACCAAGTTTTCTAAAATATAATGGGCACTGGACAGAAGGTCCATTCAGGGAAGCACCCTGTTCACAAAGTGGCAAACTGGCTGCCCACGGGAATGCTCAAGCAGGAGGGGTACACAACCTCCCCTTGCCCAAGCTCCTCAGCCACTGGATATGGAGGCATGCTTCTTCCAGTAATGGAGGTAACACATACCCAGCAAGGCTATTAGTCAGTGATTACTTCCTCCTTCTCCATGGAAGCCTTCAAAATGGATATTTAGAATTTTTAAAAACAAATTGTCAGAAAAACGGACTGCAGTCCTCCCTCTCAATCCTAATATTCCTTTAGGTCTGTGTATTTGTCCCTTTCAATCCTCACATTCCTTTCTTCCAAACTTGTATTCTGCCCTTCCTCTAAGCCAAGGGTAACAAAGATGAGTCTGCTTGCTCCCATCTTTATTCTCGCAGCAGTCTTGCAAGATAAAGCAACATGGGAAACTGTTGCATACTGAGCCGATCCATCCAGCCCAGTATTACCTACCCTGGGGAATCCTGAGAACTATATTTCTGTGGGTTTTGGGGGTAATAGGGAGCTCTAATAAAGAATTCTTGGCATCTCACCAAACTGCAATGTCCAAACTTTTGAAGCTGGGGCAAGGGGAGTTATGATTGGCAAAGCCCTCATCCCGCATCATGTTTCATTCCAATATTTCAATGCTAAAAGGGCTTTTGTAGAACAACAAATAAAATTACAACTAGGACCTTGAATGGGCATGCTAAGGTTGTCACTTATTGAGAGTCAATGTGGCATGCCAGTCAGAAAGCTGGCCGACCTGGATTTTATTCCCCACTCAGCCATGAAGCCCACTGGGAGATTTTGGGCCAGTACCACAATCTCAGCCTAGCCTAACTCACAGGGATGTTGTTGTGAGGATAAAATAAGTATAAACCAGACTTCTGTACCAATTTAAATTAGGTGTGACAGCAAGACACATAGATTCAGCAACTGGAATAAATGATGTGAATTCATCAAATTGCCCAGCTCTTATTTTGCATAATCCTTCAGTGTTCATGACTTCCCCATGACAGATTCTGCTTCTCCGAATCCATGGGAAGGGGAGGCTTTTTTTGAGGACTTGGGAGAGGCTCTGCCACTTTATCAGGCCTGTTCAGGAAGATCTACCCCAAGTTGCCACCTCAGATATTTTTCTCCTCTGCCCAAAGGGTTGGATGAGGCCTGAGGGGCAGAACCCCTCCATTCCTTGTGTCCAGGCAGCCTGAAGCTAAGCATAACAGGAGCAGCTGCTTGACCCAGGCTGGACCAGAGTCATCCAGAAGCCCTTCATGCCACAGGGGATTTGGCATTATTTCCTCCAGACACTTAGTTTGGCTTTGCCATGTGACTCTTCACAGCAAAGACAAAGATCAACCCCTCCACTCACAAATATACATATTTACCATGGCCATGGTCACCAGTGAGTGTTGCGGCTGAATGTCTTCAAAACACGGATCTCCCCCAGTCTCTAGAACTTTTCAACATTAGACATTAATTATGTGCCCATGGTGCCTTATTCAGTCATTCACCAGCTCTTTAGAAGAGATCATGATCCTCCAGTTTTGTTTCTGTTTTTTTCACAGCACTTTTCAATTTTATTTTAGAATTGTAATATGGGGTATTATTTTAGAACAGGGAAAACGGTGCTGCTTTTGTTGTGTATTTGAATGCTTTTGTGATAACACACAGCTCCACCTAGAGGACATGTTGCAGAAAAGTAGGAAAGAAAGAGCTCTTCACTTAGAACTTAGATCTTGATGTTGCAATTTATTTATTTTCATTTGTTTATGTTTATATTCCAGCTTTCTTCCTTTCAAAGAACTCAAGGCAGTTTACATGAGTCTCCTCTTCTTTATCTCAATCTTATCCTTGCAACAACAGCCCTGTGAACTAGGTGGGACCAAGAGTCTGTGACTGGTCCAAGGTCACCCAGTGAGCTCCATGGCTGAGTGGGTCCTAGAACCCAGGTCGCCTGAGACCCAGTCCTGAGCTCTTAACCACTACACCATGCTGGATCCCAATGCAACTGAAAGTTAATTATGGGATTAACAACCTCACATTCAATCCTGCAACCACTATATCACATCACACTTGCTGTCAAACATCTGTCTCCATTCTTGGGATGTTTTTTCAATTAGCTTGTCATCCTTAGGAAGTGGAATTGTCTAGATAGTGCGACTTTCCAAGTCCTGTAGAAGTTTGACATGCACACAACCGTGATACAAAGGCGAAACAGCTCTGAATTAACATTTCAGTATTAATCTCAGTGTCCCCGATTCTTCACTGGGAGGAAGTGGGAAGAAAGATTGGATAGCATTACATTTGATGTAATCATATTTTTAAAATGACTCATATTAAAACAAATGTCAGGATTTGGGTAAAATATAGGTTGACCTTTTCATGGGAGTTATGGGATACCCAGATTTAATCCCATTAGGCCCATTAAAAGGAAAAAAAAGGGGGAAAGCCTGGCCTCAACGAGAAGCTCAAGATTAGTTTACAACTCAGTTTGGCCTAGAAATGTAAGTATTTAAAATGGGAAGGAATGGGGGGAAGAAGAGAACAAAGAAGGCATTTAAAGTCATCTCCTGTAGCATCATCGTAGTTAGTCATGGAAAAACAGTTGAGCTATGCTCAGATTATTTTCATTTGTAAAATATCTCTTCATGGTCATATGGAAATAATAGCCAATTGCTTTAATAGCAAGCTGTATGTATACATAAAAGGGGTTACAAATACAATTTGTGGATTTAAATGTATATAAATCAAATGCTGCCTTCAACCTCTGCTTTTGACACTGATCTCCATGAATATTCTGCTCTTGATTTTCAATAATGGGATCAGGCAGAGTCCCACAAAAGCCATGAGTCCAAGGACAGGGCACGGAGAGCCCTTTTGACTAGGAGGGGGCTCTGCCTCTTCTAAATGAGCTGAGGAAGGGCAGAACAGGTCCCAAATTACCACTACAAATGGAAAACAAAGGGCTTTGAGGAAAATGCTCATCAGGGAGGTGGGACAAGATGGTTTTGCTTACAGAACAGAAACGTTTACTTTCCAATTACTGCCATTGTGCATGCTGGTACTGTGTTACCAAGCATACATGAGAGAAACCCACAGGCGGTTGTAATCTGATCTGCCCATCTGTGGCATCTCAGAATTATTATGCAGATGTTAGATCAGATGAGAAAGTTTATTATGGTCATGCACAAGTATGTTCCTGAAGAGCTGCAGCTGCAGTGTCCCCCCCCCCCCGCCTTAGAGGAATCTTCATGAGAACATAAGAATTGCCTTGCTGCATCAGATCAAACACTCGTCTATTCTAGTATTCTGTTTCCAACAGAGGCCAACCACATGCTTGTGACTGTTACCCAGCACCTGGTGCTCAGGATTATACAACTTCTCTACTTGGAATTTCATTTGCCTATCTTCGTGTGTTGATATACATCTTACCTGAACTGGTCCAATCATTTTACATTGCTGGGCACCACCACATCTTCTGGCATTGAATTTCAAGTTATTTAGGTCTTGTGTAAGAAGGCACGTTCTTTAGTTAGTACTGAATAGTCTGTCAATCCCAACTTCACACAGTAACCACTAGTTCTATATTATAAGAGAGGCAGAAAAATATCTTTCACCACAGTTTTAGATTAATCTTTTAGATCTCAATGAAGTCTCCCTTATCTGATAGTCAACTTTATCCAGACAATAAAATGCCAAATGCTTTCATTATTTTTTACTGTACAGAAGATCCTGCAATGGCATAAGCATTCTGATTGAGTTCATATCTATCTTTTCCAGACATTTTATTTTTGGCATGAGAAATTTATACAGTAATCTAAATAGGTTGCACCACAGATATGTACAACAGCACTACAATACATGCTTTATTATTTTCCATCTTTTTCCTAATAATTTCCAACACAGGGTTTGATATTTTCCACTCCCAAAGCGCACTGGGCTTCTGAAATAGTGTTGCCCAATAAATCAAGGCTAAGTTCTAAAGAGCTTTTAAGCACACCAAAAGGCTTAGGTATGATTACTGAAAATTTAACTTTCTGTTTGAGCACAAGGTCCTCATATTGCAAAGTGCTTTTGAACATCCTCTCAATTTCAAGAGTGGCTTCAATGTGACTCAAGGGGTTGAAGCTTGAGAGGTTTGTCCAAAGTTCTCTTGAAGATGTTAACTCTGAAGTTATTTTAAACCCCTCCCCTTTGTTTTGGCAATGCAGTTCAGATTTGTAACTTTTTCTAGTCATAGATGTGATACAAAGCAGGCATCTGCCAGCAAAGAAGGGGTTCATTTTAGTTAGCTAGTTTGTTTGTTTGACCACTCTCAGTTCAAGTAAAACCCAACATTTCACCTCTCGTGGAACAACTGCTTGGATTGGCACCATCTCTCGCAGGGCAACAAAGCTGACCAGCACCAGGCTAACAGAGGAAAAGCAAATGCACTTGAGTGACCTCCCTTGTCTAAGCTTTGTGTCTTCCTTTTCTTTATCCAGTTGTGAGAAACCTTTGCAGATGTGGTCACCCTGTTGCAGCTTATCTGAGCACAGGACAAGGAAAATGTGCGTGACACCTATGAGCATTCATAGGCAAGGGAACATTATCAGATGTGTGAAGCAGACAATCAAAATGTCAAAGGAATTAGGAATGGTAAGTAAAAACTCAACTGGCAATAAAAGGTAAGGGAACATGGTACCCCAAAAAAGGATTGAATCAGTTAGTGAAAAGTGCCTTTCACAAGGCAGCACAATCCCATACATGTAGTCAAGTGGGTTAAGCTGAAAAACAGAGGGTAAGTTTAATCAAATAAAGATTCTTGTGGGACCCGCTAAAATAGGCACACAGTACCATTTGTTGTGTGTGGATGGCCCTAACCAAGTCATGTGTGGGAGAAGAACTCTATCACAGGGCATATAAGCCAGTGGTCCCTGCTAGGTTATCCTGTGCTGCAGCCATGAAGAAATCCTTATGGAGCACTGTATCCTTTTGGGCCACAGGTTCTGATGATGTGGCTTGGGTTACAGGATTCTGCTACAGATCAAATCTAAGGAAGGGGCCAAGTTTCTCAGGGTTTCTCAGGAAATAGCACCATAGAAAACTGGAGTGAGAACCCTAGGCAAGGTTGTCTGTATATTGTTCCAACAAAGATCAGCAGCAAGACTTAGGTTTAAAAAGGAGTGCTCCAGAGTGTATTCAGTGAGTTGGCCCCATCTCCATCCTGACTGAGGCTTCATCTCTTAAGCGGCCTCAGCTTGTTTTAGCAATCTCAGGCTTCGGCCATGTGTGAGTGTGTGGCCTGCTCAGGCCTTTACGAGGATGGCAATGCAGTCTTCACCCAGGATGGGCCTGGGATCTTCCTGGGAATTGGATCCTAGAGAGGTAGAAACCTTCATTTCCCTTTCTGTAGCTGAGTCTTCTCCTGAAACCTTTATTCTGCAGCCTCTTCCTCCAAGGTCAGACATCTCTGAAGATGGGAGTTCAGGATTTTGGCACATCAGAGTAGGGGCATGTGGGAAATTCATTTAAGGGTGGGAATCTGTTGGATTCCCTTGGCTCGGCTCAGCAGCAGCCCTGAGTCTGAATTCTTGATGAGAGTGGCAAGTGTTTGCAGGGTGCTCACCGGGAATCAAGACCCACGTACTGCCCAATTCGTGTTCCTTTCCCTCAAATGACAACATCACTGCTGGGGGCAGCAGGTGAGAAAGAAGCTTTGTGGCCAGGAATGGCAGCTGGAGTGCTCACTCACTCCTTTCCCATGCCCTGCCGCCTCTCCTGACAGGGAAGGTTGTTGGTTGCACAACTGGAAATCAGCAAGCATTTGCGGACTTCCTCTTGGCTTGGCTCATTTTGCAGGACTGGATCAAGCGCAAGAGGAAGTCTGTGAAACACTAGAGGTCTGGGACCCAGCCGACCTGAGTTCTAGTCCCTGCTCGGCCATGAGCCCACTGGGTGACTGTGGGCCAGTCAGTCACAGCCTCTCAGCCCAACTACCTTACACAGTTGTTGTTGTTGTGGGGATAAGATTGACACCAGGAGGAGGAGAATGATGTAATCCACCTTAAATTCTTAAAAAAAAAGAAAACGGGTGAGATATAATTCAAATAAATAAATAAAGGGATGAATTTCAAAAGGATTCATGCCAACCCTACATGACAGTTGTTTCATTGCTGGAATGAAACAATTATGGCTATCTTGATGGCATTTTGACATCATTATGTTTGCTACACAATCCCTAATTGGCTGTGATCTCTACATGCGGAATACAGAAATCCTATGCTGCCAAAAGAACTGCAATGTGTGGTTTTGAAAAGGTACAGGGAAAAAAAACTCCCTGAATTAGAAGCAGCTCAGAGGTTCATTAGGAAAATGTTTCTTCCTTTGAAAACTCACCCGTGGCCCTGGAAATGTTCACAAATATTCAGTGCAGCCATAGCTGATAGCCCGTGCATGCTCCTGCAATTGCTGCAGAAGGATTACATTTTCTGAATTCCTGCTTTTGCAGATGATCGAATCCAGCTGGCTCTGCCTCCCCTCCCCAATTTTAATGAGTTGTCTTAAATGAATGATAGCTGCTTCTGAAAAAGTCAGCTTTGCTTCAGCTCTTTGACACAGTGGAGCTGCAAAAGTCAGCACTGACTTCTGCATGGCCTTAAGCAAGAAACCTTTTCATAGAGCATACTTATAAAAGTATGCAATATACAGAGAATAGTCATAAGCAAAAAGAGTCATTGTCTGTGAGTTTTCCCTTTCATTGAAGGACATAATGGCTGAGCTCTGAGCATCACAGCTTAATCAGCCAAAAAAGGAATGCTCCTTTTGCCTGCCCACTGTGATCTTTCCTCCTGCCTCAGTCTGACCAAACGACCCAAGAAATCTCCAAGTAACCAAGTGTTTCCATTTTGTCTGAATTGGAGACCCATGGTTTTCTGATATGAAGCTGGTTCTGAAGTTCGTCCCATTATCGATTCAAAATTTCCTGGTTTAGACAAAACGACAAAAAAATGGTTCACTGGAGAAAATTCCATATCCTTCAGGAATGTTGTGAAGGGAAAATAAAAGGAATCACAAACACAGGATCCTTTTCACAGCTTATTAAGTCAAGATACATTCATCTGAACCCATCACTATTCCTATTGTGCCTATTTTACTGCCAATGTTCTCAAGCTATCCCAGGTCCATTGTTACCACCATGTTTCACCCAGTTTCATCCTTGAAACTGCAGTCTGGCGATAGTGCTGAGGAATCTCGATTAGTGATCTCTAGTCCCTTTCGCTGAATTGAATTTTCACTATACATTGTGAAGACTCCCAGTTATTACAACATTTTAAGACTGCTGTCTAGGATAAAACTATATATTACATTAATTGTATAGCATGTAGCTGAACCTGATTATTTCCTTAACTTTAGTGTAACTGCATGTGGCCCCAGTTCAGATTAGGACTAGTTGGGATGGGATTCCCTCACCATTTCAGTTGAAATTTCATCCCCACGGGCAATATGGGAACTCCTCCATTGACTGCACTGGAGATGTACTTTTTTGAATGCTTTCTTCAGCATTTGTGTGCATGTGTAATTTGGGGAAAAATAGGCCGGATGCAACTTTTAATCCATCATCCTGAGTGTATGTTGATCTTAATCCAAATTGGAGCCATCAACAATTACACTAAAGTAAACTATCAATTTCACCTACATTCAGTGCAATTACTGTAACATGTAGTTTGATCTCTAGATAGCTGAATAGTATTGATGAAAAAAAAAAGTTGTTTGCTGGTCAAGAACAGATTTTGATTAACCATCATGCAAAATAATTAAACTCTGAAACCCTATCATCACTTTTAAAATAAAGTAAGTATAGAAATGGGCATTTAAGATTTCGTCCAATCCATGAAATTTGATCCATGTATACAGTCCTTACATAATGCAAGCATGTAGGCAGTATTTCCAGAACTTTGACCATATTCATTCGTTCTCCTCATGCAACAGCGAATGACATGGAGACGAAAGCAAAATCCCATGCCACTAGAGTTGTGTCCTCTTTTGCCCTGCGTACTGCTATTGTCAGCTGCAACAGGTAGGTTTGAAGCCTGTTGTAAGCATGAACAGGGATTCTCATAAGCTCAAATGAGGAGAGGCTCCATTCCCCAGAGGACAACCTGTACAGTTACAAAGTGGCCAAAGCAGCTGGTTGCAAGGGCTTGGAGTGTTCTGTAGAGCTGATTGGAACCGATCATCTTTCTGCAGCTTCGCAACAATTTTCTCACATCTGAAGCCCCAGGAGAAGAAAGTTGGGCCCTAGTAGGAAAGTTGGTAGCCCACACTTCGAGGCCTAGTGCCTCTCTTCTTTCTCTCCATCCCTAAAGAGTTCTGCTTTTAGAATTCTAGATTAGATTCAATTATGTTTATATGTGATTGCACTGAACTTGAAATTATACTTTCCCTAAACCATTTAGATAGCAGTTATTTAATGCAGTTCATCATGCAACACATAACATAGCTGTCTATAAAATATTAGATCTAACTCTTTCCAGAAGTAGCCTTTTCAACTGAAAGACCCAGATGGCTTCTAATCTATTATTTCTAAGTTTTAGAAAAAAATATTCCATACAAAAAAGAAGTAATAATATACATGCTAAGCTTGTTAATGAAATCCAACATTTCCAATGAAAGATTATTATAATGGATGTATTATTGCTTGGCACCATGTACAGTGAAAAAAAAAATAAAGACATTATTTAAAAGGTGGTTAGGTGAGTTGTGCCATGCACAAGCAGGTTTATTTACACTGCTGATTACCATTCCAGGTAAATTTTTGATTCCAATATTCAGTGTTCCATTTGGTTACATGCATTTTCAATGTTTTATACTGTGTGTGACTTAAGTCATCCTGAACCATCAAAAGAAAAAATAAACAGCCCTGTGAACTGAGTAAACATTCTTTGTGCAAAACTAGATAGATGAACTTCTGAATCAGGGTGTACTTGATTTTTCTCATGTTTTCTCATGCGAGTCAAATAATGGGCATGTATCTAGTGAATCTAATCCTACGTGATGCAATTGCAATTAAGTCTACTGAAACCAAGTGAACAAGTTAGTCAAGCTAACTAATTTCCCATTGTTTACAAAAGCATTTAACTGCAGCTACTTTTGGCTGGTTTGGAGTGACTATATTAAATTATAACCTTTAAATAGTAGATGAACCCACTGGCACTTTAATTAATTAATAGGTGAGGGGACCCCCCCTTTATTAGTGTATTTATTTTTTAAAGGCATGCCCTTCACCAAAATGGAAGTTGTGACTAAAGTGCATTCTTAATTAATTTGGTCCAGTTATGGTACTGTACCAAATGGGGTGATTTTATTTTTAAGACGAAATTTTATGTTAAAAAAGAACAGTGACTTATGTTGTGCTCAGGTACAAGCTCACATTTTGTTTTCTGTTTCCAAAAGGAGCATAGACTGAGATTTTGATGGCATGCACTTTATTCAAACTTAATGAAACAGTTGCACTGCAGGTGATTCATCAATTAACAATCCTTAATCAAGCAACAACCTTGATAATATGTAATCCATGCAGTTAAACAGAACCATCCAGCAGCAGTGCAGTTTAATCTTTTTTAAATGTAAAGAAGCTGTTATGCTAAGCGACTGGGATAGTGTGGGGTATTTCTATACACTGTTGTTTTTAGTTATCATAATTGTTCTTCAAATGTTGTCCTTCCTCAAACGTGAAACATCTGGACTAAATCGAAGTGACCTATTCATGTGAGCAATGCAACATTCCATGAGCAGGATGTGCTGAAAATCCCTTTTGATGAAAGCAGCTTCTGTGATTTTCTGTGAATCCAGGATCTGTTGTCGCATTCATCATGTGATGGGGCCATTTTCATGAGGACTTATGCAACAGGGCATCCTTAGTTAAGGCCTTTGAGCAAAGACACAGCCAAGCATTATAAAAATGAATGGAGCCAGTTCTTTTAAAATCATGGAGTCAAAATGGCATCACTAGTCTTTTTGAAATGTACGTGTGCTAAAAAGAACATTTCATGGAAATTGGGGACAGTTGCAGGGAGAAAAAGAAGTTTAGAGTGGAAAAAAAAGCCCTTCACTTGTCAAAATGAAAACTGAAAAAATGATGGGCAACCATTTTTGCTCACTATTTCTGAAGAATTGGAGGCAACTCACTTGAAATACGCGATTTCATTTTTTAAATTCAATGTGTTGTTAAAACAATGCTTAAGCATGTAATGGTCTAGAGCTTTCTCATATTGAAACACAGGAGCCCTGCTGACTAAAATGGGGAGAGGTGCTGTGCTTAAGACAAATGGAATGGCCACAGCCTGCTTTAAGTTCCTGGCCGGGTTCAAGCTGGAGGACCTCATCCCACTGCCTCCTGAGCTAGACTGTCTTGGAAGGAGAAGTCTCCTCTCTCTTCCTCCTCACCCAGATGGTCTGGCCAGAGGAGAACGGGAGACCATGCTGCACAGTTTGTATGGGGATGGAAAGGCCACTCCACTGCCAAACCTCGGCTGGAAGGGAGCACATCTGAACCCTCAACAAACACTCTTGGTGCAGCAGTTGCTTAGCCTACTTTGACAAAGGCTAGATAGCTTTCCATTCCAATACAGGTTTTTCACCCTTGAGCAGAATGCAAGTGGAAGATGCTTGGTTCTAAGGGGAGCTGGAGAGCAGAAGCTCAGTGAGCCTGTCTTTCCATGCAGATGGTCCCAGGCTCATTCCCTGGCATCTCCAGGTAGGAGAAAAACTCCTGGCAAAAGCCCTGAAGAGCTGCTGCCAATCAACATTAACAGAACTGCACTAGCTGGACCTCCGGCTTGATGCCGCCTACTCCATGTACCTCTAGAGACAGCCTGCCTGGTCCCCTCTAAACCAGCCTGCTCCTCTCTAGTGCAGGAATCTGTGAGCAATGCATTTGGAGAGAGAATCCATTAGATCCCTGGGCTTGGATCCTCAGACTCCAGTCCCACTCACAATGGCCCAGAATCCAAGTTCCAGGTGAGCCCTTGCAGTGTTTGCAGGCAGGTTCACCAGAAACCAAGTTCCACACTGCCAGCAGCAATGGGTGGAGAAGTTGGTCGCCGCAAATGGTGCCTGGCACCATCGCTTGCAGCCCTGCTCTTCTGATCTTCTACTGCTGCTGCCATAATAGAGGGAAGGGAAGAAGAGCAGGGTTGTGAGGGTGCTCTTCGGGACTTCTTCCCTATCCACTATTGCCAGCTGTAGTGGGCAGAGAAGGTTGACAGCTGCTCAGTCAGGGGTCCATGAGTGCTTCTGGACTTCTTCTTGGCTTGGCTTGCATTGCAGAACTGGGCCAGCACTGGGCCAAGCACCTTACAGAACTGAGCCACTGGTACCTGGAAGGATGAATTTCAAAAGGATTCATCCCAACCCAACTCCAGTGTGAGTGAAGATGTAGTTCATTCATCAGCACTGAACTAAGAATCAAGCACCAGTCCAGACACTTTTCGTATATGGAATTGCAGAGAGCTGATGGAGTGGAGAAGGTTGCCTACGTTTTCCTTTGCTTCCAGCAGCAAATGTCTTAGGCTGGCTCTGGAACTGATGCCCGAATGTGGGGTATATACAGAGGAATGAAGCAAAGCTGTATGATGAGTGTAGCTTGAAAGGGAACATTAGAACACCTGTGCTACAGTTTGGCCATCCTGCAGTCTGGAAACAACAACTGCCCTGCAGAAGTAGCTTTGCACTTTCTGAATGGTTAAGTTTGCAGAGGTATGGAGAGACCCCTGCCCTCAATTTGGCATGGCAGCCCATGGCACTCAAACAACTTTGCTGCAGAGAGACGGCCATTGAAGGGAAGCTGCTTTCATGAGCTCTGGCCCTAAGCCTTACACAGAAACATAGAAACAGAGCCAGTCAGAAGGGGTCTCCCGGGCCATCTAGTCTGACCCCCGGCTCCAGCCAGCTCCGCTCACGACATGCCCACCATGCGCATGTCCAGCCTATCTTTGAACACCCTCACCGATGGGGCCTCAACGACCTCTCGTAGAAGCCCATTCTACATAGAATAAAAGATCACGGTGGGGGAGCTGGGTTGGTGTGTCAATCAAGAAAAAGACTTTTGCTTTGCTTTGGAAAGCAAATGAATCTCGCCGTTGAAATCCACACATCTGGATATCCACAAATGAGACATTTTAAGGGATAGATGTCACCACTCAAATAGACCCAGGATTATCCCATCTTGAAATCTGAGTTGGATTCTCTCCCTCCCTCCCCTCTTCCAGCTACAGGGTAGTATATTGTTCTTCAATAAATCTGAACAACGCAGGATTTTCATCATGACTTGTGATGATACTACCTTATTGTAGCTGTACTTCTTGACACTGGTTATGGCATCATGGTTTGAACAATCAACATGAAAGGGACAATGCAATAATGTTAATAGGCAAAAGGATGCTTTCTTCCATGGGTATCAATTGCTTATTGCAAGCCCAATCAATAAAGTTGCATCCTATTTCTTCCAATGTTCTTGTCTATGGCTGCAATCCTAAATACACATACAAATAAGTGAATTTCATTTGATTTAGTGGAACTTAATTCTAAATAGGTATGATACGAGTGTGGTGAAACACTCTTCCTTCAGCTGTAAAGGAATTAGGAATTTAGCTAAAATGAATATTTCCCTTGATTTGTGTCTTGCTTACAAGATCGGGTTTGGTTTCTCTTTTCTATTATCCTTTACCTTTTCCTTAGAATTAGGTGTCAGGTTTCAGCTATCGGAATATCTCTTACATTTTGGTCAATTGAATCTATTCTGCTTGACTTTTTGCTTCCTGCTATTATCTTAAACCTGGAGGTAATGAAGGTTAGCAAAGTTATTCAAATTAGGCTAAAGGTTATTACATGTCGCAATGATAAATAAATAAATGATCCAATATCTTGTAAAATCTTCTGAAGTGCACGGAAAATGTAGGACCATAACTATCTGGATTATTATTTTTTATGGATGAAAATAACCAATTAAACTACACAAATGCTTTGTAACAAAACCAGAGGGAAAACCCAGTTGACTTCCTGATTTAGCACAGGAAGCACAGCTGCCACTTATGCAGTAGGCTTTCCAGATGTCTGCCTGTTATGTGGAATAGCTGTATAATTCTTAGGAAGGGATACAATTACTGGGCTCGAGCAAATGGAAGTTTAGGTGGATCCTCCCTTCTGCTCGCTGTTTGGAGTCTGCCAAGGCAACGTAATTTGTGCTCACGCAACGACACAGTTGGATACTGCCCTGTGTGAACAGAACACTGAACTGGTCGGACCCTCAGCCCGATCCAGCACAGTTCTTCTTCTGGGGGGAGGGACAATTATTTGGGCTTAATTCCTGGCTTCACTCTCCAGTTTTAGGCAAAAAGATTGTGTGTGAAGGAGGGGGATTCCTTTCTGAGAATACGCAGCCAGCTTTGACATTGCACTATACTGGAGTATGGACTAGATGCTGGTGTATAAGTCCGTATTCCAAGACACTGTTTGGAGATGGGAGAGAACTCAACCTGGAACTTTAAAAAAAAAATCTAGTTTTTTTTAGTTGTTTTTTTTTTTAAACATCTAGATTCTCTCTGACAGTAACTCATTTCCTGGTTAGTTTCCTTATAATAAGCTTGTTTTACTTTCAGATCCCGAAGGCTCAAGGAAACCTCTCTCCCTCTCTCTTCTCTCTCCTTTCTGCAGCTCAGTGTGAGAATGCAACTGCTGCACAACAAAGATTGCTTCTCCTTTTATGTTTTAGAGTCAGTTCCACATTTGAAAGTATGTGCAGTTAATCTTCCACACAGCAGCTGCTTCTATAGGATAAGGCAGGAACATATGGAGTTTGGCAGAAGCAGCTTCTCCTTGCCGTCCTCCCCCACCCAAGAAAATGCTTAAGGTCAAACTTTTTAAGTTGATGAAAACCAACAAATTGAAGTCATCCCCCCACCCCCATTTTTCCGAGCCTCACTGAATTGCCACAGCATAGTGGAGCATATAGAAAAAGCTTACACAACACACAAAGATTTCAGCGGTGCTGAAATTCAACAGAGTGAATGGAGATTATAATGGCAGATCTAGCACTGGATGTCCTTTCTGTTGTCAGATTTTATATAATTTTAGTAGCGAAATAGGTCATGGCTGGATGATTTGATTAAGTCCTGCTCAAATTCCTCACATACATCCCTCTGCTGTTTAATGAGGGTTTCTTCTTAAATGTCTAATACATCCAGTTCATTCTAGTGAACTTAGAAGTAATGCAGAGTGATATTCAAAATAGATAACGTCAGTGTCAGCAAGAGTGGAAAAACTGCTCAAAGAAGAACCTGATCTGTCTTTGGTTCTCATCTTTCCATATTTATTAGATTAGACAGTATTTTGGTCCTGCCCGTTGATGACTGCAATATAGTTAATTTGTATGGGGTGTAAAAGGTCCAGACCCCTTTTAACCCTGGAGATGGAGGCTCAATTCATACATTTGCTCTGCAGCAGCACTGCGGCCTGAAATGCAGCTGCCTGGGTCAGTCATTTAGAGGAAGTGAGCACTCCCCATGTGGCCGTGGAAATTTAAACTGTGCCATTACAAATTCCCTACACAGAGAACATTTATGAGCTGCAGTTAGCACAACAGCAGAAGGAGACACACCACCTAAACAGTGTTCCACTTAAATTTGTATTTGCATTGTGGAGGATCAGACACAGATCATGACACGCGTGAACAGAAGCATCACGATCAGCATGTCCATGCTATGTAAGGATAGTACCGTTTGAAAAGGCACGAGGCCATCATGATGCAATGATGTGTTGCTTTTTGTGGGCTGCCGCAGAGGATAGCTGTGTTGTGTGTTCTAATTTTAGTGAGGTTTTCGGTATATTTAGATAGGCAGACTTGTTTAAAATGCATTTGATTCCTTTTATGCATATATATACTTAATCGTATTTAGTGAGTTCATCAGTTCACTTTCCCATTGATGTGATGAGTTTTTTCCCAGGTGATTTTGTGAAGCCTTTCAAATTTCAAGGCACCCCCGACATCTACAGGTGTTCTCCCAGAATCCTGGAATTATGTGTTCTAGATCCATGCTCTTTTGTAAATCTGTGTTCCCACAATAGCAGGCGTGTTGAACCTCATTTAGGCCATGTAGGAAAAGCTTTTACTGCCAGCAATTAGGAGATGCATTTCAACCTTATAGAATACAGGAAAAATGCAGCAGCAGGAAACAACCACAATCAAAAGAAAGGAGGCTGGGAGAAGAGGGCAAACTTATCTAGGTACTGCTGGAGAGCTGAGTGGGACTCCAGGTGAGTTGGATTTGGCCTAAAGACTTCGTTTGATACCCTTGTTTAATATTAATATTATTGCATTTCATTTCTATACTGCCTAATTACTGATGCCCTCTGGCTATCTCACAACAATTAATAAAAACATGCACCACAAATACAGTAGAGCAGCCTATGTTTTCTAATATGCAAAATTTAAAAACAGCTCAACCACTAAAAATATGAATACAGATTGACCTGTTAAAAACAGCTTGATATGCATTCTCCATCATGCCATTAAATACTCTTAGATACCTGGGAGAGGAGGATAGCTTTAACCGGGTGCTGGAAAGATGGCAGCGGCTCTGCCAGGCAAACCTAGTGGGGGAGATAATTCCATAACTGAACGGAAGACTTAACACAGGAAAACTTCTCAGCATCCAAAGATTTAGGGAGAACTGTCCTAGAACAACCAAAGGAATGTTCCCACACTTGAGGACTAACTGGAAAGACTCCAGAAGAAAGATGTGTTGCCGTGGAACATCGTTTGTTGCTATAAACACTTTCCCCCAATCTTAACTAGATTTCTGCTTGTCCTTAAAATCAATTACAGTTCCTGGAACACTGAAAGCTCCAAAGGAATACTACAAATTTCAACTAATCCTGCTGGGAATGTATAATGCATTAGTTTAATGTATTCATCACAGAAATGAGTGATGAATACACTATACCTAAATGCACAGGTAATTCAGTGGTGAAGAGTGTGCTTTGCATACATAAGGTCCCCAGTTTAATCCCTAGCGCATCTAGGAGCTGCTCTTTTTGAAGAAGCTGGTAGCTAAGTTGGGAGCACTAGACACGGAGACACTAGACACAGTAGCAAGAAAGGGAACAGATGGACTCAACAGGTTTGATTCACTATAACACGGCTTCATATGCTCCTAGCATTTCTTCAGCCAATCTTCTCCAAAGGCTTAAAAAATATAGATTATGCATGACACAGCCAGCTACTTTTGCTGTATTTACACTGTGGATTGGAAAAGGTTACAGCTACAGAACTCCTTGGGCTTCCAGACAGTTGTACTGCATTGCATCAGCTGGATCACTGAGAAAACTGCTGACTGCTGCTACATGGCAAAAGAGAGGGGATCAGCATCTTCTCAGGACCGTTCCGTGTTGGGCAGTGATGGGGAATGACTGTTAGGGTCAGTCATCACCATGAGTGAATACAGATGCCGAGTGGGTAGTTGCCCTGATAACGTCAGCAAAGAACACCTCACGGGGACCACACACTCATCCTCGATGCCTTTTCACATTGCTGGCTGCAGCATCCCATGACACCACCAGCACCCTCTGTTGGTGGAAGGTGTCAGCAGGATGCCTTCTGCCATGCCTGGTGTCGCCATCCCGTGGTGGTCTGTGGTCCTGCCTAGCAAGCCACCTTCCTGGCCACCCAAGTCAAAGGGGTGTCACAATACACCCCAATGTCTCTTGCTTCCTGTGGGCCTTGTTCCACTCAAGCCTTTGGAATCAGATTCATGTGTCGCCTTGCTGTTGTCCCACTGGCTCCGGAGCAAGGGTTGTAGCTTGCCATCCCGTGAAAGTTCCTTTCCTGTGCATCAGGCAAAGCCCATGCTGAGAAAACCCAGACATCAGTAAATCCTTCTCGTGAGTCACTCACCACATTTGTTTCTATTTGCTAATGTCAAGCATATTTGTATATGTTACAGGAAAGCCTGAAAGTTGGTAAACATGTTGACTAGCATTTATGTACAACAAAGGAGAAAATGCATATGCAGGAATTTGCATATGAATCTTGGTATTTGCCAAATATTGAATATTCCCCAGAACAGTATGTTGGATGACATGATTTGCCTAACCTGGTAGATTTTAGGGGCTCATTTAAAAGCCAGAAAATGTAGTCATCATCATTATTTTTTTTACTGCCGTGGAATGCCATTTGGATTTTCTGCCCCAGGCACCAAGAGGTCTTAGGCTGATTCCACTGTTCACTGTAACATACATAAACCTTCAGGAAAAAATCCCTTTGATCTCATAGTGGAGTTGTGAATCGCAAAGACAGCCATACAAGAAAGTGTAATAATTTCATGGAACACCAAATAGAGAGAAAGGAGAAGAAATTACTAGTTTTCACCCATTTTGAGATATTCCTTGCAAAGTTTCCTCCCAAGAAGTATAGTGAAAATTCAAAATTAATGGAGCCTATTTGCTATTCTTGCTACCTCCTCTCTGCATGTACTTTCCTCCTCTCTAGCTTAATTGAATAGATCTGCAAATGTAAATTGGAGAGGTCAATGTGTAGACAAATGTGAGGGCAGGACTGAATGAGGTGTAAGGAGAGATTTGAATTGACCAGGGTGTATTCAGCAATCACAGTTTCCTGCACATTATGCTACATTAAAAAAGCTATAGATTGTTTTCAAGTGTTTGGCTAATGGGTAACATACTTCCAAAAAACCTCTAAGATAGGCAGACATATATAGCTGTAACTAACTACTAATAAAACTGGGGAGTGGGGGAGAGGGAATCAGAAAGTTTCAAAATATTAAAAAAGAGCTCTGCATTTTGTAAATGTAGATTGACATTCTGTAGCAGAAATTACAGAAGCATAGATTTATTTTATTTGCTTACTTGTTAAATTTTTAACAGACTAAAAAGCAGCCCTTGAGCACACAGACAGTTCACAAAATAACTGATGGCGAAACAGAAGATCTGATGGATGTCCTATTCATGCTTCCTCTGGAAGGGAGATGCATCAGTTTCTTACAACCATTCAAGCTGTATGAGTACCACCCTGTACTTCCGCAACCCCATCATTGTTGCAGACGGCTAGCAGAATGTGCAATCCACTCCACATCCCTTCTTCACACTATGATCACTGCTTATACAGACTCCGTGCTCCTTAAACCACAGATGGAAAGCTTCCCTCACGTCTGAACATGGCAATTAAGGCTGGTGGCAGTTGCAACACAGCGACATCAAAAGAGCCGATGGTTCTCTAAATAAGGCTTTATGCAAACTAATAGTAGGATTATCGTCAGCGTATCTATTTCCCCCATTTTCTCCCTAAACTAATAAGACCATAAGAACTAGGCCCTGTTGGGTTATTCAGCAGCTTATAAGTTTAAAAGTAAGTAAGTAAACTATAGTCCTGGAGTCTGAATATTAAAACAGCAGCAAATCTTATAGGCAGCTCTGTTATAAGACATAATTCTAACTAGGACCAGATATGTTTCTTCTTATTTTTTTCCAAGGAGAAAGCTACTGAGTGAGGCATCCAAGTCTTTTAACAATCTATTTACATCTTTCATCAAAACACAATCTGTTTGCAGTTCCTTCTTTCAGTGAGTTCTATCCTGCCCACCTGCTACAATGCTTTTATGTACTCTGTTCTTCATTTCTGCTAGACAGAATAATTCAAAAGTATTCTATACTTCATACATATAAAAAGTATGTATCGTATTGAAAATAGCATAAAAGTGATACAGTGTTAGGAAACAGATGGCAAAAGGAGAAGGGGACAGTAGAGGACGGCTAGATGAGTCACTGGGGCAGTGGGTGTGGGCTTGGGTGGACTCCGGGGGATGGTGGAGGACAGGAGAGCCTGGAGGAATGGTGTCCATGGGGTCGCGATGGGTCGGACATGACTTTGTGACTAACAACAATTAGAAAACAGGGAGTGAGGTGGGAAGAAGCATTATTGACCAAAGCAGCAAATGAATGATGAAGTTTAAGGGGTTTTTTTAAGCTTTCAAGATTTAAAATTAGCATGTGACCTTAATAATCATTTAGGGGTCTCTGAAGTTGCCATTACAGATACGTTCTTACTGCTTGGTTCAGATTACTACTGTTGCTTCTACACTGACTTGCATATAACAGGGACAAAATTCTGGGAGAAGAACAAGGCATTTCATCCCATAACATCTGATGTTGCTATAAAGATCATGCGCAGTCAATGAGTCAGCTGGAAAGCAATTAATGACATACTAAATGTTTGATGCTTTTTTATTATTAAGCAAACTTAAGGAATACTTTATAGTTTTATGCTTAAGGACACAATCTTAGGCAAATTTAGATACAAAAAGGACTACAGTTCAAAGCTGGGAGTGCGCAACCTCTTTCTTCTGGTCTAAACATGCATAGGATTGCACTTCAAAGCTTGGCATGCAATCCAGCATGTTGAGATTTTATGCCATTTTTCCCGTCAAAAAGACAAATAACTAGTCTTGTGTTGTCTGCTAAATCTTTTGGAAATGTGTTCATTTCATGAACGAAGACGTGTATGCATTTACTCATACACATACTCCTACGTCTAATTACAGTAGCCCAAATATTAAGCCATCTTGGTTCCACTGATTTCAGTGGGAAGCAGGGACTCCAGTTTCTTCACCTGAAGTCAACGGGATGATGCTCACAAAAACTTTCATAGCATACATTGAAATGAATGATGGATGCAGCACATTCAAGATAGGATAGGTGTGCTTCTGTTCACAGATTCATGGCTATTTCATATTTATTAAGCATAAATTAAAATGATGCTTGAGAACTGATTTATGTGAGATATCTCCCTTGAAATGATTTTTCCCTGGGTACAGATCACAGTCTGGTGACTGAGGGCATTCTTCTCATGCAGAAGGTCCCAGATTCAAGCCATGGGACCTCTAGCTAAAATAGATCAGGTAGCAGGTGATGCAAAAAAATGGGGAAGAGACAATAAGGGTCCTCTAGATGGACAAATGGATTAGGCTGAGGCCAATTTCAGGGTTCTACCACTGCTGTTGTCATATGTAACCTTCCTTATCACATGAGCTCCTTATTATCAGCTCCAGAACCCGAATGCCTTAATTAAACACTTGCAAGCTGCACATGCAAAACCGGAACACTGCCTCTAGTGCATTCTTACAAAATACACTGCCTACTCTATGACACTTACTCATATTTTCCACTTACTCATGCTATAACAGAACACCACCTACACTTGGTTAAGTCAGGTGACAACGTCTGACCAGTGGAAGAGCAGGGTGAACGGTCAGATGGCACATCCATAGCCTATTAATTAGTTTCAGTTTCAGTTAATGACAGCAGAGCTTGAGCTCTGGAAGTCTCTGGTAAGATATCTGGGGCTGCTAAGACTCTTAGTAAGCAGAGCCACAAGTGGAGTTGGAAAGGTAGGAAGTCACTACAACTGAGAGTTGGTGGTGGAATAGTTAGTGTCTGAAGTAGTTAGTCCTTGATGGAAGTAGAACAGAATTTTACAAAATCTTTCAGCATAAGGAAAAATATTCTCTCCTCCAAAGTAAGATATACTTTAGAATGTGGTGCTGTCATTCACTGAAACAGAGAATGATCAATTTTTGAAATGGCAAGAGGAAGCATCCCTTCACACACCATTTGTTTAATGTAATAAATTTGTTGGTGCAGGTTGCTGTGAATCTATGTACGTTATGACTACAATCCAGTCTACATTTTTGTGGGTGCTTGCCCCATTGAATTCACATGATCAGCTGCACCATTCGTCACTTCAAGACATGTATCAAATGACATCACGGGATTTTGTAAGGACAGTTTTCTGAGTCACTAAATTAACTGTGTAGCCTTCTGTTTTAGAGGTACAGCATGCAAAAACTAATCGTGCACTCCGATTATCTAGATCAGCTGTCTTCCTCTGCGTGGTGGATCTAACTTGCAGGAATGCAACTGTATGGCACATGGTACCAACAATTTGACACCTTCTTTGTGGCAGGGTAAACTTGAAATGTGGCTGAAATTTTGGTTGGACATCATGGCTTTTGTGTGTTTGCCTATCTATTTGTTGCTGGCAAACACCACATGTGTGTATGTGTCTGACAGAAAGGGACATTTTGAGAATGTCAGGGTGACCATTAATCTATCCTTCGAAAATGGCATTTCTGAAATGGGGCAAGGGTTGGGGAGAGCAGAAACACTTAATGTGATCCCAAGAGTTCTGTGCACTATTAGACGTCTAGGCCTGGACTAAATACCACTAACTCGTCTTCCGAAAACTGTCATCTCTCTTCAGCCTATCCATGAAGAGAACAGACAAACATTTTCCAGATAAGGTTTTCCTAAAAAATATATTCAAATTGACAGAGCACAAACAATACAAAGTAGCCAGATTATACTAAAATGAAACATGGACTACCAACACTTTTCGCAGGCCCATTTAAAATGATTTTCAGGATTTGTTCAGACATTATTATAGTTATTATTACGTTCACAAAGGAATAGGCCACGAATATCACTATTCCTCAGTCTGTCCATTCTAAACTGGGCATAGTTCTTACAGGAATTGGGCATGCTTCATCAAAAGTTTTCAAAAGACCTCTGAGATCCTTGGGGATAGAAACATAATTGAGGAGGCAAATCATGAAAGACAGCATCCACCAAAAAAAATTGAGAGCAATGTTGTAATCCTGGCTCCTAGGCAACCCACCACGAGCAAATCTGGGATGACGGATTTGTTTTGACTGCAGAACCCTACAGACAAATGGAGCAGACAGATGGTAGGGTACGTATTCATGATCCATGCCCTCGAATCAGAGTCTACTCCATCGTCTGGGGAGGGGGTTAATATATAATAAATGGAGCCGGAGCTTAAATCCCAGCAGTGTGAAAGGGCCTTAAAGCTATCCTAATGAGGGTGGAGGGCTCTCTCTTTTAGTCTGAAAGAATTCTTAAAGGGTACCGTGCTGTGGGATCGGCCACCGATTTTTTTCAGGGGTTCTCTTTTGTCAAGATGGAGCCCAGAGCCTTTCAGAAATTCACTATTATGGAATATATGTGAGACAAGGAAAGAAGGCACAGCCCCTCCTCCCCACTGCTGGGATTGAGTATGGACACGATCGAACGGAGCAGGGGGTGCAGGGAGAGTATAAACAGCATCAAAACCATTTGCTAGTGATATTTAGCTCAGTTGTTGCCGAAGCAGAGAATGATGAGCCGGTGCTGTGGCAGTTCATCTCTCCTCACTTCAGGGGAAAGAAAACCCACCCCCTCTTCTTTGCAAAGTTCTTTTATCTGGAAGCCTGGTTGACTAAACACAGAGAAAGCAATTGCTTGTCAGCAAATGTGGTGTGCATTGTTCAACATAAAAGGAGCTATTTATCCCCCAGTGTAGAAACAGCCAGCATGTGAAGGGGGCAAACAAATCACCATCTCTTCCCCAACAACTCCACTCGATGGAATATGCTCTTCATTTCTTTTCACTTTCCCTGCTTTGTCGAACCTTCTTCATAATCTGTTAACGGAGTGCAGAAAGCTTGAGAGGCAACACAGGTGCTGTTGCTGTGCTAAATATCCCCAACTTTTGAAGAGAGATGGGGAGGGGGAGAGAGAGGGGGGAGGGAGGGAGAGAAGATGCATTGTGAAGGGTAGAATGTGAGCTGTGAACCAGAAAAATCCCTCATTCAAGTCTCACCTTGGCCATGAACTCACTTAGGTGGCCTTAGGCAAACCAGGATCTCTTAGTCTTAGCCTTTCACCCTTATTTGCAATATGGAAATCATAATAATGACCTTCCCTTCAGGGTAGTTGTTAAGGTTTCCTAAGAGGTTAGGTAGATGCTAAACTAATCATAGGGTGGTACATCAAGTCGGTTGCACCTTCTCCCACTATATTGCTTAGGAGAATTCACCTATTGTAGCTTTCCCCACCTTGGTGCTTTCCGAATATTGCTAGACTGCAACTCTCACCTTGGTTTGCAACCCGACATATCTGGAGTATGCCAGTCTGAACGAGGCTGATTTGTCGAGTGTGCTAACAACCACCAATGATGAGGGGTGGGAAGGAAAACAGGAGAACCCCAACTTACGAGCTCCATCAAACAAAATGGCAGAGGTGGGCAAAGAGAGCCCACCATGTTAACATATATGGAGTACTCCAAACAGGTACAACATTTAAGCACAAATGCTAACAGTGGTGGCACCAGAAAAAAAAAAATACTGGGAGTGCTATATCATGGGCAAGGTGTATTTTTGGGAAAGGAGCTTTGTTTTACATGTTAAATTTCTAAAAAGTAGTATCGTACACTTATGCATCTATTTGTATATGTTTCCCTGCAGCAAGTTCTCTTGGCTTCCTTGAAGGTTAACTTCAAGGAAGCATGCTTAGAACTGCAACCTTATTTAAATTTCTAGTTTAGGATTCATTCATAATATGTATGTGAACATTCCTTCAAGTGAGTCCAGGGCCCCAGCAGTTAGGGAAGGTAGATGGGGGCATACAAGTTACTTTTCTGGGGTGGAGTGCTTGTTCTCCATCATTCTTCTTTGGGAGGTACCTATGCATGCTAAAGAATAGTATATTTACAGTCAACACCATGGACTCATCATACATAGTGGATCAAAGGGATGTATTCCTGGTGGAACACTCATAGTCCCATCCTGTCAAAAAAAAAAAAATAACTCACTAACTTTAATGTGGTCTTTGCATATGTAAAACCTCTGCTTCTCAGAGAATCTATTGGGGAGGAAAATGGTTTGTGGTTGCAAGAAGGAATAGCCAAGATGTAAGAATAGCCAAGATGAGAAGAAAATCAACATTGCAGGCATGAAGTGTCCAGAAGCTACTGAAGTTTTTAAAATGGGTGCAAATTATTCATCCTTCTCAGTACCCTTCCATTCCTAGGCTAACAGTCTAAGGGAGCCCAAATCTTTAATTTGCCTTCTTCTAACAGCTGCTTTTGATGCCACCACAAATACAGAAATTATAGCTTTCAAACCTTCATTTCATTCGTTTCACCTATAATTCTCAAGTTCCAGTCTGTCTGTCTGACCACTCAGTAAGGCTTTTTAAAATTACTGGATCTTTGTTCCCCCCATGGAGGGGGGATGGGATGTTGAGGAAGCATCTTAAATATGCTTTGTGTATACAAAAACAGTAGATAGCCTTGGGAACCTTTGATCACACAAAGCACATCCTGCTGGGAATAAGAAATGGCACAGAAAGTATGCCATTACAACGTCTTCAGTTGAATATACCAGAAAGCTTATTAGGAGGCATAATTGTTCAGAGATGTAGTTTTGGGGTTGTTGTTGCTCATGTTTTAGTCTATTATGCATTGCTCTGTTGATTTTTGAGAGATAAGGAGAGGTGTACATGAATTGTGCATCTCCTGGTTCCTCTCCTAGTGGAGAGTGAACATCACCATGGACATCTGGACATCACGAGACTGTCTTTGTCTTGCTGTGATAGTAGACTTGGAAAAAAGTTATGCGGTGGTTTTCTGTGAACTTCCACATCGCAGTTGCATTATTACTGTTGCTCAATATTTGGTGCTGCCGAAGTTATTGGAGAACAAGGACAAGCTGTTTGTTTTGCTAATAATGCCATTGCTCTGACATGCATTGATCTGAACTGAAATGAACACTTGGTTTTTACTGAGCTTCACTATATGCCTTTGTAGGCATTTGTGTGACTCCAAACAGTCAAAAATGTATCTCTATACAACAGAAAACTAAACACATCATTGTATCTTTTGAAAGTCCTACAACCAAACTATCAAACACAATAGGCATGGAGCCTATAATTATAAACTAAACACATCATTGTATCTTTTGAAAGTCCTGCAACCAAACTATCAAACACAATAGGCATGGAGCCTATAATTATAAATTATATTGGCTACATGTATACAAGATGAGTTGAAATTGCTTTATTCTCCCCCACCCCACCCCCAATATCTGGCATTTGGATATGGTTCACGGAAACAGCTTACTGGAATCATTTTCTAATAACGTTATGGCAGAACAGGCTAATCTCGGAACTGTACCTTAGAGACCTGATAACATGCTTCATCAGCTCCTCTTGGGCAGACACAAGATGCTGGACCAACTGCCTTGAGCAAATTTGTCTCTCTTCTGCCTCTCCCAATTCATCTGGTGCAAGAAAGAAAGGAAATGTAATACAGTTAGGACCTATATCACTTGATGTTGAAGCAAAAGCAGCATGAACGACTTCTTAGCGTCGCTAGGTAAAAGCATGCATCCACAAGTTATGTTAAATGTGTTTGCTGCTCACAACATCTGTTTAAACATATTTAGATGAGATATGAAGCATAGGAAGGCCGCGGTTTTGCTGAGAGTTGAAGCCTTCCCTTTCGCGATTTAAATGCTCAGTGTTGCATTTTAGAGCACTATTGCTGTGCTGCACAGTGCATTCAACAGCATATAGTAAGCCCCACACATATGAACAGCTGTGGTGCCCTGGTTATGGGATGCCCTCTCCAAGGCCCAACTGGCAGAGATTCTAGCTTCATTTCAGCACCACATTAAAGCATGGCTACTTATAAAAACTTTATGCTTCCCCTGAACCACAATTCACTTCTGATGTACCACTGCTGTTTTTATATGCTGGATTGTGGATCACTGTTTTATGGTGTTTTCTGTTCAGTTAAATGGTTTATATTGATCGTGTTCTGCTCTCAGATCCATTGATGGGATGGGTTAGAAAAACTGCAATACATTAATGTACAGAATTTCTGCTTTTTGCAAGTACTCTTGAAACTTTAAACAGCTGCAAATGGAAAGTTCTGAAGCTTTGACAGTTATCTATATTCCACTGCACATTCCCAATCATCTGTTGTATCCAGTGATAGAATAGAGGAATATGGAGAAGAACAACTGGATTTCCAATGGATGCTGTGGTTACCAAGGGAAAGGAATAAATTTAGTTAACCTCATCTCAACAGTATTGTCAAATATACCCTCTTTCTTTTTCTCAGAACTGTGAAAAACTATCCTTTTCTCTTATGGGAAAAGCCCTTTGGAACACGACTGCAGAAAGGCTAACTACTCCTCATTGGCAAGAACCTCACAAGGTCGCACCATCCACCCCTGTGTTATGACCTGGAATTGAAAAGGATTTTAAGGTGATACCAATACATAAGGTGATAACGATACAATTGATGCATACAACACAGTCAACACAGAATGTGCAAAATAGGTTTACTGTGCCACAAACGTAAGCAAACAAAAACAAATGGGCATTTGTTTATTGAGTATTAACCTCCCCTCAACCAAAACTTAGTAAAAGTATCTTTGGCAGTAGCTGCAGGTACAAGTCTTCTTGGCTTGGCAGATCTGCACTGTTTCCCATTCTTCCTAGCCTCACACTGCAGCTCCATCATGTTGGATGGGGAGCGCTAGTTGAAGAGCAACTTTCGAAAGTCTCACCAAAGACAGTCAATCAGATTGGCACCTGGGCTTTGACTGGGCCATTCTAAGACATTCAGGTTCTTGTTTTGAAGCTACCCCAGGGTGAACAGTTTCTTTTATCTCAGCTGCAGATTTATCAAACTCCTTCAGAATTGCTATTGGCCTCTTGGTTTTTTAGAATGATTAACTCCTTGCCCACCACTCACTGGCTTTTGGTGGAGAGCAGAGTCGAGGTTGAGCCACATTCTTTCCATTGTGTAACTGGGGATTTGATAGTGCTCTGGGGGATGTTTATAGGTTGGGATATTCCTTTTTCTAACCCAACCTGTTTGGTGCTTCTGCATAACATTATTCCAGAACTGTTTTGATAGTTCCTTGGTCTTCATCATGCTATTTGTTTAGATGTGCTCTCTGACAAACTCTGGGGCCTTCCAGATGCAGGTGTATCTAATCTCAGATCTGCACACAAGCATACTCCATTCAGCTACAGCATGTGACTTCTGGAGTTGCACCTGAGCGTACTGAGGTGGGTCACAGTAAAGGGGGTGAATACTGATGCGACTGAAATGAGCGAGATGGTTTGTGCCTATTTAACTTCTGTGATACACCAAAAATATTTCACACCTTCACTATTGAGCACGCTAACATGCAATGATACCACTGCAATCTATTTCAGTTGCAACTGAAAAGCATGAGGAACAATCCAAGGGGAGAGGTGACAACTTTTGCAAGGAATCTCTCTTCTTCCACTTTCTCCCTGCACGAGATGTCTTAAGGAAGGGGAGGAGCTACAGTTCCATGGAAGAGAACATGCAGTCATTCCCAGGTTAAATCCCAGGAATCTCCACAAATGCTTGGGCAAGAAACCCAAGGAAGCCATTTCTGGTCACTTGCAAATACAAGTTCTTCCCCAGCCTAGGCTGGGCCGAGAATCCTCCACAAAAGATGTATCTCATGCAATCTGATTTCTGATAGGAAAGACTGCATTATTATTTATAGGGTGCCAGTTGGGTTTGAGGGAGAAAACAAGAAACAAACATGTTCTTATATACTGCATATAGAAAACTCCCTTCAGGTTAACAGGCAAAGCAATGATTTTCAAAAATATATCTGGCACATTTAGTCCTACTGTTTGAAAATGCTCCTAAGAATCCAAATTCAGTGCTACTGAACTGCCCATATCCATTGCATAGAAGAATATTTTGAAAGGGCCAGGATGGACACAACATCCCCCCCACAGCGTCATAATTATTGGGAATTTAGATTTCTCTCCATTACTTTTAGCAGAATGGAGTGGCTAATTGTGTATTGCCAAAACGAGGAAATGTGTCATCAAAAAGAGGATACATAATAGGAGGTACAGATGTGCATCATATGTATATGTGCTTGTTTATATTGTTTGCTGTTAAATCCAGACACTCTTGAATAACACTGATTATTTGGATCCATTTCAGGTCTGATTTTGGAATGGGAACCATCTTGGTCACCCTGTGGGATAATATTTGCTAAGCGAGGGCTACGGGGCATGTGACCCTATTTATTCCGCTGAACCCCTCTGTAGCTTTCAGTACCATCAACCATGGTCTGGATTAGGAGCTGAAGATGCTGTGTTGCAGTTCCCTCTCCTTCTTGGATGGCTGATCCCAGAAGGCAGTGGTGAGGTTATTCCTCTGTGACTTGGCAGATGTGCTCTGTGGTTCACAGAGCTCCATCCCATCTTTCCACTTAAGATCTGTATGGAACAGCTGCACGGTTATGGGTAGATGTCAGTTAAGGGTGTCATCAGTATGTCGATGACACCCATCTCCATCTCTTCTGTGCATCACATCCAGGTGAGGGACTGGGTGTTCTGAATCAGGACTGAATGAGGGCTACTCACTGAGATTCAATCCAGATAAGGAGGTAGTGTTAGTAGATGGTTTACTTGCCTGGATAAGTGATGTTCTGGAGACGTTGTGCTCCCCTTAGGAATACACTTGTAGCTGGGGGTAGTCTTGCTTCCAACATGGCCACTGGAGACACAGATAGACTCAGTGACATAGAGCACCTTTTATCAGGTTAGGCTGATATTTCAACTCTATCCATACAAAGCCTAGATACAGTTGGCCATGGTCTTCTAGGACCATCTCATGTAGATTACTGCAGTGTGTTTTATGTGGGGCTGCTCTGAAAATGGTCTGAACATTTCAGCTGGTTAAAAATGGGCCAGTGAGACTGTTAACAGGGACTGATTGATGCAGACGTATTATGTCAGTGCTTTGTGACCTGCTACCAGTGAATAAGGCCTAATCCTAGGTGTTGGAATTCACTTTCAGAACCCTGAATGGCTTGTGGCAAGATTGCCTGACGGATTATCTCCTTCCATACATAGCAGCCGAGACACTGCGATGATCTGCAAAGGTACTAATCTGGCTGATCCCACCCAATGAAGTGAAATATTCACTTCAAGTCTGTTTCTTGAAGAGCCTTCTCTGTGGTAGCACCCAGAATACCCTGCCTGGTGCCTACCCCTTTTTGGCTCTGGCTGAAAAGTTCCTGTTTCTGTTAAGTCTGTTATTGTATTTTTAAATCCTTACATTATTGTAAGGATTGTATTGTATTTTTGTATTTTTGAATCCTTACTGTTGTTTTCCCCTTCAGTTTTATACTATAGTTCTAAACTTTTGAAATTGCTACTATTTTATAGTTTTAATTGTTACGAAAAGCCCAGAGAATTTCATCTATTGGGGAGTCTGAAAAGCAATAAAATAAATAAGTAAATAAATAAATAGTATGTATTGATCTGAATTTAGAAATAATCACTATTGTTCAAATAGAACTACAGTACATCTCACTGTAGCAGGAAAAACTGTGGCCCACTTAAGCTTTTGTCCAGCTGTTAAATGTTGAGGACCCCGTGCTTCCTACTTTAAATTGGGCAGCCCTTCTCTAAAGGAAGCCTCCCTCTAGAAGAGAAACCACAATTATATAGAATTTCATCTTTGCCACTACTTCTTTATCACTCAGGGATAGCTGTTTTTATATAATATCTGGGCTACTACAGACTGGCAGATGAGGATACATATAAGGGAAGGAAGTCTAAAAGTTTACCATCTAACCCTGCAACTTGAAACATATATAAAAACCAGTTCATGATTAAACTGGTATTTAATTTGCAAGGTAACTAATATCTGCTAATACTGTTGTGTTCTATGTATCATTATGTTATGCAAGGTATTCTGAGTTTTCCCCAAATTAGGAATCTAAATTTAATTTTGATAAATGTATATAAAGTCTCTGAATAATAACAGTTTCAGTTCTGGAAGTGGTATGCACCTGTAACCACAGAGACAACATTCAAAAAATTTTAATCATGCCCAAAATATAATTTCTCAATCTCCTTTAGGCTGGATTAGCACGACCCATTTTAATGATGAGACCACCATCACCATCACCATCCTCATCCTCCCCACAGCCAAAACTCTCTGGACCTAGCATGAAGGGGACCGTTAAATTTGGATGGGAACCTGCAACAAAAATGGTGTGCTGAGTGATGTTGAGTGTCTGCACAGAAAATTTGCAGAATCTCGTTCCTCATTTGTGTCTACTGATTTTACTCTGCAAGGCTAGTAGACCTTGCACTGGTGAGTTGCAAGTTTCACAAGCTCGGCTTAAAATAAGAGATTCAAATCTCAATCTGAGAGATGGGAGATCTGCAGTAGATCTGGAGAGCATTCCTATGTACTCCCTTGTGAGGCATATTTTGTAGAACACCCTTATCCCTGATTAAAATTACTGTTTTGTCATCCTAAACTACTTAGCACTATTTCATAAATTAAATTTTTCTTTGTTCCCTTATCTTAGGGACTTTAAAAATCTGAATGTGACAAACTAATTTCAACAGGACTGAGTCATAGCTAACTTTTTCTATGTTGGAGCCACAAACTGGACTAAATTAAATGGATGATGACACATGTCTAAATCCCACTGAAGTTTCCGAAATCACATCATTTTGTTTCTTGGCATTAAAACATCAATCACAAAATATTCCATGGCAGATCCTTTAATGAATTGCTCACCCTTCAATAACATTAATCAAGCCACATTCCAGGGGTCGGTCAAATTTAAATCACAGCAAAAATGCCTTCTTTCAGAACCAAGGGTAAGATAATTCTAAATACCCTTGCATACTAGGTTTTTCCAGAATATACTGCCTTCATTTATTTATTTAACAAAGTTCGTAGGCCACCCATCACTTTAAAAATAAATATTTAAAATATTTCCGATGAAGAACACAGTCCAACAGGACCAAAGCTCAGAGGATGTCATCCATCTATCCCAGGGTGGGGGGAACAAAATTGGCCTGCTACCTTTCCATTCTTCTCTAAATGAATTTTGAACTAGAGGGGTTCAGAAGCCTATCCAGCCTTCCTTACTTCTCAGTCATAGGTAGAGAAACACAGGGACCTGTGGCTCCAACACAACCGCCTTGCATCCCCTCCCAGTAGCACATCCTCTTTCTGCTCTTGCAGTCTTCTTCTGAGGTCATAACATAGGCTCAGAAGAAGACCCTTCAGCAGCAGCTGGGAGGGGATGGAGAGTGGGGAGACCAGCTATGATCAGCTCTCTTCCGCCATCCTATGGCTGTGGAGAAAGACTTCTGCATCCTCCTACACCCCCTAGATGCTTTTTGGGAGCCATGGAATGGCTAAGAAAACAATCCAAATAAACCACACTATGAAATAAATAAAACCAGAATGAGTCTGCCTATAGCAGAATAAAAGCAAGACGTGATCTTAAGATTAATATGAGTGGAGGGCAGTTTTCATATAAGATCCTGCAAAAGTCTAATGAAAGCAAGGCAAAGCTCTCTTCAACAACCTCTCCTCAGCAGCTACCCATTGCACCCTAGGCCTCTGAAAAGGCAGGTCTATATGGCAGAAGATGCTATTTCCAATAAAGTAACTTTTCATTGATTTTGTAGTACAGCCGGTTCCCTGAAACAAAGTCTGTTCATTATTTCAGCCACTCCAGGCTTTTCTCTATCTTCTTTGCTTCTCTTTCCTTCAAACTTTCAACTCCTATAAATAAGCCATCTCTTACCCTTCCTACCCTAGAGTTGGCACAGACTACCCTCAAATTGACCATTCCTATATTCCAAACTGACCCAGATCAATCCATTCAGTCATAATTTGAATATAACCAGTATAAGCTACTGCCCATAATTCCCAATTATAATTGTATGTGATTCACTCTCATTGTTTGGACAGGTTATTAGCTGATTCAGACTGAGAAGTGATCTTAAAAAACCTTGAAGGACAGAAGTGCCTGCTGAGGAAATAAATATAGCTACAAGACACAAATGCATCCACCCGGAGATGGGTACAGATTTATATTAAGAAAGAGAAAACAAAAGTAGAAGTGTATCTGTGATTGAGATGTGGTATTTCAGAACATTATGAATACACTACTATTCCAGAAACTCATTTGATTGTACATATTAGGATCTTCTACAATTAGTCAGTTTCAATACTCAATTTCAATATAGCAGTATTTCAAATTCTAAGCCACTGTCTCAGAAATGAAGGATCAGATTTTTCTTTCTTTCGTCATGATGCATACTTTGGAAACACACTTTGGCATTCCCAGATAAAACAGTTTTGCTTTTGGCTGAATCAGGGGACAGTAAAAAGAGCTACAATCTCCCCTTTTCAAGAAATTCTGACAGCCTTACCAAGTATACTGGCCAGGACGAGATGCTTTTGGAGATGTAAAGCTCCCCTTGGAAGAAAAAGAAATTCAAACTATTCTTTCCCTGTGATAATGTGTAGTACAAAAATCATGGTGTGACATTCCTGCATCAAGAGTTTTCCAAGACCTTCGTTATTTTGTAGGCTGTGTCTTAATGGAGCAAGGATAACTAAAAATGCAGTTATATAAACACATTATGTGTGTTACTTGGGGGGGGGGGAACAGGAAAGGATCCTGGTTTTTCATCTCCAGTAACTCTGGATTCAGTCTCAGCTTCCTTTGAAATTCCTACAAACCTGCCTAGCTTACCAGCCTCCACCTGCTGGCACTCCTTCCTTCCTATTTGAAGACAGGTGCAGATATGATGATGTCTAATTCCAGTAATTTTGCCCATGTGGTGCCAGTTTGTGCCTGCTTTTTGCTGACACAATATAATGAAGATTCCCACAAAAATCTGAGAGATTGTAATACGCCCATATATGCATGTCCAAGGCTGCTCTCCTTTTATTCTGCTTCTAGCTAGCAAATTATTCTCAGGGCTAAAACAGTAAGATGAGCTTTAACATTTTAAGGTTTCAAAACCTAGGGATTTACAAGACTTTTGCGTCATGTTGCGAAACATCTGAGTTTGTCCCAGTCATAACCCTAGAGAGAGTGTGATTCTAGTGGGAGGTTTTTAAATAAATTCGAAAAATAAAATGGGTGATAAATGCAAAAGGGGGTGATTTTTTTAATTAAAAAAATGGTGTCCTATCCCTAACTGTATGATCATGTTTAGAAAATGTATATATTTTTTAAAATGTGCATTTCCATATTTTACTCAGTAAAAGAGAATACTTGTGAAAACTTGGCACCCAAATGCACACTGTTCCCCTTCAAACAAACTGAAAAAACAGGTTGCAAACAAAAATGGAAGTGAACTGGACTGAGCTTCAATGTGAAGTTCAGAGAACGTCAGCAGTTGAACCTCCCTAATATTTCCATCCCTATTCAGGCATCTGCCTCGCTGTTTTCGTCCTTTCCCTTAACTGCAAAAGAAAAGAAAAAGAAAAAGAAAGAATAAAAAAGAAAAAAGGAATATGTAAATGCGTTTCAACTCAAAAGTTGTTGCTTAGTAACAATAGAAAGTACGCATCATGATAAAAAGAGTGTGCCAACTGGATGAAAGATCTTTTGCTCAGATGGGAAATGATGCTCCCTTTTTTTAAAATGTGAGTGCTTAAATAACCACTACAAATTTGTGTGAATATTTCTCATTATTAATCTATTTTTCCCCACACAAAATGGGAAAATATATGCAGCAAGTGTAGAAATGAGTTTCTGACTCATGTACTATTCTCCCACTAAGTCCCACATGCTGAAGCTTTATAGTTAATATATGTGCATGCATTCCTACCCCAACTAGCCCAAATAACAATTACAACAACAACTGTATACCAATTTTCTCAAAGCACTGTATAATTTAAAACATAAAAATAACACAAAAACACAAATACATTCCCAGTGAGAACAGTCAACAACAAACATTCCAGCAAAACATGAAATAGAATACACGTAAGTTATAAAAGTCAAAATTAAATCACAAAGCCTCAGATATCTGAATTTTAAGCACTGAGCTTTGAATCTATCATCTGTTCTCCATAAGTATTTTTTGAACTATAAAGAAGTGATCTCTTGCAAAGAGATCCTTTGTAGACTACACTGTTAAAGTTGTTTCAGAAATGACTTTCTCATACATATGGTGACCTACTTTGTGGAGATCAGTTCTCTTTCTGAAGGGTTGACAGGGATTGGCACTGAATTTGAAGACATCCTCTATCTGAGGAGCTACGCACTCCAACTCAACAAAAAACTATTAGCAGGAAAAGTGTACAGACAGAGTAAAGGACTTAACTTTAACCAATTAAATGGGATTAAACAGGCCACGAGTCTTTTGAAAGAACAAAGCATACCGCATGAGCTAAATCCAGCATGGGCATTGTAGTTCATCTAAATCACCCCTATGAGGTGCTCAGGAACACCAGCATGATGCCCCTCTGGCATCACTAAAATCACTCTGATAGTGATAATCCAGTTCCCTCTGAAATTCGGGAAGAGACAAGTTTGAAGTGATCGGTCCTTACAAGCAAACTACAGCCTTCCCAAACCCTGGTCGGCAGCCAAACAAGCGCAGCTCCACCCTTGTGAGAGTCCTGATAACCCCCATCTCACCTGAAATAAATATGCCAGGCACTCTTCCACTCTCACAATACTGGTGACACTCTCTACATCCTCACAAAATGTTAGACGTGCATCTGTTTCTGCTATCTGGTCGTGTGCCTCACCTTGACATGTTTTAGAATGATTCTTGTGAAATTACCATCAGCATTAATTGTTATTTATGTTTTAATGTTGTTTTTTACCATTTTGTTGTGCATTTGTAATTTTTTGCTTGTCCTACACCACCCAGAGAGTCTTCTTTGGAATATTTGGCAGCTTATACACGCAAACATAAATAAATAAATAAAATCTGAAAGGCCTCGAGTGTATCATCATGATATGTAGATCCTGGGCAAATCTGGCCTGCAACAAGAACTATAGCTAGCTATCGTAATAGGAAACATTTTAATTTTCTTCCAAACCCCTGATGATTTACACTGAATGCTCACTTGGTGGTGACTTAAAGATCTGCCTGCCTCACAGCCGTTTTGCTAGTCCTAGAAAGCACCAGTTTGCTTTCTTGACTGTTTCGTCTGACCAGGATCTGCTAAATACTCCCAGCAAAACACTACAGGCAGTGAAACCATATCAAACCTGGACCTGCTATTAGTTCAGTTGTGAGGAAGCACAGACAAGTAGCTGGTGGGCTTTTCTTCCCTAGCATACTTGGCAGAGATGAGCCGGGGTATTTCGGTGTCTGAGACAGAAAAGCCAAACAGAAAACCACCTCATCCTGTTTAATGGAAGAGCTGGCCTTCCACTTGGGATTTTGTAAATTAAGTGGATAAATAAGTAATTCTCTAAACCACAGTGAGACCTGATAGACCAAACACCAGGATGACTCCTCACCTCCAACATGGAATGTAGGTTTATAAATCACATGCATCTTGAAACACACATTGGAAATTTCCTGCAAGTTTGCATAAGCAGAAAAATACTTTTCCAACTTTGCACATGTGGCTGTTTTCCAATATGCACACAAAATATCAGTATTAGAAGTAAAAAAGAAATGTTAGAAGTAAATGTGGACCTAAGGTGCAGAGAACCAGGGAGAGATACCAAATAGATACTAAACTAAAGAAGTCTAACTGATAGAACAGTCTGTTCATGGACTTGTAAATTTCCAGGAAGTGTTCCCAAATCCACCCAAAATGGAATGGTTTTTGTGAGCTACACTTTTCCTCTTGCTAATCTGGTGATCGCCACTATTCCTTTATCTGAGTATTAAGTTTCCTTTTTTCAATAATGTGGCAAAGAAACCAACTTTCAGCACTGCTCTTTGGTATTCTTCTTAGATGGATCATGATAACCTTACTGCATTTATGTATTTGTCCAATTAATTTCATCAAAATAAACCCAGTAAGACAGAACTACTGAGGCTGTGAGATTAGAACAAATCTTGCTTCTGGCTCAGCTGAAAATAGCTATAGTCAATCGGATCTCATTTAGATAGTAAAAACATCTCCAAGAATACCATATTATATAAACAGACATCCTTTTGCCATTACACATATTGTAGAGCTATCTCTGACCAAAGACTAAAATCTGGTGCTGTCATTTTTCAGAGAATGACAGAGTTTTTTGTTAAAATAAAAAAGGTACCACATCTCACTTCTTTGCTAGTGGTAATGTTGTCCATCTTCTGCTATGTTCCATTCTTGCAAATGGTTCAGTTCATACTGAGAATGGAAGCCAAGGAGGGTGCAGAAATGTTCTGAACTGGTCATTTCCATGTGGTCTAACAAGCCCACCTATATGTTGATGTTGATCAACCACTATGGGAGAACCAAAAAGTACTATCTTATATTTTAACAGATAAATTATGTCACAAGATCCCATCTTTGCTTGCACCATTTTATCCTAGCTTCCTGCTCCATAAATTGATTTGCCACAGAGAAACCCTGTGATCATCTTCTTTTATAACTTCTCCCATGCATCTACAACTACAGATTTGTTGGCTCACAGACAGACTAGGCTCAACTCAGTAGTGAACACCAGCCAAGGCAAGCTTAATAAGCCACACATGAGCCAATGTACTACCGTGCATGTTTAAAAAGGCTGATGTGCCAGGAATTTCAAACTTTGCTATAGCTCTTGTAAGGACACTCTTTGAGAGACTCTGAATAGTAAACATCTTCACAAAGGACTGGTGTTGCTTGCCAAATTTTGAATTATGCAGAACTCTTAAACTTTTCCTTTGTTGGACCTGCATGCATTTTGTAGCACGGCTGAACCTGTTAGCCACATTTTGATTTTTAAAATCTAACCATGTGATGAATGGCTGAACAGTAGAAGCAGGGTTGTCGGAGAGCAGCTTCATTTCATGCTCAGATTTCTCCCAATCATCTGGATTTTGATAGCTCTGCTCAGGCATTAAAGGGCTCAGGGATATGCCCTCTGGGCTTGCCCCCTGTTGCATATCCATCACCCAACCCCACCACCCTCCAATTTCAGACTGAAGGTTTGCAGTGGAGAGTCTGCCATAGCCTTTGTATATGAGTGAGAACCTTGGCTGCATCTCCATGAGTACAGCAGGTCCCACAGTGCAGACGCATGGAGGGTGCTGGGGAAGGAGATGCTTCTGTCCCCGTGATCTGAAATGGCCCAGCCTAGCCACAGGTTTACTACCTCACCTGCTTTTCATGAGAACTTATGGCTGTGGTTGATGGGTGGACCTAGGGCTGGGAAACTTGCCCTGGGATGCCAGTCCTTGCGGTTAATGCAACATGTTTGACAGTGGAACAGGGTGCCAAGGAGGTGACGGGCTTTCCTTCGCTTGATGTACTTAAGCAGAAGCTGGACGATCAAACAAATGGTTGGAGTGGATTTGGAGCAGATGAACCTCCAGGTCTCTTCCAACCCTAGAAACTAATGATTCTGTGTAGCCTGGATCTGGGACTTGATTTGCAAGTAGAGATTTGGCAATCGAGCACAAAGTCCAGCATCTAGACCTTGCATAAAAACCAAAATGGATGGAGGCATCCTTGACCAACTGTTGAACATGGAGTCACATGCAGCTACATAGGACTTGAGGCAGCATGAGGCTAACACATCAGACTTGGTCATCAGTGGGCAAGGAGGAAGGCCAAGGAAGCTGGGGGCTAGTCCTGGAAAGGTCAAGGTGAACTGCAGAAGCTTCACGCCCAGTAGTTTATGAGCAGTCTGCAGTCAGCCCAAGGCACAACAGCAGACCTGTTGCCTTATTAGCAGACACTCTTTACCAATGTCTTAGGTAGACTGGGAAGCACCTCTCACCATACAAAGCTGCTGCACTTCTTAACAGATCCTGCATGGTGTAGGCAGCCAGCCAAGCACTTTGACATCTCTGGGAGAATAATGGCATTCCTGTAATGGAAGATCGACGATAACAACTTGTCAAGCGTGGAGGAGAATTCTACCGATCTTTGCTTCCCTGGTTATGCATTGGATGCAGATGCCATAATTCTTCTCAGTACTTGGCAGGCTGATTACACAGGGTGGCCAATGAATGGAGGGATTCCATGAACAAGCACATAGCATTACAATCTGTTCACCTATTTGGAAAGTAAGGGGTCCACTTGGAGGCCAAGGTTGTGATCTGGTGGCATCAAAGCCAGTCCAGTGTGGAGGTTAGAGTGCTGGACTTGGGATCTGGAAGATACAATTTCTAATCCCCACTTTTCCATGAAGCTCACCAGGTACTTTGGACCAGGCCCAGACACCTGCCCATGGGATTGTTTGGAGAAGAGAATTGTCACCTTGGGTTCCTTGCAAAAGGAAGAAAGATGGGGTGTATATATATATATGTCATGCAAAGGGGAAAAAACCCTTGGGCTTGAAAAGCATGATTCACTGGTTAATGAGCTTTGAGATCCTTCTATGGGGCCTCCGCATGCCAGACTTTGTTATATTTCAGGCCACTGGGTCTGAGACAGTGTGGGTGGCGAAATGGGTACATTCATGGACATTTCAGCAAGATATTTCTGGAATAATTTATGTATTAATCATAAGAGGAGCCAATCCTTGTCCTTTGATATTCAATTATGGGAGTTTGGAAACTGCAGATATGAAGTGGTTCACTGCACTAATAGCTTAATCCTTTTTTCCTCCAACCCCCATCTCTCCAGCACTATGTCTCATAATTTTCCTTCCCAACCTCTCATCTGACCTGCAGAAAGCATTCTGAATTCTGAGCGCCCAAATCTCACTTTGAGAATAAAGCATGCAAATCCAGCAAATTTATGCAGATTTACTTATCTGCATAATTTATTGACAGCACACATTTTAGTTTCCTTGTTTCAGGACTTAAAAAAAAAATCTTGGCAAAGAGTGTGAACAGCTTGAGCAGAAGATTAGCTTGTATTCTATGAAACTCAAGTCTTTCTATTCAAGTTTCTGCATAGAAGCGATCATGCCTCTAAACTGTCTATTTGCAGCTATTTTGTGGGACTCAACATACACCAGTCTCATCTTCCTAAGAATATTCTGCCCTGACTCTGAAGCTACAGACATCTTGCCAGCATTCTATTCTTCTCACTGGTGTTTTACACATGAAATCTATTTTCCTCGAGCAAATGGGATCTTTGTGTCTTTGTCTCCTTCACTAGCTTTCAGGCATGTTTTGGCAGAAGCTTTGACTGTCGAGGCACTGGAAGGCAGGGAGGGGGAGGGACTGTGCCGTCATTTGTCAGCTTTTCTCCGCATCTGTAATTTTTGTCCACTCAGCACTATTAGAGGGGCTTAGAAAAGGGGAACGCTTATAGCTGGGAGAGAGTCAAAAGCTCTTAAAACAACTGCAAGACAGTAACAGGCCATGCAGGGAGGGGACTAGGCTGGATTTAGGAGAAAGTCCGTTTCGGGCTTCACACGGCTACGTATGTTCAAACACATGCTGTAACTGCCGATTTCGGGGGCATTGTTGTTTGCATGCTTCTCCCATTTCTTTTGTAGGTTAAGACCAGTTTCGCACAAAGTTAAAGAACTCTTTACAAAGATTGCTTGGAATTTTAGGCTCCCGTATCTTCTCAGCAACAAAGAACCCCTAAAGCATTACTGTCTTTTTCCTGTCGCAGGAATGCCTTCTTCTGCAATCCAGAAATCTTCAGGAAAAGCATATGTAACTTTAGCATATGGTGTGAAACCAAAGGCAAACTGGAAATTTTGTTTTGTGTAAGAGCTCTTTCATTCCTGCTGCATGGGATATCTGTTCCCCAGTATTTTATGGACTAGTCATGCTGATCTGTTACAATTTCTGTAGGCTGTTGTGATCCAAGCTCCTACTGTGCACTGTTAATTAATCCGTCTGACAAAATGAGGAAGGATCCAACTGTAAGAAATTATTATACTGGTGACAGAAAGGAAGGGTAGGCGTTGTAGCATTATTTTTTGGCATAAAATAATGAGCTTTTACGCTGTTTGTGCTGCAATGCATTGTTACTTCAATCTCTCGTTGAGCAAAAACATGAAAGAGCTCGTCAATACTTTCATTGAAAAGTCTAGACAGGAGTTAAAAGAGCCTCTCCTCTAGCCCAGAAGGATCCTGTTTCCCATAATTAATAACAGGAAGCAAGTAAACAAGATTTTAGGGAGAAATGAAACAACAGCAGTCACATGTATCAAGTAGTATTTGGTCCTAGTTGAGCCATGCTGCTTAGCATGAACTGCAGATTATTGGGAGGCATAATAAAAGTCTACCCATGTTCAGTGTAGGTATGTGATAAGAGAAGACTAAGGGTCTAGTGATAAAGACAATGGAGTTTAATTAAAGCATGAGATTCTTGACCTTTTAAAGTCTCCAAGCTGTTATAGTCTAGGCAAGCTTCCTCCTTTGCAATTATTTGAAATACACTGGCTTGGAAGGGACATTTTATGTTTATTTAAAAGCAACCAGAAGGCATTCTAGACATTTCCTGGAACAAAAATGTATATGTTGGAAGATAAGAAACAACAGCAACAGTTGAAAAAGAATCCCCCCTCCCTCAGTTCCCTTTTAAAATAGTTTCACCCAGAATTGTATTTTTAAAAACAAACAAAAGTTTTGCAAATATCCAAGGACAGGGTCAGTTATGCAGCTCCCTTTTTTCCCTTTCTTTTTTTCATTCTGAAAATGTGAATTGCATTGTGCATTCTGACCTTTGAATTACAGATGTAACTCTTCACTTGTTCCACCATGTACACAAGTCATCCAGTGAGGTCCTGGGTGGTATTTTCAGTTAGCCTGTCATGAACGGTCTAATGATTTCATCTCCTCACTCAAGTCCCGTGTTATTCACAGTCACAAACAACCATGGTAAATTTGTTCCTGGACTGAACTTTTCCAGTTGGCCAGTTTGGGTGGCTGGGGGTGGAGGTCACATGTTTTAAAGCTTCCTCGTGCTAAAACCAAAAACACAAAATTACACCTGCACATTCAAAATGAGAAGGGCTAGAACACTTCTCCAGCATGCTCATTTTCTCGGCAGAAAGGCCTTAAAATGTGATTCCCCCACTTACTTTATTTATTTATTTATTTATTTATTTATTTATTTATTTATTTATTTATTTAAAATATTTATATGCCGTTCTGTTCACAAATGGCCTCAGGACGGCTTACAGCATAAAATATAACATAAATAAATTCCCAACCCACACTGGCTGCAGTTAAAAACATAGAAAAAACAATATTAACACTTATTAAAATATCGCTGGAATAAAAAGGTCTTAACCTGGCACCGAAAAACAAATAACGATGGCACCAGGTGGACCTCTCTGGGGAGCGTATTCCATAGATGGGGCACCACCACAGAGAAAGCCCTCCTCCAGGTACTTTGCCTCCTAATATCTTTCCCGGAGTGTTTCCGGAGGAGAGCCTCTGCTGCTGATCTCAAGGGGAGGGAGGGCAAATATGGAAGAAGGCACTCCTTCAGGTATCCAGGTCCCAAGCTGTTAAGGGATTTATAGGTAAAAACCAGCATCTTGAATTGAGCCCGGACATTGATGGGAAGCCAGCGAAGCTGATAGAGGACTGAGGTTATGTGAGAATAACGCACAGTCCCCACCAGCAACCTGGCTGCTCTGTTTTGCACCATCTGAAGTATCTGGACTGTCTTCAGGGGCAGCCCCACGTAGAGTGTGTTACAGAAATCCAATCGGGAAGTAACCAATGCATGTGTCACTGTCGCTAGGCAGTCTTCCTCCAGGTAGAGGCGCAGCTGATACATTAGCCGAAGCTGAAAGAAAGCGCTCCTCGCCACCGTAGTCACTTGAGCTTCCAAGGACAGCTCCGGGTCAAGGAGCACTCCCAAGCTGCAGACCCTGTCCTTTAGAGGGAGTGCAACCCCATCCAGGACAAGGTCCAGGCCACCTACCCAGAAGCTCGATCCACCCACCAACAGGACTCCCATCTTGTCTGGATTAAGTTTCAGTTTATTGGCCCTCATCCAGCCCATTACCTCAGCAAGGCACCGGTTCAGTACAGCCACTGCCTCACGTGGATCGGTTGAAAAAGAGAGGTAGAGCTGGGTATCATCAGCATACTGATGATTCCACAGCCCAAACCTCCTGATGACCTCTCCCAGCAGTTTCATGTAGATATTAAATAGCAAGGGGGACAAGATGGAACCCTGCGGTACTCCATGGCATAACTGCCATGGTGCAGAGCCAAAGTCCCCCAGCACCACCTTCTGGAATCGGCCGTCGAGGTAGAAGCAGAACCACTGCCAAGCAGTGCCTCCTACTCCCAATCCTGCCAGCCTATCCAGAAGGATACCATAGTCGATGGTATTGAAAGTCGCTGAGAGGTCCAGGAGAACTAATAGGGATGCACTCCCCCGTCTCTCTCCCTGCACAGGTCATCATACAGGGCGACCAAGGCAGATTCAGTACTAAACCCGAGTCTGAAGCCAGACTGAAATGGGTCCAGATAATCAGTTTCATCCAAGAGTGCTTGGAGTTGTCCCACCACCACGCGTTCCAACACCTTGCCCAAAAATGGGATGTTGGCCACCGGTCTATAATTGGCGGCCATCTCTGGATCCAGAGATGCCTTCTTTAGGACAAGCCTGATTACCGCCTCCTTTAAAGGAGTGGGCACCTGGCTGTCCCACAGAGAGGCGTTAATAACCTCCAGGGCCCAGGTACCAATCCCGTGTTTGGCTTTGGTCAGCAGCCACGACGGGCAAGGATCAAGTAAGCAGGTGGTGGGACGTACTTGTCCAAGCACCTTGTTCACATCATTGGGCTGCAATAACCGAAATTCATCCAATAATATCTGACCAGACGGAGTCATTGGCATCTCCTCTAAAGGATCTGAATCACTTGTGGAGTCCAGCTCGTGACGAATCTGACCAATTTTCTCCTTAAAGTGCTGGGCAAAGTCGTCGCAGCGGGCCATTGAAGGTGATACAGGATCTTTCTTAGGGCCAGGATGTATCAGCCCATGTACCACTCAAAAGAGTGCCACTGGACAGCACTGTGAGGAGGCAATGGAAGTGGAGAAGAATTTCTTCTTTGACACCTTCACCACCACAGCATAGGCTTGATAATGAGCTCGTAGGCATGTTCAGTCAGATTCATCCCGTGATTTCCTCCTTCTACGCTCTAGACGTCTCCCAACCTGCTTCATCGCCCGTAATTCAGATGTGTACCATGGGGATGAACAGGCTCTGCTTGGCAGGAGAGGATGCTTAGGAGCGATCATGTCAATAGCTCTGGTCATTTCCCCATTCCACAGTTCAACCAGAGCATCAACAGGAGCACCAGCTTTATCAACTGGAAAATCCCCCAGAGCCTTCAGGAATCCATCCAGATCCATCCGGCTTCGAGGGCAGACCAACACAATAGGGTCCGCACCCTTACAGAGGGAAAGGCCGGCATCGAGCTCAAACCTCATGAGGAAGTGATCTGACCATGACAAGGGAGTCAGACACAAATTCCTCACCCTCAGATCACCCTCTCCCTGCCCCGTTGAGAAAACCAGGTCCAGCGTGTGTCCACGTTCATGGGTCGGGCCTATGACATGTTGAGATAGCCCCATGGCTGTCATGGAAGCCATGAAGTCCTGAACCACCCCGGTCAGAACAGTCTCGGCATGGAGATTGAAGTCCCCCAGGACCAACATCCTGGGGGTCTTCAACACCAGGTCTGAGACGATCTCCATCAGCTCAGGCAGGAAGTCTGATGGGCAGAAGGGTTCATGGTACACCAGCAGAATCCCCAATCTGTCTTGGTCGCCCAACACCAGGTATAAGCACTCTAGACCTGGCCTCAAGAGGACAGGAAGCCCCGCAAGGGAAATAGAAGCTCGATAAATTAAAGCGACCCCCCTCCCCTCCCCTCCAGGCATGGCTGGTGCTGGACCAGATAACCTGGCGGGCACAGTTGAGAGCTACATCCCCCCCTCTCCCGCCCAGGTCTCTGTAATGCAAGCCAGGTTGGCCCCCTCATCCACAATTAAGTCTTGGATGAGGGATGTTTTGTTATGGACCGACCTGGCATTGAGCAGCAATACCGTCAGGCCCAAGGGGTGGTTGATAAGCTTACCTGGAACCTTCCGGTTGGGAGAATAACCAGAAGGAGGAACAGGTGTCAACCATCTGTCCCTCCTTCTTCTATGCCGACCTGTTAAACCCCCAATGCCATATCGACCATTGCCCAACACCACCCTGATGGTGGTGCCCACACGCTCCCCAGGCAACCCCATGGTAGCAGCCAAGTGTGAAGCCATTAAAAACCAATCCAATAAAATACAATTAAAATACGATTAAAACCCTCCAACCCTCCCATCACAAAACACACATACACATGCCCACACTCCCAGAGTTCCTGGCCAGCCCAGCCCTGCATGGCCTCGAATGGTCCCAAACAGCGACGACGCCCTTAGGCCATCATCCTTCGGCCGCCGGCAAGTTAAGCTGGCAGCCCCTCCCTGTGCTCCACCCGCAATCTGGCGCAGCTGCCACCCACACCGGCAAGAGGGGGGCAAGAACGGGGCCCGCAGAGAGCTCGCCGGCGACAATGGAGGGCCCGCAGGCCAGCAGCATCCCCCGGTCCCGGTCCTGCGGTGGCCGCCATCTGTCCGTTGGGCAGTGTCGGCGTCAGCGGGTGGGTTGGGTTGGCTTTGGCGTCTGCGGGCGGTGGTGGAAAGCGGCCCAGTCCAGTCCCACACTTGCAGTGTGAAGTGGTACTGTCCAGGGCCACTTCCAGATGAGGCTTCCACTGAACAATTGCCCTAACTTGATCACAACATTCCACCAAGAGGGGAGTTCAAATGGCATCTTCTTCTATTTGTATCCTACCATGTTTTTCTGCCACTTCTTTCTTTGCACAGAATTCCCATTATGGACAGAATGACAGAAATAATGACAGAATAGCTCCACAAAGGACTTCTGATTGGTGGTGCTAAGCATCACATGAACAGTTTTTACTCTGTAATCTGCTTTTTTGCAAAAATTGCCTTCAAAAACAGGGACCGAGCTTCCTAAGACACTGCCTTTTTAGAAATCATTCGGTCTTGATTGCACCTTGTTGAAAAAAAAAAAAAGGCTCCTTCTCTCTTGAACTATATTGTTCTGATCCACTTGACAGAAATGTAAATATTTAGGGACAATATTGATTTTCTTACTGTGGGTAACTCAATACAGTTACCTTGTTTGAGGATAACTGAGATCAGAACTGGGGTCAAACAATTTTCTTCCCTGCTTGCAGAAAGGCTCACATTTATGGAAATGGAAGTCAACCACACAAAGGCAAGTCGGGGAAATATACCGTTTAATATTAGTTGGCTGTATAAGGCTTGGCTTACTGAATTATGGCTTCATCTATTCCTCACGTCTCCTATACAAATTATACTGCACATGGCACGTTGTCTTGGCACTGACCTTGAAAACAGAACTGTTAGGGTGACATTTTTGCTGATGCTTAAGTGCAGAAAGTTGTAAATTCCTAGCTCTTTACATGACTGGCCATTTCATATACAGTCCATGAGATGAGCTAAACTGTACATCTTTTCTGTTATCTCCCTGTTCAATACATAGAGTCAGTACTGAGAAGACAGGTAAAAATAACCCACCATTCTTACTCAGTTTCTCTGAACTCTTTTGTACTTGAGAGATTAAGAGATAGATACACTGTACATGATATGGAGATAAATACTAAGAACCTCTCTGAGCTTCTCTGCGTTTATTGTACACTTCTGATTTCTCATTTGCAGAAGTTTGTGGGGATTTTTCATGATGTTCTCATCCTCCAGGGCCAATCCTGAATTGCCAGCCATTTTCATGGCTCTTTTTTAGTCTGGTATCTTCCAAGGTGGCACTATTACTGTCTACAAAGATACAGTGCAGGTTTCTCGGCTGTGTATTTTGTGATGGAGATTAAAACCTCCAGCAAAAAACCTCATGTGGAAGATGCTTGAGACCTCCTCCAAAAAGAATAAAAGAAGTAGTCTTGGAAAAGCACCAGGTTATATGCCTCATGAAGAGAAGCCCTTACTAAGGCATTAGAAGGAAGTATGTTGATTTGAAAAATATATTTGAGTAGCAGGCTCCTTCTATTAAAATATGAATAATAAAAGTGAACAAGCATAGCATGCCACGTCAATGAATTTTCTGGACAGAATTGACAGATTCCACCCTTTTACTGGATTGACCCAGTTTCCTCCAACTTTTTCACATCTAGCTAGCAACTTGCCCTTCCAGAAATGCATTCGTGTTGATTGTTTTCCTTTACTTCAGTTAATGACTTCATGCATCTAGTCCCCACTCAGCCATGAAGCTCGCTTTGGGCCAGTCAGTCGCAGCCTAACCTTGCTCACGGGTTTTTTCTTGTGAGGATAAAATGGATCTATGAAAGCCATTCTGGATTCCCCATATGAAGAAAAGGTGGCATATAAATGCAATGGAGGAAGAGGAGGTGAAGGGGAAGAAGAGGACATTCAAAATTAGCCATCTACCTTTGGTTGCCAGTGGAAGCTCCTTTCTTGTGCTAGGGATCTAAACTGGGGAACCACAATTGATGCCTTCTCCCAACTCCTAATCCATCTGGTCTAAGAGGGGCCAGCTCCAGGTCTGAGAGAGCCTGGACACTGTGTCCTCTCATAGTCTCCTTCCTTCTCTGGACTCTGGCAGGGTTTGCTAGCTGAAATGGAAGTGCTCCACAGAGTGGCTAGCAGCTGGGACAAGCATACTTTTAATGTGTAGGTTCTGCAGGAAATCAGAAGGTGGCAAGATCCAGCCACCTAACGCTGTTCAGACGGAAGACAAATTCAAGTGGGACCATGCCAGGCTTTGAGACCTGGTGCTAATGCTGACCGTCAACACTGGCATGTGTGGTCCCTACAGCGTGTATCACTGGGGCACAAACACTGCTCTGAGTGGATCAACGTATGGTGGCAGCAGAAAGTGCAGGTGTCACTCCCTTGGTGTGGCTCATTGGCACAGCCATCAGGGCTGTGGGTGTTTTTCCCAGTCACAAGTTGTTTAAATAATGTTTCCTGCATCTGGAGGGTCAGCAGATGCTTTCCAGTGGCAGCCATATTTTGATTCATTTTGAATAATAAGCAGTAGATGCAAATATCAGGCACAATCCTATGCATGGTTACACAGAAAAGAGTCCTGCAATTCCCGGCAAGGCTGCCTGGGAAACACTGGGAGTTGTAGGGGCTTTTCAGTCGAAACATTCATAGAATTGCACCTTTACATGCTTAAACAATGTTTAATAGAAAGCTGGATCAGTATGAAATGCTTTCATATATTTGTTCAGAATCCCAGAGGGTAGCCAGGTTCACTTCAACAAGCTTTCTATGGCATCTGAAAGCCCTATAAATACACACAGAATGTGATCTTACAAATTAGACCTGCTGCTCTACCCAGCAAAGCAGAAATACCAAAGTTCATGCCACAACAGAATTGCTGTAAAACATTCAGTTTTCCACCTTGCTTCTTATGCTTATTTTCAAAACAGAGAAGAATTCCATTGCTTTCTTTCTGCAGATCAAATACAGTAGAAGTTACATTTAGAAAGCACCTTTTCCTCTACAAACCTTGCTATGATTTGAGATCTCTAATAACAACTGCTTTTATTGCATCTTTTTGCAAAATAGGAACAAAAGCAGGACATTAATGTCCTGTTGTGACTCCCATCAGGTGAAATTTCCTGCTAGGAGAAGTTTGGTTGGATCTCCTATTTATCCTTTTCACTGCTAGTTAAACCTTCTTAGGCTGAAGGCAATAAACTGACTCCATATATGCAGGGGAGAGGGGGGCATGGCTGGAATGATTAAAGTTCATCTAAATGGCTTTTACTTACCATTTTTAATAATTGTTCTGCATGCCATTATGAGTTCATGTTTAATCTGAAAATACAACTCAGAAATTCTACAGCTAGCTAGTTAGACAGACAGAATTACTTCCTGGTAGACAGTCAAATTATCTTGTATTAGGAATGTTACTTTGTGTGGAAGTCACTTTTCTGTTGGTAAAACCCAGGCAGAAGCAAGCTGAAATATCTGCTACCACAAAATACTGTTGATTAATCTGTCACTTTCCCCCAGAGTAATAGGTTACAGTGTTAAAAAGCAAAGCAAACTTTCAGCAAAACAAAAATACACTTATACAAAAAGCCACCAAAAGATTGACCCGGATTTTAGTAGCCATTCCCATAAGCAAACAAAAACCAGGTAGTTAAGACTTTTGGAAACAAGAAAATGAGTTGCAAGTACCAGAGTCAAGCTGAATAAGAAGTTTATATGGATTGTTGTCTGAAGCCATAGTGTTTTCAAAGTGGAAATTTGACAACAGATTTTTCTATGGGGAGCGGTATCTGCTCAACTTTCCAAGCCCTATTGCAGCCTTTCACTAATTAATAAATTTAAGTAGTCCTAAAGGTGCTACAGCTACAACTTGGAACATGGCCTAAAGTTCTTTGAATGAACAAAAGGGAAGCTTCGCATTCAGACTTTAGCAAAATTCTGTAAACTGGCATTAAAATGGTAAGAAACAAACAGTGATAAAAAGCTACAACTGTGTAGCAACTTGTTGAACCCATAACAATGGTAGAAATTATTGTCTTCCTATGATGAGTACCATTTCAGTTATTGAGTGAGAGAAATTTCAAAAATGGTGCACCAAAAATGTATAGGAGGAAAGGGCTGCGCACATGAGCCCTGCTCTCAAAACCTTCACCACGCCAGTGCTTTTTTTCTCATAGAACACACCGGAACAGAGTTCCGGCACCAAGTTTTAAAAGTAACTTTTGAACATTTGCTGTTTGGTCCACGTGGATTTGAATCGCCCTGTCGAGTGTAGCAGGTCGGCGGCAAAATCATTAAAACGGTGCATGCGGGCTGCTTGTGTGTCGAATCCGATGCGTGCGGACTTTGTCCGCACTGGTTGTGATGGCGCTGCTTGGCTTGTGATTGGTCGTGTGGTTGCACGCTGAGCTTACTGCGGGTGGCAACTGTTATGTTTCGTTACACAACTGACGTGTGTGGGTGTGTGTACAGTGATTGACTATGTACGAAAGGTAAATAATTTCATGAGTTCCGGCACCTTTTTTCTTACAAAAAAAAACACTGCTCCACGCTATGTGCAACCTCATACTTTTGAGTGGGTCCAACAATCAGTGGAATCCTCCTGATCTTACAAGGTTCCTGATCACATGAAGGATACTAGGTGCATTCTGCTAAATGAGGTAAGAGGAAGCATGGAGGTGAAAGTATCACAAGTTTGGGTTTGGATCTGAAGACACTGGTGATTACTAATTGTTTTAGTTAGCAGTTTCTTATTAACTTACTCCTCATTGTAGAAGCAATTTCATTTCTGATGATCAAATGGCATGCATATACTGGTACCCTTCAACGGCTTTTACCGTGTGAGAATATTTTAATGACTGTGATTTCAGGCATGTAAAAAGGTGATATTTTCACTCTTCTTTTGCGATGGCCAAGGGCCAGTACAAATAAATTAACTACAGTTGTTCTGTACTTGTGTAAGGTTTAAATAGCTGCGCAGCTACAAATTGGAGCTGGATTCAATTTTTGCCCCCACCCCCATTTCTCTTGCTCTTGTCAACAAGGTATTAATTTTCCTTATGGTTACTTCACATGCGGAAAGGTTGTTGGAATGGTTCGCTGCATCTTGTCTGACTGAGCTCTTCTTCCACCTCCTCAGCAAACAGAAGGAAGAAGAGGAAAAGTCTAGGTACACAAATCCATTGCTGGGCAACAAGTTTTCCTGGCAGGTCAACAGGGGAGGGTCAACCACCTTTCCCTTAAGAGGCCCTCTAGAAAAATGAGCTGTTGCTGACGGCTTTGTACAAAGCAAAGCCAGATATAACTTTGGGGAGCTAAGTGAATGTGCTTTACATAATTTATTCTCTTTTTATTAGTCAGGGAGAAGGGTAAAAACCTATGCAAAGCAATCCAACCCCACTCCATAGCCGCTAGATGTCTTGCTCTGCTCCATTCCAACCTACTGCACATATTGACCAGCTGATTCTACAGATCAGGGCTTTGGGGCCTGGGCTAAGGCCAACCCTCAGCACTGCCATGTGTGGCCTCTAGAGCATGGAGCACTGGGGCATGAACGCTGCCTTGATCGGATCAATGTATGGTGGCAGCAGAAAGTTCAGGTGTCACACCCTTGGTGTGGCCCATTGGCACAACCATCAGGGCTGTGGGTGTTTTTCCCAGGCACAAGTTGTTTAAATAATGTTTCCTGCATCTGGAGGGTCAGCAGATGCTTTCCAGTGGCAGCCATATTTTGACTCATTTGGAATAATAAGCAGTAGATGCAAATATCGGGCACAGTCCTATGCATGGTTACACAGAAAAGAGTCGAAACATTGGGAGTTGTTAGACCCCCCCCACCCCCCCACCCACTCCCCCGAGAAGCTGTTTTCCTATGGAAAAACTTCTGGGTGCACCAAGCAATGATTTGGCAATTCACACCACACCACTGAACACCATTCTTTTCTAATACCAGAAGTGGAGGTGCTGCTAATGCCCCCCCACCCCCCACCGTCCATGCAGCCTGCCAATGCACTCAGCTTGACCAGAGTGGTAAAAGCCACTGCGAGAAAGCGATAAAATGGGTGTTGGGTGCCCACCCACTGATGAACTGATTTTAAAAAAGATTCTGGACCGTGCTGAAATGGACGGGCTGACTTTGTCTCTGAAGGAGAAAGAGGATACATACTTCTATCAAACTTGAAACTCTTTATTATTGGCTAGAGAAACGGGACTATGCATAGATTTGAATATGTCTATGGATTACTATTTAAAAAAAAATAGGGGGCTGACCCAGCAGGTCTAATGTATCTGATGATTGCTGTTTTTTAGTTTCTTTTTTTAGTTGGTAGAAAATAATAATAAAATTTACTTTTAAAAAATGGGTGTTGGGTACAAGCAGGAAACCTGGGTTCCTAAATGAGGGGAAGGGCCAGAAGAATGGGGGGGGGGAATTAAATGAACCCACAGATCTCTCAATGATCTATATAGAAGATGCCTGGTGGAGAGCAATTCTAAGGAGACATTTTGCTGGCCTGCAGGTCATTCCATGGGCTGGACCTAGAGAGCTATTCTCAGAATGAAGCTGACTTTCCCACCACGTTCCTTTCACGCTAGCCTCCAGAGCTTCCTGATGCCCTCTGAAGGTTGGGAGACCTTCTGAATGGGGTGGGCTATGCTGTGTGTACCTGAGGAGGAAAGACACGGTCGCAGCAAGTCAGGGAGAGGCACCTTTTGTCTTGTCTGCAGAGGAAGTTTCCCCCCACCTTCCCTTGCTGCTCCACTGCTTCAAATCACAGCTTCCCAAAGCTGCCTTTCCCAAAAAGTGAAGACCTTGGACTTGTTATACACGTTCCTTTTTTTAAAAAAACAGTAACTACTTTATATCATCCTACATGAAGTCAGCCAAGACAAATACAGTCTGTAATTAAAATAAAATAGACAAAACTGTATCATTTATGGTGCCTAGTTGCTTATGTAACCTCCTTTCCTAAACTAAAATACATGGACATTACAGCTGCATAGGTGTACCACATTTGTGTATGTCCAAAGTGATTTTTAACCTATCTTCAACTGCTGTCATAATCCAACAGTCCAATCCTATCTCAGCAAGGAAGCCAAATCGAAGTTAGATCATCTCTAATTATGGAATGTCAATCAATACAGTATGTTTATCCTCTTCATTCCTAATAATTGCTATGTGATGCAATTCTATACTCCTCCATCTATAACTTTATACTTCTGCATGCATATGCTCGCTGACATTCCTTTGGTCTTTACTATAAGCCAACAATTACTTGTTTCACCACATTTCCCCTCCAATATTGCTAAATCATACATTCATCTTGACCATTGGGGCATTTATAAGATGACAAATTAGTTGCCCAGCCATTTGTCTTTTCTTGACCTGTTGTTTGACTGGACCCCGCTAGAATTTTGGTTTATTCACTCGGCCTCTGACTGTCATGGCCCATTGCAATATCTATTTCAGCTCCTTATCGCACAGCAGTTCTAAGGAGGGGCATAATCCAGTGAGATCTGCTTTATTCATTTTGCTGTCATTCTTTGTGTCTGAGCATCTCAAAAGAGCCATTTTAAAAAACAAGCAAATCTGTAAAACCCCTTGCTTTGTGACTTTCAAGCATGAAATTGCAAATTTCTTTGATCAACAGATGTTTACCTTATTCCGGTAAGTGGCTCATTTTTAATTAAAGAAGATCCCATGGCTTATTGACACCACATGAGACATATTCTGAAAGTCACTGCTGGAATTACCTGCTTTGCACTTGAGGGATTTCCTTCTACAAGAAAGAGCTTGTACCCTCAAGTAGAGCTAGTAACTTGATGCTTGCTATGAAAGTGGTTAAACTTTCATGCTCAAATGTGTCCAAGCTGCATTGCATAAGCAGCAGTGCCTATTATTATTATTTTTAGTAGTAGTAGTAGTAGTAGTATGTCAAAACTACCAAGTTTCTTTTGTTCCGAACAAGTCAACCAAGCCAAGTAGACAACCAAGGAAAATCAGGAAAAAACGCTCTCTTCTAATTTATGATAATGAATTCCCTCATACTTTCTTTCCCCTAAACAAGATGCAGATGTTACAGTTAAAGTAAAAGGAATACCTCTTTCCTCATGTTACAAGGACCTGTGCCTTTTTCTCCAACCACCCAACTTTCAACTCCCCACACAATATCTACTGCCTCCCTTGGAACGAGGCCGCCCATTGCCATTTCAGAAAGGGACCCAACCATATCAAAGTTCAGTAATCTCCATAGCCAATCAAGATTGTGCACTTCCCTCCTTTCTAATTTTATAATAACCAACACACAACTTAAAATACAGTTTATCCTATACTTCTTCAGATAGACACACACCATTTTTCCAAGGACCTCCATTCATCATGTTTACAATAATCCAGGAACCCATCTTTCCACCTTCCTGAGAAAAAGTGAGAATCAGCTGGATGGGGTGATTTTGGATACAGAAGTAGTGGCAGAGAAAGCTCAAAGCACGCAGCTGCAGTGCTCTCAAGCACTCTAAGCCCAAAGCCACATTCACTCTGGAAATTCAGTTGTTGAGCTTTTGCGAGATATGTGGGACGTCCCTCTCGGCCTTACTGAAATAGGAAATAGGAAGAGATAAAAGAATAGAAATAGGAAGAGATAAAAGCACCTTCTGTTTATCCCCCAGAGGCTGCTTTTCCTTCAGATATGGGGTTTGCCTACATTATGCATTTAACCCACCACTTTACTGAGGCTTCTGGATTCTCTGTGAGATTGGGATCCGTTCCTTTACACATCTTTTCCCACAGGTTGTTCTTACTTTGCCTTTCCATTACACAACCACAAGGTGGCGATGTGACATTACAGATTGGTGAAGCCATACAACCATTTTATAATGTTTTATAGCATGTGAGCATTTTATTAACTCATTATCTTGGTTGTTGAAACAACAAAGCTACAGAAATATACAGAATGTAGAGAAGAAACCTTGGAAGAGGTGAATGTTATATAAAGTACTTCAAACTATTGCAGCTGAGGAACCATGAGAACACAAAGTCCATGGTTACATGTAGCTAATTCCCAGAATGACCCCCCCCACCCCGTTAGACATAGAATGACAGACAGACTGGTTGGTTACGATGCACCAACGACTGGGAAATTCCTTACACAGAAATGAATGCTGAAACTGGTGCAAATTAGGCCAAAGGCATTAGTGGTAACTTTTGATACCTTCCAGAAGATTTTATTCAGGAATAATAACCACCTGTTGAAAGTTCACTGAAATTAAGGTAAACCAGATTAGAACAGCAGAAGAACAGCAACTGTTTGTACCATGACTGAAATGTTCGGTTGAACCCTAGCAGTTTATCCAAAGAGCCTTGGCTAATTCCTAATTATAAATTTCATCTATCATAATAAATGAAGTTGCATCGTGGTGTGAGGTGGAAAATGTACATAAAAATAGCCTAGTAAAAAAGAAATAGGAAGCCTCTGTCTCCATACAAATTCAATTCTTCTCATCAAAGATAGAATAATTAAACAAGCTAATTTGTGTTTGTGTTCAATAGGCTTAATGAAAGGTGACATTTATACTGCAATAAATGAACATATTAAAATGAGCTCTACTGTTAATAGAATTCTTAGATGAGTTTTTACACTTTGAAAATGAGCCTTTCATAAACTGAACATCTTGTACACTTGTCCAGTACAATGAGCACAAAGGCATTTCTGCATTAATAAATTACATAGTCAAATAATATGTTATGTAAAATATCTTCTGATACTGCTGCTCCCCAGTAATTATTTAATGTTAGGAAATAATGGACTATAATTTATCCCTCGAGCCTGAAACTAATTTTTCTCTTAAAATTCCCCTCAAAGTCAACTACCTGCATATTGTTATGTCCAATATCTACTGGATATTCTTGGCATATTAGTTAAAATGGAATATTTAATATTTGCAACTATTGCAAATGTTTTATATTTAATATCCAGAAACTTTAAACTTTATCTAATTTGATATTCTATTGAGAGTTGACAATATTTGATAGTAAATGTGCAATGTTATTTTGCTCGTGACAATATCTTACAAAAGACATGTAAAATATTTATAAAATCTGGCCATGTTTTATAGCTGACAAACTGTTTTATTTAGTATTGGCAATTAGAAACCCTTTAAGAATTTCTTTATATTTGATTCCGTTTACAATGAAGAAGCACTATTAACTATTAAGCAGCACAAACAAGTAAAAAAGAAAATCCATCCCAAGGCTTTTGTAGTGGACAGGTTAGAAAAGCTTTTAATAAATTAATACATAGATAATCTGCTTTTAAAAATCTGAACCTAAATTTCTCATTCAACACTTTGAACTGGAAATTCACCTTTGAAATTTAGCAGTCCAACTTGGAAAATGTAATATTTTGTAAACAAAAAAAAATTAATGAATGTTCTAATCACTGAGTTTTTTGTCCCACTGCTGCTCATCAATAGGAAAAGTGTGCCCAGTTTTTAGGCTGAGGTCTTACACAATTTGGGGCAGAAAAAGAAGCTATGTTGATGGGCTCATGATAGTAACCTTAGTGTATGCCACTTAGATGCCCTTGGGAAGGAAGAGTATCAATGATTTTAAAGAACTAAATATGTACTTGCTATTTGAGCTGCCTAGAGATTCTGTGAGCCACCTAGAGATTCCATGGCATGATAGGTGGCATCTAAATGTTTTAAATAAATAAATAAGTTGCTGGTTGTTCTGATTCCTACAACCTGTAAGCCTGTTTACTGGGAATGGTTGGGAATGGAACTCAGGTCCTCCAAGAACAGAGGACAAAAGATCATGCATGCCCCTCAAACACAAAGGACACGCACTTATGTGGAATCAGGTGTAAGTCTTTAGAAGACCCAACACAGAAACTGCAGCCATGATCTTTCTTGGCCACCATGGCAAGGAGTTTTAAATAGATGTTCCTGCATTTTGTATTGCACACTGGTACTTAGCCATGCTCATCACCTGTGCAATAACAACAATAAATGTGAGAATGCGCTTTGGTGCATTGAGGCAGCGTGAACTCACCTTATGAACAGACAACTGACATTAAGGCAGAGCAACCTGATCATAGAATCATAGAATAGAAGAGTTGGAAGGGGCCATGAAGGCCATCGAGTCCAACCCCCTGCAGTTGCAGGACACCACGTTACACCATCCCACCATCCCATGGCTGCCCAGGTTCTTTCTGAATGTCTCCAGTGTGGGAGAGCCACAGTGTGGGAGATCAAAGAGATACACCATGAGTTTAGGACAGAGATGGGTCTTCTGTTCAGCCCTCACAGAGTCAAACTATATGTTGGCACAAACAGCAGTTTTGCTTATGTAGCAAATGGAGCAAGAATGGGAGAAAAATTGATTTGGTTCACAGTCTACTGTAGATGTGTCTAAGTTTGCACTTTCAAAACAATGCACAAACAGAAGCTCAGTTGCCCTTCAGCATTCTCTGTTCCCTGTGTTTTCACAATGGAGTTCTCAAATGAAAAGATGCATCCAAGTTTGCAGCTATTAGAGGAAAGTGTACACAAATGTACACTGACTGACTGAATTAATGTTCAATGAGCTATAAACAAAATGTGTATACTAGACAAAGCTGCATTGTTAGATTAGGTAAAACTGTATATGCAATTTGCTTCAAACATTAAAATCCTTTAAATGGTCAAGACAAACAGAATTTAGGATTGAGAACATTTTCAAAGTTTGGGGCAAAATTAATTGGACATGTGAGAAACTGAGCGAAATGAGAATCGATAGATTCCTCTACTCCTAGTCTGGAGGGAATGATGTTTAGTCAAGAAAGGAAAAGTTAATTCCCTATGTGCCATGGTTCTGATCATCCTACTCCAGCTGCCATTTTAAAAAAAATAATACCGACAGTTTTGTTTACTTGCAAAGTTGTGCCCGACCCATCATGACGCCAAGGGACAACATTCCTCCAGGCTCTCCTGTCCTCCACCATCCCTCAGAGTCCACCCAAGCTCACACCCACTGCCTTAGTGACTCCATCTAGCCACCTCATCCCCTGCTGTCCCCTCTCCTTTTGCTGTCAATCATTCCCAGCATCACATCTTCTCCAGTGAATTGTTGGCCCACAACTTGAAGCCAAGTTTTCCAAGCAACAGATCACAGTACCCCTTGTTTTCCAATTCAATTTCAAATTTTCAGTTTGACTTGTTCAACAGATAATATCCCTACAGCAGCAGTGGACAACCTGTGGCCCTCCAGATGTTGTTCAACTACAAATCCCATCATCCCTAGCCAGCACAGCCAGTGGTAATGGATAATAGGAGTTACACTGAAAAAAACCCTGGGAGGCCTCCACTAGTCCATCCCTGCTCTGTAGCTTTATTCTGCTGCAGAACACAAAATGGCTCCACGCAGAAGCATGCATAAACATGGTTACCATGTGCAAGTACTCCAAGTATTTAAAAATATGTAATGTAGTCCCATATTCCATTCGTAGATTGTTATGGAGAAAAGCAGAAAGAGAAAAGAGATTTTTTTTCTCCTTAATTCTATGAAGAGATCATTTACATTTGTCTATTTTCAAAATATTGTATTTATATTCCACACAAACTAGGATAATCTGCTGAAACAAATGACAGATGTAGTTTCAAGCTGCTGGGAACAATCAGTGCTTCTTTTTAGGGATTTTTGAGGAATATAGCCTTTATGAATTCTTATACCAAATGACCCATTCCATATATCTCAGACTAACATTCAGGTTGAAACACAGTTAATCCACTGAATTTGCACTTCACCAAATGTTGAAACAAAGCTCTTAACGCTCTAAGCATGTAAAATGCACATTTAAATATGTATTTGAAAGAAAATAGCCATTTTAATTACAGATTTTCTAAGAGAAAATGCCATTTAATGTACATATTTCAATACATAATAGAAAGTATTTTCAGAATTGAATTCATGGGAAATGGGACAGAAAGAACTTATGGATAGCAACACAGACCATAAACACACTCCTATTCCTTTGGATTTTTGAATTTAAGCAGCAGTTTTTTATAAAAACAAAAAGCAAAACATATAGTAGACTCCATTTTCTACAGGTTTTTGGCATCATCGTTTGGAAATGCACTCCTCAATCTTCTGGAAACATGCCATACATTTAAGAAAATAGCATGCCAGTATGATTAGGTTGAAATGTGTTTCATTTTTTTGGAAAAAAAATAATGATAAATAGAAGTTAAAATAATCTAGTGCATTCAATAAGTTGATTTCAAGGCATAAAATACTGCTGTCTCAAACACATTGAGAAATTTCTCGTGCTGCCTCTTAATAGCGTAGACTGAATCATATCACTATGACACTAAATAGTACAGCCTTACTCTTTCTACATTTTGTATTAATGTTCCTGGAAACAGATGTGCTATTCAAGCATTTCATTCAGTCTTACCCAGATGTTTTGCTTAGAGAAACGAGGGGGACGGGAAAATTTGCTTCCATTGTCTTACTTACTTCTAAAGAAATGCTAAAATATCTTGGTGCTATCCAATCTGGGCAGTGAATACATGCATAACATATTTCTCAGTCACTTATCTTCATTTGGTTTAGCCCAATGTAATTGAGGCTCCTAGTTCCAACATGGACATAAATCATAAACACATCATCCAAAATTGCAAGAAGTGCATCCTTCTGAGTTCACTGTCCCTCTCTGGTCATTATGATCTAATTGCATGGGCACATAAACCATAAATCAAACTGGAGACCAAGTGATTGTTCTACCAGGCATACTTTGCAAAAGCAGCAACAAAGGAAATAGTATGGATCTGTTTGAGGCAGGCAACAAAATGGAAGAACAAGACACGGGAAAGGTTGGTGCCAAATGTATAGCATGCTGATAGCCAACAGTATCAAAGCTTGCAGAATAAACAAGAGAAAATTAAGAGTGCTTCTGGATAATCCGGGCCATTCTTATTCCTCTCTTTTAATCGAGGAAGGTGGCTACAATGAGCCAAGGAAACATGATAATGTAGTGCACATTTTCCCAATTTCTTGGGACGTCGATAGGCTTCTAAGAACAAACAGCAAGACTCCATGGGTAGGGAATGAACAGATTTCTTAGTCATATGGATTCCCCTCTTTGGCTGCACAGAACAAGAGCTAAAGCAGTGGTCAATTCGTATTTATTAGATTCTTATATTAAGGGAAAATGAAAGAGAGGAAGGGAAAAAATTGGAACATTTTTGCACTAGGTAAGGAAGGCTAGTGCAAAGGACATTGTAGAATATTTTCTGTTGCTCACAGAGAAGTGTATTTCTGGTAAGGAACTGTAGTTTACGGGAATGTTCTCCAAATATTGAATTACCCCTAGTGTCTACAAATGCACTGAAAAGCTGCTGTGACATACAAACCAGAGGTGATACAAAGCTCAGTCCATGTTGAATCTGAGCTTCAGTGGACATGAAGTCCATTAATCCCATGCTTTCCAGCACAATCCTAAGCATCACTACTTGGAATTGCTTTTCATATGTAAGCTATTATTATATTAATAATGGGACTTACTCCTGCATAAGTGCCTATCAGATTACAGCCTTCGTCATTGCAGATGAAGATTCTGTAGCCTTTAGGCAACATCTGGCTGCCTGTAAAATACATTATATTCTCAGATTTGAGGTCAGACACGCTGCGCCAACTTCAGAGCTAGGATCTGGCCTCTGAACACCCCCTCTGCACTCAAATGCAGAAAGAACTGCACTTCGAGGTCGGGAACTTAGCCTTGGAGAAGGCGCAAAGGTGATGTTCCAGAGGAGTGGGGAGGAGATTGCAGAGGCCTGAGGCAGACTCTTTCCCTCCCATTCCAAGCAGCCGGCCGGATGGTCGAAATGCTGAGCAGAAGATGCAGGAAGGCAAAATTGCCTGCACTGCTTTTCCTACTTTGCGTTCAGAGGCTTACAGGCAGGCATCTCGACTGGACTGCACCTAAAAGCAGCTTGCTCAAGCGTGGCCTAATCCTATGATTAGCCTACTCCAATGCCCCAATTCCACTGCTTCGATCCTATGAACACCTGTTTAAGAGTTGCCACTGGAATCACTGAACCTTACTTCTGAGTAATGAGGGCTAAAATCAGGCTCTAAGAGCATCTTGTAGTGGTAAAGATAATGATACATAACAAGGTTTGTACAGATGAAACTGGTGATCATTCAGCATTGAAGTGGAGTACAGAGTTCAGTGTAACCTTTACTAAAAGCTTCATATGGATTTATAAAAGTCAGCAAATGTTTAGGGGAGAATAACACATTATAAGAATGTTTATTACATAATGGCCCATTATCTATTATGTTATTTATACTGTTTGGTTACATTTCTCATAAGATGGCCCACCCTCTCTGAACCTTCTCGTACACCATTTGTGATCATTTATCTGTTTTAAGTATTAAAATGGTGAATGGAAACAGATGGATCCTCCTAGATGGTCACAATCAAAACCAAAATGTGTTTCAATAGTTCATCAGGGGTTTTTTTTCTTTAATGATGATGATGACGATGACGATGTAGTTAGGAACAGAGCAAAGAATGCATAATGTTCATGTTTTTGGATGCAGATCCTGAAGTTAGACTAACTTTTGACCTTAAACTGTAGTTCAGCAGCACTGAAGCTGAGCACAGAGTGATTGAAAAGTATGTTTGGACAGCTGGTACAGTTGAGGCTTTCTTGAAGAAACAGAACTCATTTGAGAAGGCCTTCACTGAGAAATGTACTCGCATAATGCAGGAGGGGTAGGCAGGAGGCTCCATTGTCTTTATAATACATGACATTTTTCACTGGTTACATGGAATGAAATACAGAACAGGCTTGTTCCTACGTCTGTTTGACCCTATGGAGCTACCTTTCAGTAAACCAGTCAGTCCAGTGGGTACCATTGCCCAACAGTGTCAATCCAAGCTGGTGGTGTGTGCATGCATGCACAGTTTGGTCTTACAATACTTACCCACCCAACCTTATGGTATATGTAATTCTATGTATATCCCTGCATTCACCAAAGGCTGAACTGGGCACCAGGCATCCAGAAAATCCCAGGTTCATAATCCCCCTTTTCATTCTTTTCCTTCTTTCAGAATCAATGTCCTAGCCCATGCAGCTGTGAAGGTAAGTTTGCAAATGTGTGAGAAATGAGTGGCGGAATTGTAGAAGGCAAGCTAAGCAGAGCTGGCCAAGGTCTTTGTTGGGTTGCCCTCCATAGCTCCTCACCTTGGCCCTAGTCCAGTGTAGGAATAGCTCTTCAGAGTGGAACCAAGCAGCTCAAAGGCTTTCTTCCATCCAGCAGGATAAAGCAGCCCACCTCAGGCAAAGTATTACAGAGAACTGGTCAGTTGTTCAATGGGGGAAGTTAAACCTTAGATTTACCTCCCTATCGGCTTTCCATTTCTCAATGTATTCATATTGCAATATGTCCGTTTGATTCTGCGGTATCAGAATGTGTCTTGGTTTGCAGATTCAGGGCATAACTCTTCAATTTTAAATATCAACTGGATGCCTCTCTAGAAATCTGATGTTGGGAGGGAGATAAAATGCAAAAAAGAAAAAATATTATGTGAAGGCCACAGTTTACATGATGTTAAATGTTTAAAATATAATAGTAGCCAAAAGGCAACAGCTGGGGATGTTGATAAGAATGACAATCAGTAGGCATCAAGGGGCTTATTATTGGTATTATAATTATGATTATTATTTCTATACCGCTCAATGCTGGATGGTTGAGATCACTTTCCCACTGTGGTCCTGAGGAAAATCCCTCCTGAAGCTGCTATTTGCTCTGAGGAGAACACTTTCTAGAACCTTCAGAGGAAATATGTGCCTCATGACCGAAGTGTGTGTGACAGCAGGGAGTCCTAATTTCCCCTTCAGGGCTGCTGCCATCCTGGTCCTTTTCAAGGCCCTGTAACCAGCAGAGGCTATTTGAGCTCTGAAAGAAAACACGAGGCTTATATTTCAAGCAGAAAGACATGTCAATGTTACCAGCAATTAGCTGGACATTATGGGAGTTGTGCCCCAGTCTACTGACTGGCAGGAAGTCTGCAGGAAACTTGTACATCAACTGCTATTGGACTGGAGATGCCCAGGAGAGCAGCCCGGATCTTCTGCAGGCAAAGTAGAGGCACTTCCACTGAGGAAGCCACCTATTTGAGATCTGCGGGAGAGTCCCTTCTCTGGGAACCCTCCATGAAAGAAATTAGGAGAGTAAGCACTCGGAGGAGGGCTTTCTCTGCGGTGGCACCCAACCTATGGAATTCACTCCCCAAAGAGGTCCGCCTGGCACCGTCGTTACTGGTTTTTCGGCGCCAGGTAAAGACCTTTTTATTTAAACATCATTTTAATTGTTAAAACATATGATCTGGCCAGGGCAACTTCTTCTTCCTTCTCTTTCTCCTCCTATATTTTTATTTACTTAATTTATACTGATAATTTTAATCTTATATTTGTAAATCAATGTATTTTTTGTATTTTGTATTTAATGGTAATTTATTATGTGCTATTGTATTTCATTGTATTTTATCGTGTTGTAAGCCGCCCCGAGGTTTCGGCAAGGGGCGGCATAGAAATGTTATAATAATAATAATAATAATAATAATAATAATAATAATAATAATATTCCAGCACAGCTGCTGGGCTCCAGAAAGACCATGTTTCTCTTTTTATTCCACCTGACACTCTTCCATAGTATGTGGGCACTTGTTCCTCATAGAAACAGTTTAAAGCAATCTTCGCCTACCAGATGTGTTCCAGATATTTTAGAATTCAACTCCATTCAGCCCCAGCCAGGATGGCCAGTGGTCAGGAATGCTCGGAGCTGTCATCCAGAACATGTGAAGAGCACCAACTTGGCAGAAGCTACATGACAGCAATTTTTCCCGGTCATGGCTGTGAATGTGTTTTCTCTGAATGAAAATAGAAAGCACATTCTTAAGAGATAAGAGTAAAAATTAGCTCTCCATAAACACACTGGGCTAATTTGCATAAACAAACAAGCCAAGGGCACTTATTTCAGACCCTGGCATCTGCTGAGCACCATTTCCCTAACTAGACACAGCCTGTATGTCATCTGAACCCAGGAGGCATTGCGCCAAGTTTTTTAAGGGTTTTCTCCCACTCAAACATGTCATGCCACCCAGGAATTAAAACATGCCTCAGTGGCTTATTGAAGCAATGGTGGCTTATTTTGACCATGCAAACTGGACACATTATAAGCCAATGTGAACTCCATGAAGGGAATTAACTATCATTTTGCATATGCAAACTGCAGTGTGAGCAAGTTGCTGCCTGTTGTGTCATAAGAACCCAGCATTGGTGGGTTATTGGCATAGTTAATAAACCACCCACAACCCTAAACAGGCCTGGACTGCACATGGTGTATGAAGCATACTAACAACCCATCCCAGTTTACAGAACACAATAAGCTGTGATGGGCCCTCCCCTATAGCTTACATCTGCAAAATGGAGCCTCCATGGGTGAATTAACCCATGGGAGCTTTTGGTGTCATGTAAACCAGACCAGTGTGGTTCTGCATGAGCTTGAGGGAATTTCCTCATTGTAAGGAAGGAAGGCTGAAGAAGTCCCTCATGAGAAAACATGATACGCAGCCCCCTTGGAAGGACGAGAATTCTGCCATATCTCCACACTGGGCATAACTGGATCGTTCAATGCTGAGATGCCCCAACCCTCCAAGGAGATTAAGGTCAGGAATTTGGGAGAGAAGTCCAGAGACCCACTCAGCAAAATGAGAAGGGGGCCCTCAAATACCACATTTTTCAGCAAGTGAGGTAATGGCACACTGCCACCTAAAGGGACCAACCTCCCATGAAGGATAATTAGGTCGGGAAGGAAGAGGAAAAGCATGTAAGACATTTATTTATTTATTTATTTATTTATTTATTTATTTATTTATTTATTTAGGAGACTTCTATGCCGCCCCATTCGCCGAAGCCTCGGGGCGGCTCACAACCATAAATAAACTTCAAGATAGAAGAATATAAATTAACAATATAAACAATATAAGAGCCATCGTATGGCTCTGCAATCTCCTAGCAATGGGATGGTATGCAAACCCCACCAGTAAATTAATACATCAATGAGCCCACCAAGAGTGCATCATTCCCTAATTGCACCACTGCATGGCCATGAGGCAGTCAGTCCCCTGCGCTTGGCCATTTTGGGCTACCGAGGCATCACAGAAAAACGAAATGGAGCCCCAAAATAGAGGGCAGGGGAGGTCATCATTTGCCACTAACGATGATTAAACGTACTTTAAATTGTAGCCTGGTGTCTAGTCACACCAAGCAGTGCTTGTTATAATAGAGTTACTGGCTAATCAGCAAGTAATCGATTGGCTGAGTTTGTTTCTTTTTAATTTTTCAGTTGAATGAATAGTTATTTCTTGCTTATAGAACTTCACAATTTTTGCAGGTAAGAAAAGTTTAACTCTTTAAGGGCATGAATCTTTGCCCCCACCCCCATTGTCCTGGCATTGTTGGAGGCCGGTGAGGAGCATGGGTATTTGGAGTCCTGAGCTCTAAGGTCCTGCAACCTTGGAGCTTGGTTTTCAAATGCAGAAGTCCTTCCCCTTGCAGCCAGCATGGAAATAACCATATCGGCTGCCTCTCTGAGTCTGGAAACTGGCCATGGAGAGGAGGAAAAGGTCATGCCAGCCAAGAGGGGAGGCAGCTGGGGTCCATGCCTTACATTGTATCCAGACAGTGCCCTCCCCACTCTCTCTAAGGTGCTGCACGGACAAAATTGGCAATCTGGATGAAATGTGCGTGTGAACCATGGCCACAACTGCCACAACTGCATCTCACTCTGAGTGCTGAGTATGCAGGGCATTGGATTACACCCCTAACTCAACTGGACTTAGAGGGAATTTACAATTAATACCAGTGCCAGTCTCAGAAAAGCACTGAAACCAAACAATATTCATCCAGAACTGAACTATATTGCCTTTCTTTCTAATATAAAATTGGAAAGATCACTGAGATAGCGAAGTCTGCCTAGCTGAAGGCAGACTTTCTCTTCTCTTAAGGGTTCCTCCTTCATTCTCTTACGGGATCATGGAGACCAGGAAATATGAATCCCCAGCTTCCACTTGGATCATAGTTCACCACGTATACTGAAACACTGGGCTCTCCTAATTCAAGCTGCCACTGGGTGGTCGCAGGTTTGAACATTTTCCCATAAATAGCAGGCAACAGGCAACTCACACTCCAGAGTTGATTTGTTCGTTGGATGGAAGCCTCAACACAAAGACCCCCTCATCTACAACCTGAAGTAGCTTAGTCCATCTTAACTCTGCTCTCCATTTAACCAGGAGCAAGGGGAATAACAGGATCTTAAGTGTGATACTCGCACCACGATATCTGCCACATGCCCAACAATGTCTGATAGAAACAGGATACCAGGCCATTGCCAGCTACGTTGTCTTCTGGTCCACTTCTGAGCCCTATTCAGAATCTTGGTATTGACTTTTAAAGCCCTTCAATGGTTTGCACCAAATATCTAAAGAAGCATTTCCTCCCGTACTCCTCTGCTCAGACGCTCAGGTGATCTTTGGAGGCTCTCATGTCGGAGCTCCCACCAAAGGAAGTTAGATGGATGACCACATGAGTGGGGGCTTCCTCAGTAGCAGACCCCTCCCCAAAGAGGGGCACTTGGGCTGCCCCCTATAAACTTTTCAGAGGCAAGCAGAGGCCCTTCTATTCTTTCAGGCATTTTAAAAACCCAGTTCTAAAAATGTCGGGCCATTACATCTATTTTCTATTGCGTTATATGAATTTAGATATTTCCATTGTCTTATATATTCTTCTCTGTCTGCATAGCTTCAAGTCTTCTAGTTGTTCGTTATCTTCCAAGATAACATTTGGGAAGGCTTAAAAATATAATACATAAATAAAATATCAGGGAGTTGATGGGCATCTGGTGCCATGCTATTTTGGTGTTTGTTAATGGACACATTCCACAAACAAGTCCAGGCATGCATTATGTGGTATACCTTGAGGTCATGTCTTGGGACAGGGTCTGTGCTCTGTTAAACGTGCTGTTACTTTTCAGAATGTATGTGTAAAACAGGCACGAACTAATTAGTAATGGGAACGGGTAGGGGGGAAATGTTGCACCTGGAGTAGGGAGGCATGACGAGGGGAAAGGTCAGTGTTAGGCATGAAGGCTCTGACCAAACAGACTTTACACTCAGTTAAAAATCCAGAGAACCTCCACAGCATCATCTCTGTGAGTGTTTTTTCAAGACATTGGTAATCTATAAACACAGCTGAAATTGCCTGCCATTTAGCAATCTTCAAACAGCATCCCCTGCCAAAAAAAGAAAAGTCCTGATTCCCCCTCCACTTACTCCATAAGAGTCCGAACTTTTACTCAAAATTATTAATTATTTTTTTTCAAACACACTTCCTCATTATTATGTACTATCTTCCTTTCTGGAATATAGTTAAGTTTAGATTTTAGATCAGTTAGCACTTATTGGTGGGGGGGAACCATAGCTGGAGAGGAGAGAGCATGATAATCAGTGAATAATTTCATTCCAGAGCATTCAATATTGCTTTTAGCCTTTCATATGGGAAACGTGGCTTTTTCCAGGGCGAACAGAAAAAAACAGCTTTTCTCTTGGATGGCCAGCTGTCTTCATCTTCTTCTTCTTCTCCTGCGTGGCTTCGCTTCTGAGATAGGGACACAGTGGCAAAACATGGCTTTGCGTTGTTTAAAGGTGCGAGAAGCCTGACTGCTGGGCAGGGGGAGGCAACTCTGCTCAAATTGAAAATCAGCTTGTTCCCTTGCCTTTGAACAGAGAGAGAAATAGTGTATGAGGAGGGAAGTCTTAGTGCAAAGGGATCGATGGACTGGACTGCCCAAGCAGAGGTGACACAAGAGAAGTTCCAATGGCGATCACTCTGCAGCTCCTCAGTAGCTGAAACCTCCTTCTCTGGAGAGTAAAAACACATTGAGTCCTGAATCTGACTTCACTATGCAGATTCCTCAGCAATGGACTCTTGGGTTGCATTAAGAGCCTCATCCATGCATGGAATGTCTCAATCCTGGCTTCATAAGAATAAGGGATGCACCCCGTATTCAGGCCAACACTGTTGACCATGCTGCAGCTACACACCCTTTGCGTGTGTTGTGAGATGGTGCCCGTCACCTCTCCAACTTAATAAGACTAAACAGATTTTACTATCATATTTTATGCAGTCCCCTTAGCCTTACCTCATGGGACTGGTTCTTTTATAACTGAGTGACATCTTTCTCTTCCTTCTTTTTTCTTCTGTATTGCTTTCATCTGACTCACATGCAGCATATAATTAATAGTTGTAGCACATAATTAATAGCACGTAATAGTTGCCTCTTTTCCTGTCCCACCCATGCTTGAATGCAAAAGCGAAAGGGACAAGCGGAAAAGGAGCTGCTGTTTCACTTTATTAATGCATTTTTATATAACCTGGAAGCAAAGAAAAAGGCCCGAGAAGTGCACAAAAACCGGCTAATGCAAATTGTTCAGTCGAGCGAAGGGCCAAAGGAAACTTTCCTTGTCTTCTGCAGGGAACCATTGTATTTGCGCAGGAGTAGAAAAAGACAGCAAAATATTGTTAAAATGTTTGGCTTGAGTTTTCCCCCCATTCTAGTCCCACGTCTGTGAGTCAGAAGGCAATTTTCTGTCACCACAAAATGGCAGGCTGACACACAATATGTTATTTAAGACTTCAGACTCTGCTCAGCCACTAAATGTCTGTTGTGCATCTCGATGTTTTCATTTACATGGTCCTACTCAAAAAACCAGTTGAAAAAATACCATGTGATGCTTCCATCCACAGCTTTGCAATCAGTCCCAAAGCTCGCCACCCTCATGCCAGGCCACTGAGAACAGATCCTATGCATGCTTACTCAGAAATATGTTTCATACGTTCCATGGGGCTCATGTCCCGGTAGAGGAGCTGAGGGCTGTGTCCTCAAAAGCCTCAAAGGTTTGTTGGTTCCAGTAAGAAAGGCATTCTCATTATAATGGCACACGGCCTCCTTCTGTCTCAGGTACCTGTTGGTGAGATGCTCAGCTGGCATTCCGCAGACGGAAGCACAGTGGTGGTAGCAGCAGAAAGGGAGCAGAAGGGACAAGACTGTCGAGCGGAGAGCCCTGTCTTTCTTCAGCCCTAAACACCACCAAGGTTTGTACCCAGTTTAAAGGCTATCCTGGCAAAGCGCTCCCAAAAAGTCTCCAGTAGGATGTCACACCAGCAGGAACAAGAACAGAAGTGGAGGGGCACTGCCATTTCCCCCTACCCACAATGCTCCACCACAGTAGCACACAGGAGAGATTTAAAAGGGGTGGCAATTTTCCACTACCCAGCCACTATATTCAAAATGGGCCTAGAGGTGCGAGTTTGTGGGAGCGTATAATCATTATTCAGTGGCCCTGTAGGATCTGGGCCACTCCAACCTTGGTGCTGCTACTTGTCTTATGAGGAAAAGTTAGAAACTTTCTTGAAGATGCCTGATTTTCAAGCTGGATTCTGAAAAGGAAGAAGCACTTAAGATCACTTGGAGAATTGCAGAGGAATGCCAGCCTAGACTCCACAAAGCCTTTTTCTGTACGGATCACAAGAAGTTATGGGCAAATCTGAAAGAAATGGGTGTGTCTCAGCACTTGATCTTCTTGGCACAACCTGTATCGTAGACATGGAGCTACTGTTAGGACAGAATATGGAGAAACAGAATGGTTTTCTATAGGCAAAGGCAACAGACAAGCTGTATTTTATCTCCCCATCTGTTCCTCTTATACAGAGAACATAATATAAGGAATGCTGGATTAGGATCAGAGGAAGAAGGAGTAAAAATTGGTGGAAGATATATCCATATCCATACTGGCAGAAAGCAGCAATGAATTGAAATGACTCCTGATGAAAGTGAAAGTGCAAAAGCAGAACTGCAGCTCAGTATGAAGAAAACAAAAATTATGACTATAGAAGAATTATGGAGTTTTACTGTCAATAATGAAGAAATGGAAAGTGTGGAAAATTTTGTATACCTTGGCTCAACCATCAATTCAAAGGGAGAATACAGCCAAGAAATTTGATAAAGTCTGAGACTTGAAAGAGCAGTAATGAGAGAAATAAAAAAGACCATCAATTGTAAGGATGTTTCACTGGAGACCAAAACCATTATTGCATTCACGGTCACAATGTATGGGTGTGAAACTTGGACAGCAAAGAAAGCTGCCAGGAAGAAAATTGATGTATTTGAAACATGATGCTGGAGGAGAGCTTTGCAAAGACCCTGGACCAAAAGAAAAATGAACAAGTGAGTCCTACATGAAATCAAGGCAGAACATTCCCTGGAAGCAAACATGATGAAAGGAAGGCTGTTGTACTTTGGACACATCATGAGAATGCAAAATTCCTGGGGAAGACAGTAATTCAAGGGAAAGTAGAAGAAGAACAGGAAAACCAAACACGAGATGGATCAATTCCATAAAACCACTCTTGAATTTACAAGAGCTGAGCAGGGCTATCAAGGATGGGACATTTTGGAAGGCATCCACGCAAAGCGCCACCTTAAGTCAGAGACGACTTGACTGCACATAACAACAATGTATTTTGAATATAAAGAAACGGCAATTGTGATTTCCTTTACACATCACTACTTTAGCCTTGCTTAACTTTTCTGTGTGTCCGCTAAATATTTTGACACGTCACATTCCAATATAGGTACATGCAAAAGCCTCTGTGTACCCAGAAAACTGAATTACATTGCAAAGGAAGACTTGCAGCAACTTTATCGCATATATTTCTTTTGTAACATTACGAGGCAATGGGCAGCTTTTGCTTTGGAATGAAACAATGCACAACTCAGGCACTGACGTAGTGCAAACAAATGATTGTACACCACTCAGTATATATGGGATCCTTTGGGAAGGTAGAAACTCTACATTCCATTTTAAATTGCACCTTATTTCTCAATAAAAATAAGGGTCAATGAATCCAATGTGGCTTTCTCACATGATGCTTTAAACAATCCAGCAAGATTTGTATTTGAGTACCTCTCTGATGCATCTTACATAGGACCTACAAAGCACAAAATTCTAGGGAGCTCTTTTTCCCTTAAGCAGGTAAAGCATTATCCCTCTTAGAAAATAACCTCCAAAGAATACCAAGAACATAGTGAATCAGAAAGTGTTTTAGAGAACAAGATGACATTTTGGATTGATAATGACCCATCAGCACCAACAGATTGCATTTTTTCCCCTGAATCTGTCCTTAACTTTAATTAACTCATCCTCTATATTCAGACAAGTACATCTTATTTTTTAATAATCAAATGAAGGGAGGAAATGGCTACTCAGAGGAAAGTTACAAAGTGGATAAAATGTTATCATTTATTGAACCTATTTAGGGTGAGATCAGGGTATTTTTTTAGTACAAGTCTTTTGAGCTCCACAGAACTCATCAGGCAGAACAGAAAAGTTTCTCTTATGCCTAACAAAGAACTCGAGAAAAAGTTATTACTCCAATCCATTCTAATTTAAATTTTGTAACCTTTGGGATCAACCTGGGAACAGCAAAAGCGTTGGGGAAAGGTATTTGTTGCCTCCATTTGGTTTCCTGCATTAATGCCATGTTATCCCTAAGCATTTTCAAGATCTTCGTCTACATTTGTTTACAAGGCTGCACTTGGCAGTTTTTATACACACAAATTCAATCTGAAGCCTCTGGCAAGTGATGCCTCCTGGCCTATTTATCCATTTCACTTTTTTGTCCTTTCTGTGGTCACCATTTGGTTCTTCCCAGTTAATGCAACATATCTTAATCTCACTTTGCAGAGGAAGTAACAGAGTCCCAGAGGCTCAGGCCTGGAATGAAGAACAAGTAGAACCAGCACCTGTTTTCTGTGTAATGCCCAGATCATACCCGGCATGTGCTGGTCACTTAATATTTCATGTTTGTTTCACACTTTTAAGTACTTCTGTCCTCAGTTTGATGTATACAACTTCCCCAAGCAGTTCATAAAAATCTGAAACAATTCAGTCACAATAACCAATGTAACAGAGGACCATTTAAAAGACAGAAAAATATATCAGCCACACAGAACATCACCCAAAGTCTTGCTGAATAAAGATACCTTTATTAGGCACAGAAAAGATAACAGAGATGGCACTGGGCAAGGTTTGCTGGGGGAAGGAGCTCAAATGATGCTGCTCCCCAACAAAATGGACACCTTCCCCCTCACCTCAGGTGATGTGCAGGCTTAATAATAAGGCAGGTCTGTGTGGAAAAGGATGGTCCATGAGGTAACCTGGGCCCCAAGTTAAACCAAGCAGCCTGGAGCCTGACTGAGGGCTGGGAAAGCCATTTGGGGAATGGCAAAATCTGTTCTACATGCCATCTGTCTGCAAAATAGCAGTTCTGATCTGTATTAATGGCACATTATGAACCATCTTAAAAACATAGAAACAATGTAAGTCAGAAGGGGCCATCCAGGCCATCTAATCCCCCAACCATGGCAAAAAAAATAAAATTCTGACCCCTCTCGGCTCCAGCCGGCTCCATTCATGTAACCCCCAACATATGGTTGTCCAGTCTTCAAGAGTGGCCCCACATACAGTGCATTACATTAATCCAGACAGGACATCACCCAAGCATGAGTAATGGCGGCCAGGCTATCTCTGTTTAGGAGAGGCTCTAGCTTGCACGTCAATTAGGGCTGGACAAAGGATGCCTTGCGATATCACTGGATTTTCTAATGAAGCAGAGGAAAGCAAAATTCAACTGTATCTGTGGGGAGGAGAGAAAGTCAAATGACTTTCTGGGGGGCAATATGAGGCAGTATGAGAGTCTTTAATATTTTTTCTTTAGAAATGAATTTAAAAGCTTCTTTAAATGTAAAAGCCGTTCTGAGTGGCTAACAAGCACAGTTGTTGCTGCTAGGGATGAATGGTTCTGTCAAGTTTGATTTCACTCATCTCCTTATTTTTGCCAAGTTAAATTCATTCCATTCCATTTCCACATCAGTTTATGGTAAGTCCACACAAAGCATGCACATATTTGTGCACCCAAAGTGTACATATTCTCTAAACAAAACCTTAAAATATGCATTTTTGCAAGTGATGTTCCTAAGATAAAACATGTTTGTCAACACTTTTTTGCAATACACAGACTTTCACATACATTTTCTGTATTATGTGCATTGTGAATATCAACTGTGTTTTGATTTTTGTATGAGGTCAAGTATTGCTAATTTGGTACTTTCACATAAATGTGTGAAGTGAAGGAATATCTCCTCCCTTCCAAGGTCACCACATGCTTCCAAAATGGGGCTGTAATATCTCTGGATGGGACCCCAGGAAATGATGTCGCATGGGCAGGAGTATTGTGCAAAAGAATAAGATATGAGTAAGAAAGAAGATAGCTGCTCCATCTCCAATTAATCAGGTCTAAGCTTCACGAAACATCTACACACTGAGGAGACCATGGCCAAAAAGACTGGGCAAAGCAGTCATTGTTCCATTCTAACCTGCTAAAAATAAGGATGCCACAGAAACAAACAATTAGGCTGGTAGACTGTATTTGCAATACCTGTCTGTGCACTAAGCCAGGTTGGCTTTCTAATAAACTTTAGTTATTTTCATTACTCAAATCAAGTCTGACCAAAGGACCCTGCATGGTCTACAGGACTAAGGGTGCAATCCTATAGAACAAAGTCCTAGAAATGCCACTCAGCCAGGAGTTGTAGGGGTTATTTATGCCTACGTATGCCTAGGATGGTTTCTTAAAGTATCTAAACTCTGCATTTTTGCTTCTGTCCAGATATTCGTTGATTTTAAATCATTATGCTCTGAAGGAAAATTAGCTGTCCCGTTTGCAACCTTCAATGTTCATGGAATATTCTTGTACTGTTTAGTTACGATTTTCCAAACAGATGAATGTAGAAGTTTAGATCTGAAAACCAGAGAAACGGCATATAGCTTAGTATTGCCCTCATTCCTCATTTCTTTTCAACTCACAGCTGTTTTTTCTGTATCCAGCTAATGAACCAGGGCTATTTCTCCGTAATATTTCCCCTTGATTTGTAAGTAGAAGTTTATTTTAGATCTGGGTGTTGGTGAGCAGCGCTACGAGGGGCACTGAAAAGGGAATCTAAGCAGGAAAAGGTTGGGAAGGGTGCAGTGAACCCCAGGGTAATGGGCAAGTGAGAAAAAAATATGTAGATCAGCACAAGGGGCTGCCTCTTCCACAGCTCTGAGAACATAATCTTGCAATCCATGAAGCATGATACGATATGACAGTTCCCAAATGTAGCTCCCAAATGCAGCAAAATATTCACCACCTGTCTATTTAGAAGCAAGTGTCATTAAGATCACTAAGGCTTATTCCCATGTAAATGGGTTTAGGATCACATTACAAATGTACCCATCTGCTTGTTTTATGTAAAGGCTTTCTAGGTGAGGTTGCTGAGGGGAGACTTCAGAAGACTGCTGGGAAGATAATACTGAAGAATACGCTGGGATCTTTGCATGACATTTGTGGCCCACTGTGGATCACTTGACTCATGGTGAGATCACAGTGTGTGAGGATGTGGCTGCCAGCTTGAATATGTATGCAGCACTTTGGGGTTATGTTGTGTAAACCCAGTGACCATGAGTTATCCAAGGGTTAAGCAACCCTCACGTCATGTACATTCTTCAGCTTCACAGCCAGGAATCGGATAAGCAATCTACTGCAAGCGACTGCTATGGATAAGTGAGTACTGTGACTCCTCATGGATTACATAGTCCAAGATGACCTGAATTGTGTCATCCAAACCTGGCCAAAATCATGAGCTGGGTGGGAAAGTTCTTGGGTAAAGTAAGGCAACTGATGACATTCACACAACACGAGGATGCATTTTTTAGAAATCAGAGTGTGCAGTCAACCTTTGGAACTCCTTGTCACTAGATGTGACATAGACCCAAGAGCAGAACTCAAGAGCGGCAAACGTCTACTTTTGAGAAAGGATAGAGGGAGAGATTCAGGGAAAGTTTAGGCCTGAAAGTTCAATATCAGCCGCTACTGAAAGCAAGAAGCACTTTGATATAGTATAAATTCTTTGGAAGCCATTGGGTTGGGTCACTACGAGAGAAAGTTCACTGTTATATTCATGGCTTCCAAACTGCCTATCCTACTTCATTCCTCATCCCACAAGGCATCCCCTCATATCTACCATGGATACCATTGTAATCCTGAAGATGCTGTATCATGTTCTAATATGCAGACTTTATTCATGTGGGATTCTGACCAAGCTGACTAGGCCTCATAGCTGCCTAACATGTAATAGATGCACAACCTGAAGCAGACTCATTTCCCCGCTGAGGCACCATACTGCAGGGAGAAAGTGGCAATAGGGTGCAGATGTCTTTGTAAAATACACCACACCTGCTCTCCAAACTGAGAAATGCCTGATATTCTTCCAAAGACTCTCAGAATATGTGTTTATTTATCTGCTTATTTTTAATAGTCTATATTTCCATATAAAATTTCTAGATGGTTTGAAACAGTAAAAACATCAGAAGCATTAGCACCACTTGATTGAAACAGAATGAATTCAGATATGTACTGCAGGACTAGCATCAACTCTGGAGTCCCACTCATGGTGGATCTGAGAGATTTTACCCTCAAAATGGTGGATCTGAGCAAATTTCTCACAACGGGCAACCATAGATTTGACAGAATCTGACTTTGGCCCAGATTGTAAAAGGCCCCGAACTATCCAGAAAAGTGTCACTGAACGACCACATGAGAATGTGATTCTAGCAGAGAAGAATCTCTTCTTTGCCGCCTGCACCACCACAAAGTAAGCTTGATAATGAACTTGGGTTCAATCAGATTCAACACGAGTTTTTCTCCACCTGCTGCCCACTAGGCAAGATCAGGGCCTGCTAAACTTTTTGAGCATATTTAGCAATTTGAGAAAATGCCATTGGCACCATTACAAAATGGCTGCCATGAGATGCATGACAGAGGGCAAGTTACCTATCCAAACATTTTGTACCAGGCATAGGTGGGATATGAGCTCCAAGTCATTAACAGCTCCATTGAACCTGCAGTTGTCAGCAGCAACAAAAGATGGTTTCACAGCAATCTCAGATGCTGCTAAGAAAATTGATTAATTGCACAAAAAAAAAGGTAGGAGGATTCAGTGCAAAGAAAGCTATCTAGGGCAGACATCATGTTGTCTATTTCTAAGCTAGATGTCTGTACCTTAAACAAATTCATTGCAGGGTTATCACTAAGGTTATGTGAGGTATATGTGAGGAATCCAGTTTGGGGGTGGGAAACTTTCATATGTCCTCAACTCAGCTCCCCAGATTCTGGCCCACTTTTCCTCTTTTCCTAAGTCTGCCGAATACTTAGCATCTGCTTGGGCATCTGGCTAGAAATGCGTTCATGTGGAGTTCTGATTTCATACACATGACTCTCATACTTTGCATCATTTGTGCAAATAATTACATAACTTGCATACTTTGCACAAAGAATCCACTACTGTTCCTGCGCGTTTGTACGAGCGTAGACTCAGGTCGCTGAGCTGGCCAGGGTTGAGTGCCAGAAAGAGGACTGGTGGGCACAAAAGAGCTGGATTCTGACCTGTTCTTTGCATCCCGATATACCTCAACCAATTGTGGTTTCCTAGCACATGTACATGCAACAAAATGTATGTATATGCAAGTTCTGATGAATGTGGAGAATCAGAGGAATTTGATTATGGGCTTGATTAATATGAACAATGACCCTCTTAGATGTGACAACTAGGTACGTACTGAAGAGGTAAATCTGGCTTATTTGAGCTTGATGGATTGCCAGCAAGTTCAGCCAGCGCTTTCCTGCAGATAGCCATATCTAAGACAGACCACTATTTGCACTTTCAAAAAAATGACTAATGACATTTGTGCAAATGAGCACATAAAAGCATGTGGAACTAGCATTATTTATGTCACAGCAGCTGATTGGGCTTAAACACACCGAAGTAGTGTTTACCAACATTTCTGCACCATGGATCAATTTCATGAAAGCTCTGATCTGTGCAAATTACAATTTGCAAAATATTAGACGGCTCCACACAAACTGCACTAGTGTCATTTTTCAGGTGCTTATTTGAGCAAATTTCATTAGTGGTTAAAAAATGTATAAAGCACAGCCTGTCTTAGAAACAGAAATCTGTGGGCTTGGCTCAGCTGGCATCACTGACAGCCAGTGTGGTGTAGTGGTTAGAGAGCTGGACTGGGACTGAGGCGATCTGGGTTCTAGTCCCCGCTCGGCCATGGAGCCAACTGGGTGACTTTGGGCCAGTCACAGACTCTCAGCCCAGCCTACCTCACAGGGTTGTTGTGGGGATAAGATGGAGGAGATATAAGCTGCCTTGAGCCCTTTGTAGGAAAAAGGCAGGATATAAATCTAAATAAATAAATAAAATCACCATGAATCAATGGCTGTGCTGATAAACTGAAATCTGAAATTGTGAAGATCTATCTGATTTCCAGCCCTTCATCCGATTCCACACACATCTCTAATGACAACTGAAGGAAACTCGGACATGGTGATTTCTGTAGGCACAAACGGCTGGACTTCCTTAAGTAACCTAGAACTGTATGACTACTCTACTGTTTTCAGCTACATACTGAAATTTTTCAGTTCTTCCTGTTCTCATAATTCACTTGAAAATTAAGGAAATGAAACTGTTAAAATGTGGGACATGAGTTCTCTAAATTCAACAGTGTGTAAATTGAACTGATTTCAATTAGCAAGTTCAATTTTTTTTGCATCAATAGATAGGGCTTCACTTTTGCTGGACTGGGCCCATAGTATGATTATGGGGATATTGTCACCAAACACTGCTGATACTATGATTCTTTACTCAATCTATAGATGATTAAAGTGCATTGGGAACAATTTCAAAAGTTCAACTGTGCATACCTCTTGGTCACACTTAGAACTTTCCTGCAAGTTTTTACACAACCAAGCAAAATAGCAGCATATACTGTTATGCCTTGACAGTTAAAATACCCGGCCATTTCTCTCAATTTATGCTCAACCTTCATTTAACAATAATGAGGAATCAAGCATGCTATAATTTACTTCTCCCTTCCTCTTAATGCAGTTTTTCTTGTAGTCAGAGAATCCATTTGCCACTCTTTGGGATGGCACTGGGATGATTGAAGCCTTTGATTTTTGTGAATTCTGACAGGGACTGACCTGATCCACACCTCCCAGAAAAATATGCTGTTCAGTACTTTAGTTATCCACCTGCCAAGACAATTCAACAGGTTGTTGCTCAAAAGAACACACCAAGATGGATGCTTTCTTTAAAAAAAGAATATTCTGTATTTTTTAACAAAATTCATTCAGACAGACAGAAATTGAAATGTACTTAGATTTGTAGATTGTGAGAGAAAACACATTTAAAATTACCCTCTAAATAGTCATTTAAATGTGAATTTTTATGCAGCCCACAACAGAAAAAAAACACTTCACAAGATGAATGGAGAAAAAAGGATGGAATGGAATGCGTAGGAAAGTGACGTGGATGAGAAACAGAGCAATTTTTCTATGCCTAGATGGCACCTCAGATAGGGTACGGCTACATTCTGGAAAATGCACCCCATTTAGTACTCCCCCTCCTTGCTCTTAAAAACAGTTAACATAGCAATCCTCATTCGACTCATATAAATGAAATATTCCTAATTATTTCAGCTCTGGCTAGCAAGGATGCAAGACAAAGGCGAGATTGATATGGTGCACCTCACAATGGCTCTACTGATTTCTCCACTGGCCTTTTCCTCTGCACATGGCAAATTAGAATTGAAAATCCTGTGCTGATTTCATTCACTGGAATTTTTAAGCAGGTCAGGAAGAAAGATGTTATTGAAAGGAAAACTCTCATCTAAATAAGAAAAGAGCACGTGGCCATCTGGTTCAGTTATAACGTACAGAAAAGTCGTTGAAACTCAGATGGAGTCTTGAGATTTCTCTCTCTCTTTCTCTCTGCAACAGTTTGTTAAAAACCTTAAGTGGAATACATTTACATTCAGGTTCTCCTAACCATTTTTATCTCAAAAGATGCACTATGCAGGTCATTTCCTTTCTATAGATATGCAAAGGTCTGCATACAGATGCATTACATAAGTGTCTATAGAAGTATAAGATAAATACATTCATTTATCCTTGCTCTTTATGGATCTAGAGTTATATTTTGGGGATGCAAATAATATCAAGATAAAGACAGTGGCAGTCCAAGCCATCCTTTTAAAATCTGAGATATTCCAACTCATGGCTCCAAGGAGGACGTCCCAGGCACAGCCTATCCAACATGTAAAGGCCTTCTGCAAAATCTCAAGATCAGAAATCCGATTGAAGGTCATACGTTTGACCTCAAATTGGCACCTTGGGAAGTCACAGTCCACATTATAATTTGTGCATTTCTGTCCTGGGATACCATTGAAGAGTTCCAAAAATTCCCTTTTTGCTAAAAGGTGTTGACGTGTTCATCTGCCCTGCCAGTAACTTGCCTCCCCTTCTACATCACTCAGTCCTTTTGCAAAATGCTTAAAGTAAATGTGCACCTTTGTACCTCTGTGTCCATGCCCCAGCTTCAATCCAATCAATTAGTTTATTGATCCAGTCTGCAGATCTCACAATAAAACGTACACACTAACTGACATGGGAGAACAGAATACAAAAGCATCACTCAAGTTCAGACAGAATTCTATGCATGTTTATAGAGGAAAACGTGTAGGAACTCCCAGCATTTCCTAACCAGTCCAAGTTGTAGGACTTTTTTCTGTCTAAACAAGCCTAGAATTGTCCCTTACAGAAATAAAATCCCAAAACATAGGTGAGACATCTTTAATGCTATGTAGGAAGCTTAACTTGGCTACATTGTAACATTCTTATGTTTTGCTGTATCTCTTTGGATATGCAGATGCAATTACAGAAACTCATCATGTACGGAAAGGGTGGGGGACAGTTCCAGAAGGAAAGCATGCAAACAGGAAATAAATGACGGCAAGTGCTAAACAAAGCTGAAATGTGACGCATCCCTTAGTACGTATCCTAAAAAGAAAAGAAATCATGCATAATATGCTTAACAGTGCATACATGTTATAATTTTTGTCTGAATAACTATGTGCATTTTGCAAATGTATACCAGGTCCTTCGCTTTTGCTTTGGTGAATTTTCCACTAAAACCCCCAGATGCTTTACCCCCATTTTTGCTGTACAGCATTATTGCTGTAACCCTTTCTGGCACAGTAGAGGTTTGATAGTGGAACGCTTCCCATAGGGGCAAGGGGAAAGGTTACGGAAGAACTGCCACAGGAGACAGGTGCTGATAATCAGCCTCTTCACCTTCTCTCTTACCAATCTTTCACTTCCATTATAAGCTCACTGGCTACATTTTATGAATGAAAACCAAACCAGCACACAGCATGCCACTGACCATCGCATGTAGCTGTTCTCCCACCATGATCTTGAGCTCAGTGACCAAGATCATCTCATACAGACTCACCAAATCCTCTTCCCCACTCCCCCACCAAAGCAAAGGAGTCCCACAGAGAGCTTTGCAGGTGACCACAAACCACACATTTGGACAGGCATGGAATGAGAAGAGAACTTTTCCATTCCCGGCACTGCCGGTTAAGACACAGCCCGTGAGCGCAGTCGCACCAAAATAGCAACGATAACACCAAAGCCCTGCAACAGGGTCCTTTTTTAATGATGTTTCCTGTTTGCCAGCTATTATCACTTGGCAGAGGGCGCAACGGAACATTCTTAATTATTTCCCATACCCGTAATTTCTACTCCAACCAACTACAAAAAGCAAGACTACTCAAGAAAGTGTTGTGGCTGGATACATTTGGAGGGGTTATTTAACAGCAGGAGTCTGCTTACCATCCTAAATTTCTGGACTGAGGAAAGGGAGCATTTCTGTTCTGCAGAGGGAGATGACAGGTGCTGATAGCAGAAGATGGTTAAAGCAGGCATCCTGCCCATTTCTTAAAGGCTAGGACGGCTGGGTGTGAAAGCTGGACAATGAATATAGCTGACAGGAAGAAAACTGATGCATTCTATACATAGTGTTGGATGAGAGCCTGTGGATACCTCCGACCAATAGAAAGACAGACAAGTGGGTCCAGCATCAAATCAAAGCAGAAGCAAAAATGACAAAACTGAGGCTGTCATCCTCTGGACATACCCTGAGAAGGCAAGACTCACTAGAGTAGACAAGCATGCTAGGGAAATCTGAAGGCAGAAGGAGAAAAAGAGGACATAATTTGAATAGCTTGACTCCATAAAGAAAACCACTGCCTTGAATTTGCAAGCCCTGAGCAAGGGAGCTCATGCATGGGACATTTCAGAGCGCTTTCACTCATTGAGTCACCATAAGTCAGGGAGGAGAGCACACAAGAACGACAAAAATGGTTCCGTTTGGGCTCTCGTTCTCTCTCGGGGTGGCGGCAGAGATGGCGTGCTCTGGTCGCTGCAGTCTGGGACAGAGGATGGAGAAGGCTTGTGCCTACAGCAGAGGAGGCAATGTTTCAATAGTGGCTGAATCTGCTCCACTGCAAAGCTTGAGGACAGATGCGTGGAGCGCATTTGCCCATGGCACTTCAGCAACTGCTTGGCGCGGCTCTTATTATCTGAGGCAGAAAACCCTGATTGTACTAGAAATGGGCAAAATTACCCATTTTAGTTTCTCCTTTGCTCCAATCGTAAATTCAGTTCATCCTAAACCCAGAGGGGTTTTTACATTTGCACATGAACATCTGTATCAGTTTTGTGTTCATGTCTCCTAACCCTTGCACTTTTCTATGCAATTTTGCCTACTATAGAGAATTCTCCCTTAACAGAAAGCATTTTTAACATTATTCTCACTAATACATGTTTTCTTTGAGTATACGCATTGTTTCATGCATGTTTGATCAGACAACACCATTACAAAATTCAGAGAAAGGCTAATTTTGAAGAGTAACTGTTAATTTGATATTGGTTCAAAAATAAAAAAAATCACATCAAAGTCCAAAGCTGAAAAATGTCTCCCCCATCCTTACTTTGTACTAAAGATACATCAGGGACCAGGGATGAAGCCACACCCAACTTCAGTTTTCAGTGCATGTATACTGCATGTTCCCATGTTTTACAAATACAGGGTCACCCCTCTTTATCATGTTTCTGCTGAAAACACAAGTGTCTAATGATACAGGGAGTGAAATTGTTAATGTCTGAATTGGCTCCAACCATAGGAATAACAGAGATTGAAACATAGTTGGAATTAAACTACATAGATACACTCGGAGGGAAGAGAAAAGGATGGTTAGTGTTCAAATATGCCATCCTGAATACTGGCTCCTTTTGCAGATGATGGAAGTACATTTTCACACCAGTTACTGAAATCTGGAAGGGTAGAAAGCTGCCAGCCTTAATAGAGCTGGGATTCTGAAGAACTAGAGTTTTGAGCCAGATATCACAATTTCATGCTATAACTTTAAACGTTTATAGTAGCCCCAAAGAGAGAGCTCTGCATACTGCCACACTGAAGGCACTGGGCAGCTGTTCCCTCCTTTCTCCTTAACACATTTTATGTAGTAAGAGAAAAGAAGCTGGGATAAAACAGAGCAAGGTAGTGAATGGGAAATTATGCTGTGCAGTGCTCCTATCCCAATAAAATTCCAGGGATTAGGCACAAACATGGCATGATAAAACTCTTCCTCTGCAGGCACCCCGAGAGTGTTGATGGCCACTGTGAAATGTTTCATGCTTTTAGAATCTGTAACTACCTTTTCTTCACTGTCCTTCAGAATGAATATATCCAACTGCATGTATGGTGTCTGGACTTCGCAACTAATTTTCAGAAGATACTAGTACAGCTATACCATTTATATTGGGTGAGCTACAAAGGAGAGTCGCCTGGTCTTGACAAAAGTCTTCAGATGAAACTTATTCAGAAAGATTATATGGGACATTTTTTTTTCATAAAAATGGCCATCATTTTATGCTATGGAATTAACAGCCTGGTGCTAAGCATTTTAACTCAGAAAACAAGATGGGACTACCTGTTATGTGTAATTATGTGATTCTTTTCACACACTCATTTTGTTTAAAGGCTGCAATTTAAGGGAGGGGGAGTCAGGTTATTTTAACCCTTTTAACCCACTGAAAATTATCCCCGGCACAGCTGCTTGCATCCCTGCTGAAAATATGGGTGCTGGCACATTTTCCCCTGTAGTGGTAAAAACTGGGTGGGCACTAAAACCCATTCCCCTTCCCTGAAGTCATCAAATTGCTATCTCAGCGGCTACATTTTATCAACTAGCATTTAGAATGAAACTTGGAACTACATGGAACATGAGCAACCATAGAGAGGTTTTTAAAATTGTGATCCATTTTGTGCATTCTAAACTTGATGCACGTTTGTTCTTGTTGGTATTACAATGATAATTTACTATAGATCAGATGTTCTACTGCCTATGGTGTACTACCTTCTTTTGAACTGAATTCATTACTTTGTCCCAAGTAAGTGTGGAGAGGTTTGCAAACATCGGGATGGTCTCACTGAAAATGATGAAAAGTAATTGTAAATGGACATACTGAAGGTGCAGACAAATTTCAGGTGGACAGAATAGACTTTATTCCCTTACTAGAACACCAAGATCCACTAACTGGAGCCAGACACAGTATGCTGGCTGAGAAGACCATGTCTGTTATTCAGTGCATCCAAGGAGCCATACACTAGGATGGTCCCCAAACTGACATCTGTTACTACTGATCAGAGATTCTAATAGTCTAATTTGGAAGGAGGAAATCACCATATATTGCTTTTGTTAAATAATTCAGAGAACATTTTGCTGATCTGCTCTAAATCACTCACTAATCCATGAATAGATCCTGCTCCATCTTCCCTCTGCTCTGTTGTACACTATGGATTCAATGCCAAACACATGTAATTGGCAGCCCTATTGAGCATAATGAGACCTACAACTGAATAAAAATGCATAGGATCACATGTGCGTTCTGGACGCAACTCTAGAGGCACACAGGTAACATGTAACCAGTAGCCTTTCATCTCCATCCACACTAAATGGGGTCTGGGTGGATATCGTGCCAGATACGTATCTGCCTTCACATTAGTCGCATAACACACATGTACCAGTCTTCCTACTGATCCTACTGTGACATCCTACAGACTGGCATATGTTCTCCTCATGACAGAGAAGACCTTGTCATTTTGGTTTCCATAATGAGTATTTATTCCAGCCCATCTTTCAAGATATGCATGTTAGCTCCCATATGGGAAGTTTGCTTTGGGAGCCAGTTCTGGTATTTTTAGATTAAATTGGAAGATCACTTACCACAGTTCAATGTGCTTTTATTCACACAAACATGATGGTGAAGCTCTGGTCAGCTATTTACTGATAATTTTTCAGCACAAGTCTGATGATGAAAACAGAATGGAATGTATCCCAGAATGGGAGATAAGATGTATATTAAAATACATTTGGGTATATTACTGGGAGCGGGGGATACATGCAACTTTTGAGATGTTGCCATCTTGGGTGTGTGAATAAAGAAGCGATGTAAAGAGGTAATTCAACAGAATCAATGATGAGAAGAGCAAAAATTGGAGGATGACAGAGGCGTTCTTCTGCATTAACAGTGCTACAATGAATGTATTTTCATGAACAACCTTATAAACTGAACAGATGTGCTGGTATAAATTTGTGGGCTTCCATAATATTGCACCTTGATCTGAATTGAATACAGAATTTCTAACATTGTTCAACTGAATGTAAGACCATTTCCTACGTCCACAAGTCTAGTCCACAAAGGCTTATATAATAAATGTTTTAGTCTTGACTGTATTAGTCTTCAATAAACAATGTCCCATTATTTTTTTCAGCAGCAAAACTAAGGCAGTTAGCTACTCTCTGGAAAGTATGCATTGCAAGACAGAGAGGCAACATTATAGCTTTCCTTTATGAAAGAGAGGTATGGAGGAAATGTTACACCATAATCAATTAACAGGTTAGTAGATGTTACTTTGTAGTTTGTGTACAGACAATGTTTCTAGTGAGTTATTTGAAGAACTTTCAAAATGCTTTCCTTTAAATGGAAATACCTTCATTCAGCCAGGGTCATAAATTTTTAGCTAGAAAATCACTATCTGAATATTTCTGCAAATGAAGCCAATCAAAAACAAAAAATGAATGGACATTATTTAGTAAGTCTAAAATAATCAACAAATAATTAGTTTTTAAAATGACTTCAGTTTCTGTCCGCCGTCATTGCCTCAGTTTCTCCCTTGAAAACTGTGTTTGTTATTTTTATACTTATATCTGGTTCATTGTTTGTTTCATTCTTGTACCACTCAGTTAACCACAGTATACTTATTCATATGGAAGATATGAAACTGATTTTGAATTAGAAATGTGCAGCTTTCTGCATTGCCCCCTCAACTTTTCCCCAAGAAATTTCAGCAGCGGGTGGAGGTGTATGGGGCTGTATGCACTGTTATAAAGCTGTTTTAACTTCATTTAAAATCTGACCTCTTAGAAATATACAAAAACACTCATATCAAAATACTGTTAAATTCTTTCAAAATTCCTGCACATGTTTCACCTGTGCAGGACCCTCCAAATTTGCTTTGAATCTGAGCTTAAGCCAGATTGGTTAGCAACTACAGTCTGAATATATTTTATCCCTCATGGCTTCACTCCAGGGCATGCTCAACTAGGTGTCAGTTCCACTGAAGATTCTTGCATTTACTCATGAGTAATTATACCTATGTTTGCCCAACATTTGCCTTAAACCTTTCTACAGACGTCAAATTATTCAGTGCAACTCAACAGACAGAAGGACGGGGCCTCCGCATTTTGTCCCAAGTCAAACTTTACTAAAGTATCGGCCTGTTGCCAAGATGTGTCACACCAAACTGCACACTAACTGCCCACCAAAGGATGATCAGCAGGCTTCAAAGGGCTTTAAAACTTCTTGCAAATCTGTGCTGAAAAATAAGTCCCTGGATACCCCTGGTATTTTGGTGTACAGAGCAGAGAGATCCGAAAAGACACACAAAGCGTGCGCACGCCATGTCTTCTGCTATGGTCCATGTCTTCTACAAACAATCCATGAGGACACTGTCACTAAAGTGTCACAGGAGATGCCATGGACGGCGCATCAAAGCTAAAGGACCCGGTGAGCCTGGATAAATGTAACGGGGACCAGGCAATGCACCTAGGCAGACCCTGCGAATGCCACATATGTGGCTGCCTCGAGTGGGACTGCTGGCCAATGGACTGGGGAGGAAAAGTACACGTGCTGAAGCTGATCGCTGCCCAGCCAGAGAAAGGGGATATTGTTTGGCTCCGTCTTGCCACAGTATGGGCAAGCCTCCCACCCTTCTTCTACATGGAGTTGAAGAATACGCTTGGCGTGCATTGCGTGCAGGCTCCTTGATTGGAGAATGGGGGTGGGGAAGAACCTGGCTGGAATCCAGACAGGCTGGAGGAAAGCGCTCTGTTGATCATTATGTCTGGCCTTCAGGTGTCTCAGCTCACAGTGGGCGGTGGTTGGGGGGAGGCGTAGATAACCGTACGGCAGACAAAGAAGAGGGGGGCGGAAATATAAGAGTATTGCTTCAAAAAGAAAACAAAAAGGGTTATGAGATAATTTGACTTCGAATCCTCCTTTCTGAAAATACATTCCTTGGGTTCGGTTCCCAACAACCACAGTAAGCGAGGGCTCAGCCCACAAAGATTTATTTCAAGCTGTAATTAGGAACGTCTGGAGTCTCTCCCAACCATTTTCTTTTATTAAAATTCATATTTTAAGGCGGGTGTTTTTGGAAAACCTAGACGCAGTTTTGTTTCTTGCTTTCTGTTTTTGCTCCCACTTTTTTTACAGACCCTTAGTCTGAATCTGAATCAGATTTCTATTGTCCTCACCCTCTGTTCTCTCTCCCTCCTTTCCATCCCAAACCTCTCCCCTGTGAAGCTAGTTTCAGAATGCAACTTTCTCATAAAGGACAATTTTCTACTCTTTCTTCCCTGTAAGGTTTTTTTATGAGCACACAAGCTGTAAATCAAAGTGCATTTTTCTGACCCAAGACTCCTGAATTAATGTTCTTTTTCTTATGAGGAGGGATGAAGAAGAAGGAAAAATGAGGAGGAGGAGGAGGAGAAGGGAACAAAAACAACACCCTATGCTTTGTCTGTTGCTTCTGCGTGAGAGAACTCATAAATCTTATGCACCAAAGCAACTTAGATCTCTCGTGGCCAGATATGTAAAGCACGGGGAAAGCTTCTTATGCACATCGTATTCTCTCATTCTCTTTTCTGATCTTATGCTATGAAGAGTTCCACACCCCTTCCTTGAAAGCTGTGGGGAACTGGAGCAAATTCAAAATCAAAGGCAGGATTCCAAGGCGTTCCAAAAACAAACAAACAAACACATACACACAGAAAATGACTTTTCCACTTTAACCAAATCAAAACTAAAAATCCTAAAATCTCTAGCATATTCAATACTGTTGATGTGGATTGATTTTTTTAAAATTATTGTTTTAGCTTACATCCCTTTCTCCTTCTCGAAAGAGCAGAAGAGAAGAGAAGAGAAGAGAAGAGAAGAGAAGAGAAGAGAAGAGAAGAGAAGCAGGACCCTTTTTCAATACATTGTTCAGGATGTAAGAACTGTTTGTCCCAAAGTGTTTTTGCTAGTTTTCTTCCCCTCCCCTCCACAGCTAATTATAATAACTGTCAGATGTCTGTAAACTGTGGCGTGCCTTCGCCAGCTGACTTGGCGAAGTTAGCTTTTATTCGAGCCACCTCTGGAGTTATACATCAGACCTGATTAGACACAGAAAATAAATAAAAAGAACCCGGACGGCATACATGCATTCACACTCACTCGCACGCACGCACGCACGCACAGGGAGTTTCCAAGCCTCCCTTCCCTCATTTTTTTTTCTTTATGAACAAAGCAGTACACTGTCTCTGATAAGAAGCAGTATGGCTTTGTAGACGTTTCCCCGAGGGAGAACTCGGTACATTTTCCCCCTTCCCCTCCCTTTTTTAAAGAAAAGCAAAGAGAAGCAAAAGGCAAGACACCGTGCGAGCGCCTTCTTGCAAAAGCCAGAAAATCTCCGAGAAAGCCCTCTTGGAACAGCGTGCACAAGAATGTCCAACCTGCCCGGCGCGGGGAGAGCCCCAGCGTCACAGAAATGTGGGGGTAGAGGGCATAATTTGACACATACCCACGACCAAGCGAGCTCGCGTTTCCAAAGAAAGGGAAGTCTGGCGGACTCACCGTCTCTGGCCGCCGAGCCGAGCCGAGCCGAGCCGTTCACACGCTCTCCCGTCTCCAGCCGAGCTCGTGAGAAGAATACCCAAGCCGCAGAAGCGCAGAATCCCAGGGTGCGAATCGGTGTGCGCGCGTGTGCGCGCGTGTGCGCTCGCCGGGGAGCGTGTGCGCGCGCGTGTGAGTGGCGGGGCCGTGGGATGGGATGGGCGAGAGGAGACGAGGGAAGGGACGGCCAGGAAAAAAGTCTTCGTCCAAGTCCCGGGTGCAGAAGCGGGGTCCCCGCGGCCGCTGGCGGGCGCGTCGGCATCCCTCGCCGCCGCGCGTGCGTGCGTGCGCCGAGCCGGACGAGCCGCCGCACTTCTGAATTGAAGAACTAAATACTGCCCATGTGAAAGGGCGAGGGGGGAAACACGGTCACGTGAGGCGCGACGAGCTCCTCCATTGGCTGCGAAAGCATAACTTGGGCATCCTTCGCCTTTTCATCATTAGATAAGAGTTAGAATTGAGTGCGAGACCGGGAAGGGGAAAGGCGGCGGCGAGTCTGCGCGCGCGCGCGCGTGTGTCTGCGTCCTCCTCCGATGTGTGTGCAAGAATGACTGAAGGATTTCACAGTGACAGGATTAGCAAAGCGAGAGCGGCTGCGATCGTGAAGTCATTCTTTGACTGAGACGGGTAGGTGGAGAGACGGAAAGCGCGGAGGCTTCCCCGCCTCCAGACGCGCGCGCCCGCGCGCGCCCCCGCACACACGCGCGCAAGCCCTCGCAGGCACACGTGTATATTGTGCGGGGAGGAAGGAGAGGTCTGTGTAGATGATCAGGGTCTCTCTCTCTCTCCCCCTCTCCTTCCTCCAGCTTCTGTTTCGGATTTTTAGGGAATCTTTCCAATCTTTGGAAAAGAAAGAAAGAAAGAGAAGAAAGAAAGGGACGCGGAGCATCGGCGGCTTTTGTCCAGGGTTCACTCGAGGATGGAGGTGTTGATCAACACCAAACTGAAGTCTTTGCGCTGAGTCGTTTTTCTCAAGGAAAATCTTTCCCACATTTCATTGCCTGTTGGACAAAAGGGACTCGATTCCAGCATTTCTTTCCTATGACATGTGAATCAGAAAAGGATGATTCGCTCTAAAATAAGCAGGAAGCATGTTCAGCTTTGATGTCTGCTCTCTTACATTTCTTATACAAAATCTGTCTTTTGTCTCTTCTCTTATACATGGGTGTTTTTCTTCAACGTTATCACCATATGTAATAACTTACATGAGTGTTTGGAATTTTACTTTGAGGCATGCACATATGCTGTAAACATATGTAGCATGTCCAATTGTGGCAAATCAGATAAACCTTTATTTTCCTATTTCGAGTTCTCAAATTATTTCAAGAAATATGATCAAACTTATTCCCTGCCCCCACTATTCCTTTACACTTGGACAAGTCAACCATGCGTTGATTGATTCTGGTTTTGGCATTGATTTTGTCTTTCACATTGCTAATACACTTGAATTGTAGGTATTGTTTAAAAAAATCGTGTGTGATATGCCATGTCATTACCCAGAAACAATTTACTCTCATTTTTATACACAACCCCCTTCTCAAAAAGGCTCTCACAGCTCAAAAGTCAACTCTTAGGCCCACTTAATCACCAAGGCTCATGAGGTAAGAAAAATATCCTTAGTTTATTCTAACGTGATATTCAGGAAAGTAAAACCAGCCCACTAATACTGATTTTGCAGTACCTGCTGAGCAAAAGGCTACCTCTTATACAGGGACACTTGGGAAACAGTTTGACTACCTATGTCAAAAGGTATTCAGCATCAGCTTTGCTTTCTGTTCCACAAAAGCCTGTGCTTGAAAGAACACAAATTCAATCCACAAGAGACTCTCTTGTCAATATCGTCACCCTTAATGAAGAGAAAACAATTTGTACAACATAATGATGGCATGATTGCAATATTGAAGCATTAATTATGATGCTCAGTGGGAATGAAGAATGGTATTCAGCTCTCATTCAAAGTGTTTCAGCCTCAATTTCCTCTGCTTCCACTGATCACAATTCAAACGGTCAAGTTGAGAGCACCTACAAATAACCACAAGTATCAAGATCAGTGTCAGATTCAACCTATGGAATCTTTGTAGAGTAAGACGAAAATGAATCTGCTGGTGGACTTACCAAGCTTGACTTCTTATTAAAGATGTTGGGTTGAAAGCACCAGGAAACCTGAGGAAGCAGCACACGAGGCTGCAATGGTAGTGTAAAACTCCTGGGACAAAAGTATCAGTGGTGGTTATCAGCTATCCAAAGGCATAGCTGAGAAGATATGAACACTGCATGTTGCATGCATGTTCCATTGATGAGTTTCCGCACGCAGCTGGTTGACCTGCCTGTTAGCTGAACGCTGCAATAGGAACACCCTTGGCTGATCCAACGTACCTCTTCTTGTACACTCTTCCATTCAGCCTCTTGAGCAGACATTCATTGCTCGCAATCTACAACATGTACTGATCCCCTCCCCTTAAAAATGCCTTTGTGCAAAACCATAATTCTCATCATTTTCTTGGGAAAGGTGAGTGTCTTGAGTGTTCTGAATTTAAGACAGACCCAGAAGGATTGCTGGCGGTGTGTCCCAGAGTGCAAACTGAAATCAGAGAAGTCCTTGCATTGAATCAGATTCTCCCACAGCTTCATTGAGTGGCTTTTGGCAACCTGCTGTTTTCTTAGCCCTCCATATCTGCAGCCCAGGGATAATAATTCTGACCTACATGACAAGGGTGCAGGCAGTGCCACTGAAATATTTCACTGAAGCAGTTCGAACACTCCAAGGGATGTGTGCATGCTTTACAAAACAAAGGAAGAAGTGGGCCCTAGACAAAATCAAGCCGAAGCTTTCTCTGGAAGCAAAAATGACAAAACTGAGGCAACATTGGGTAACCCAATCAATGTCTACCCCTTCTGTATGTCTTAATATTATAACTACCACTTGCCTTAAGGACTGAAAATGGAGCTGCTTTATTTATCTATTACATTATCGACTGCATTATAGCCAATCCTTCTTCCTCTTGCAAGGAACAATCAGAGCAACTTTCAAGACCTTCCTCCTCTCTATTTTTTCCTCACATCAGCTTTGCAAAGTAAGCTAAACTGAGAAACAGTCACTGACCAAAAGTCACCAGTGAACTTTATGGCTGAGTGGGGACAAGAATCTGTCACAAGCATGTCTCTCCCCTTTTTCCTTTCCAGCAGACCAAGGCACAGGCTTCTAAAGTCTTTTATTTAGTGCAGTAGAGAGTGGGTAATAATAGTTATCAAGTAATGATCTCTCTGATCAGTGGAATTAGCTCTCGCCCATGTGAGTTGGCTCCAAAATGAATCCCTCTCCTTCTTTCCCCTCCAAAGGGCCTGGTTCCACCCTCAGGGAGGTTCATGCTGCTTATGGCCCAGGTGGGTGGAACACCAGACATTACTTAACGGTCCACTCCTTCAGCTTGATGGCAAACCATTAGACTGATGAACTCACATCCCTCTCCCTCTGGCTCTTGCTGGACAGTGTCTTCCCTGAAACTGGAGACAGTCTGGTTCTCAGCTTTTTAACCTTGGCATTTCAAGAATGTGTTCCAAGCCCTTCTTTTCTTCTTCAAGCTTACCTTCAGAATCTAATTTTTTTGCTTGGAATGCTGTATTTTGAGAGAAGTGGGCCCAATCCCTAAAGAACATGGATCTCCTAAGTCCCAGTGCAGCATTCTAACCTCTACATCATACTGGATCTTAACCCTATGCTCAGTGTAGGGCACCTGACAAAATGACATTCCCATGTTTTGGGTTGGGCCCAGTGGTGTCATTCCATTGATGGAACTGTGTGTTACAAGTACTAGGAAATCGGTGTAATTCCTCCTGCCCTTTACAATTTACTCTGGAGGACTGGAAACTCTTGCGTAAGGAGTAGGGAGAAAACCCCATTGCACTTGTGGGCCTCTGCTAGTGTGGCACTGGATGTTAACCCTATAATTATACCCTGTTTTAACCCTTTAATTATACCCTGTTTTAACCCTTTAATTATACCCTGTAATTTCTAGATGAATTTATCCATTACATGCTATTGCCATATTAGTGTCCTAACATGGAAGCCAATGAGGTGATGCAAGGACATGCATGCTGCTTTACAGTGATTGTGCCAGGACATATATGCATAAGGAAAGCTTATATGAATGTTACATGCGCATTACAAAGAGGTGGAAGAGTGCAATTCAACACAGATATGGGCTTTTTTGTTTGCCTGCTTATTCTTTGGTGGGGAGCAGCACTTCCATAATCATCTTCCTACCCATAAGGCAACTCTAGCAGAAAATGTTCCAAAATGACTGAGTAAAAAGTTTACTGCCAACAGGTAGACAACAGATGGGTGACTTGCAGGGCTGAAGTTCTCAAACCCAATATGAAAGGTTCCAATCACATGGGATCATAGTGAGAAGGGAAGATTCACCAGAGAAGGCAAGTGTGCTAGGGAAAGTCAAAAGCAGCAGCAGTAGAGGATCAAATATGAGCTGGATTGATTCCATCAAGGAAGCCACAGCCTTGAGTTCACAAGAGCTGAGCTGAGCTGTGAAGGACAGGACATTTTGGATGGCACTCATTCATGCACGCATTGGTTCATCGTAAGTTGAGACAACTTGACAGCACATAACATCAAAATCACATGAGTTACACAGCAGCTTTCCACCACCTGGTGTCTTCCAAATGGTTTGGACAACAACTCCCCTAGTGAGCATGGCAATGATCAAGAATGCTTGGAGGTCCAGTTCAAAACATACAGACTATAGGGTTAGATTACAGCGATTGCACCTGAACTTCAAATTCCAACAGCCCAAGCTCCAGTGAACAAGAATAACTTGGAAAGTAACGATGTAATTGAGGTGACCTACATGAAGAGGACTTTTTTGCGTGCCCAAGAACAATGTTGAGCCATGCTGTGGGGAAGAAGTCTTCTCAGTAGCTTTTCACTGCCTCAGAGACACAAAAGTATGTTGTAGTCTTATATAGTTAGCAATATTCATCGTAAACATCCCTTTTTGGTTCCTCCCTATCACTACTGGCTAAGACTGGTTGCCTGTCTTGTACAATACCTCTCACTCCTTAATGTTTACCTTGTAAAGCTATTTATAGGCGTTTATCATCTGGGCTGTTGTCATTGCTTCAGCCAAACATAGTTCTCCAGGTATAATTGCAAAAGAGCCATCCTGCTGGCCTGTTACATTCCTAGTCTGGGACTTGATGCCTCTAAGCTAATTGCTAGCTGCATTCTGTCTATTGTCTCTTTCCCATTCTTTAATTCAACTTCTTGTCATGTAACTTTATGAAAGCACAAACGTATACATTTGTTTAAATAGTTTTTAAAGGGTAGCCAAACTTCCCACAAGGCAATTTCCCTTGGAAAGCTAACATCCCTGAAGATCTGGAGCCATAAAGGAGAAGCCAGACTAATGAGTAATGTAATTCATCTGCAACTTTTCAGCCATTTCCACTTTCAGACTGTCTGCTTGTCTCAAGGATTTATCTGGAAGTATGCCTTTATTAACAGGGGATGTAGAATGTGATTTCTGATTGATTCAGAATAATGCAGCTAGCCTGTGTATGGCAGTGCTGTGTGTTTGTGCGTCTGGAATAAAGTAGCATTGGGCAGGTAAAACGAGCTTGGACAATAAGCATTGCTTATAATGCAGGCCTTATTTTCTTTGGCTCTTTCAGGGGCCTCTCCTTTTAACCTTCCAGAAGTGGGCCTAAATGGTCCTTCCACATCTTTGTGCCTATGATGAAAGAAAGAGGAAAGGGATGGAGGGATGGAAATGAATATACCTTTGTGTGCCTGCGGGTGACCAGCTAACTAGATCTTCTTCCAACATAATGGCCATGTTAGACTTGGTCCCCTGGGTGGGGGAACTTGGAAGCTGGAGGCAGCTACCACACACTGCTCATGAATTGGCTTAGAACTACCAATTTCTGTACTTCGCTTTCGCATGTAAAGATTTCCCATCTGTGGAATATTTTCCTGTTTTTCAATCTGCTTTGCTCTTCCCTCTCTCCCCCTGCTCCTCTTTCTGTCATGGAATAAGTATCCTTATGCCATTGTTTATATTTTTAAAATGAAGAAGTTGTTCCCTAAATGTTGTTACTGATACTCATTGCACACAGTTTTATTTCTTTGTTTCGTTTATATCCTAGCTTTGTCCCAACAGTAAAATCCTGCTTAAAAACAAAATTTATAAAAGCAAGTAAGTTAAAAATGCAATGAAAAGTGCAGCGATCAAAAATGATAAGCAGCACCAAACATATTAAAAAGCTCTTCAGCAGCAGAAGGCCTATGCAGGGTGAATGAGAATTTAATTCAGTTAGTTTTTGCAAGGAGAATGGACCAAAATGTGCATTAAAAATGCGTAAGAGAGCAAAACTGTCAGGTTTATCAGTCCAAAGGCTTTGAGAGCATAGATGCTAACAAAAAGTCTTTAGTATGAACTCCTGAATATGTTTGTGGTGCTGAGTTGCTACCTCATGTATACAGCAGGTGGGTATAAAAAGGCTCTCTCCATGTTGGGTTTAACTTTACCAAATTTGGCCTGTGTGAGGGCTGAAAATATTGATCTTAGTTCATAATTTTGGATAAGGACTTACTCAGATTAATACATTTCTCCATCTCTGACACAGAAAGAATGTGATATTTTTTAAATCAAATATGGGAGAAAGTGAAACTAACAGATCCATTCCTGGTTATGATGCACTTTGGAGACTTCAGAAAAAACATTTGAACAAATATAAATATTGACACACAAACATCATACATCGCACAGGCATGCAAACTGTGACTGATGCTATTTATTTATTTGACTTTCATCCCTCCTGATTGCCAAACATGGTTCTCAGGGTGTGTTTTCTGAATGAATGAAGCCCATCACATCTCTAATGCTTCCTAACCAGTTAAACAATTATGTTGATCTGATCTTTATACTGTGGCTTTGCTGTCCATGTATCTTCCAAATTACTGAATAAAGTAGCAGAGATAGATCAAAACTTGCCTCCTTCTGGCAGTGGACTCCAGCACCGCAGAAATATCCAGAGCTTTCAGATTGAGCCCTTTGCTGGTTGAGACCAAAGAGTCATATCAAATGTGATTCTTGCTATGTGGAAGTTGATGCAGCAGGGCTGTCTCATGAGCTGCTGAGGCAACAACGCAAACCCCAAATCAGGTGGGAGGGTTTGCCAAAATAGCAGCTATTCAAATGTCAGCGTCAATGCTTCTGTGAACAGGAGTAACATTGGCAGTTAAAGTTGGTGGGTGGCCTTTTCCTCGTGATGTTGCACTTCCCGTGTTGCTTCAGCAGTGAATGAGAGGGCCAATGGAGTGACTTCCATGCCACTGTGGGGTACTCACTGAGAAGGTTCCTAGTCTACCATTCTGCTTCCAATCACAGTCTATCACAACAATCTATCATTGCCTTAAATATGGACTCTTTAACACACAACGGGCTGCTCAACTGTGGCATGAAGGCTGTTTGAAACTGTATGGAAACTGTTATTCTGTGTGACAGTCCTTTATGGCTCAACATGCAGATCAGATCCCTCACTGATAGTTTTCCACCATGTCACCACTAAACGTTGCATGTAGGGCATGAAGATAAACCATGCAGGGTGTTATGAGCTAGGTGTCACTTCCCAAATGAGACAGGCACTTCAGCAATTATTGGAAGAGTCTTTATTCCATATCGAAATCCACGTATTTACAAGCCTCGAAACACGCACACCAGGTGGAATGTTGACCCCTCGCTCTGCCCCTCTTCACCCAAAGCTTTGCTTATGAACCCTCTGGGGCCGGTCTCTGGAGGGGGGCATGCTCTGGAAGTGAGCACACCTACATTCTTCCCATTGAGCCCCTAATTGGTCTAGCTGGCAGGTGCATTGTTGGGCCCTTGTGTCCACCACTCCTGGGGTGTCAAGTTCTCCTCCGAAGAACCCCTCCCCAGCCTGTTCTCCTCCAGCTTCTTTCCCACAGTCAGGAGTGGGAGGGGGCTTATTGGTCGTCCTCGAAGTGCTTTGATCCAGAGCTGGGTCGGTCTGGCTCACCGGGAGAGTTTGGGCAACTGGGGCCTCACTAGTCTCAACAACTCCAATATCAAAGTGAGAACTGCTGCTGGTTCAGCTCTCCACTCCCCCTCCTCTGAGTCTGAGCCGCCATTCCCACCAAAGCCCTCCATCTCTTGGGCATGCCTGGGAATGTCATCCGAGCATGGGCACACGACACAGGGAGGGAATGACAGTCTGTATGGTGCACCAGCCTGGCACAATACAGTAGCTTTTCACATGGACCTCGTGCTCCTTCTTGTATTATGAAATGCTGCTTTTTCAAGAGTGGTTGGCCCCATGGTGTTGTCAAAATCCTACAGTGGATGCATGCACTAAAGTTGCACATGCCCACTGCACAATTTTCTGCATGCCTCAGAGGTTATGGGCAGTATCCAGGGCTATCCATGTGTCAGCTCTAAGCATGATGCTCTAATAGGAATAACCAATAGCACAGTGGAGAACTAGCACTTGCTAACTCAGCACAATTAATCAGGACAGGTCAGGTCAGCTGAATTCCCATCCATGAATTCCCCTGACTTGTCCAATTCCACAAATGATAGCTTTGCCGAGTTCCTGCTTGTGTTAGTCAGCACTAGCTTCCTATTATACTAACAGTTGCTTCTTCCACAGGTGCAGCTGCTGCATTGGACATTGCCTTGTGACAATTCAACACATGGCCTGGATTGATAGACTTGGTAACTCACATTTAAGGATTGAGCGTGGGTTGAATCAGGGGTTGTCACTGATGCATGGGTTATCTTGTGTGAACCCAGCTGCAGTAACAAAGCCTGGCTTGCTATCCCTGAACCACCCATGAGGAGAATCCGTGGTTTGTTGTTGGGTTGCGAACTGTGGATTGTTTACCATGGTTTGCTACCTCAGCTGTGCTCGGGCAATGTGTGAACCACGTTTCAACCACGACCCACTGTTCAATGTCTACCCATACTCAGTTCTTGAACTCAGTCATAATCTTATATGAATATGAACTTTCTTTTTTATGAATGCTGCTCAGGTTAAGAACGGTTTGACAAAATGAACTCCTTGGGGACCAAGAACCAAAAATTCTATGCAACCTGATTAGAAAACTGGTGACAACAAGGGAAATAACAAATGAACTAGTCCAGTCTTTGCGGAATAAATTACTTTTGTTTTGAGTGAAGTCTGCAGCAGAGGTTAGAACTGATGAATTATGCCAGAAATGTATAGTCAAAAAAGCCAGAATAATTTTCAGAGAGCAGTCTCTACCAGGACCACCTCACTGGTTCCACTGTGCCTGTAGGACTGTACACTTGCAAAATGGGGCTTCTGGAAATGACCTTCCAGATCAAGACTGGCCCTCAAAGTTCCCTTCTGTGAGTGCCACTGAAGCTGCCCCATTTCCACTTGTTTAGGGTTAGTTTTAGAAGTGGAAGCACACTGTTGCATGAGCAGTGGGTCCTGCGAGCGCATGGCATAACAGTAGGGTATGCAGAATATAGGGGTGCAAGAGCACATCATGGGTAGCCAAAAGGTTGGCAATTCGTACTGGCATACTTTCATCTCTGCCCAAGCCATCTACCTGCTGCAAGCAACTCAAAAGATCTCAGCCCCACCTACAACAAGGCACCAGAACAAAGTGAAAAGAACTTCCAAGAAAGCAAACCAGTTCCACCACCAATGGTAACCTCACTGCCACAATTTCTCCCCACCCCAAATCTAAGCCAAGGGGTCTCACGTGAAATATTCTGGCTGAGCTGTAATTTTCAGTCCTGTCAATATTCCTACAATGGTTCAGTATGGTTGGGGGTCTAAGCTGTGTCTCAGTTTTCCAGCACCATGGGGTTTGCAACAGAAGCCATGTGCATTGGGCATCGGCTGCATGAGCGGCTGCTTCTATAAGTTAGAAGATGGAACTGCAGCTCAGAAGTCCTGGCCTGAGACATCATTCAACACCAGAAGGACAATGCCAGACCATGATGGAATCACGTGTTCTCTAATCTGCTGCACATGTTTTAACAAGGCTAACCATTGATGGAGCTATGGTTTTCCCAGTTGCAATGCATGGCTGTGAAAGCTGGACCATAAGGAAGGCTGAGCGCCAAAGAATTGAGGCCTTTGAATTGTGGTGCTGGGGGAGACTCCTGAGAGTCCCTTGGACTGCAAGGAGATCAAACCGGTCGGTCCTAGAGGAGATCAACCCTGACTGCTCTTTAGAAGGCCAGATACTAGAGATGAAACTCAAATACTTTGACCACCTAATAAGAAGGAACAACTCATTGGAGAAGACCCTGGTGCTGGGAACGATTGATGGCAAAAGGAGAAGGGGACGGCAGAGGATGAGGTGGCTAGATGGAGTCACTGCGGTGGTGGGTGTGGGCTTGGGTGGACTCTTGAGAGATGGTGGAGGACAGGAAGGCCTGGAGGAATGTCATCCATGGGGTCACGATGGGTCGAGCATGACTTTGTGAGTAAACCACAACAAACCATTGAAGCCTGCAGGTCAGGGTTGGGGAGCTTGCATCCCTCCAAATGTTTTGGCCCATAACTCCCATCAGCATAGCCAATGGGGAAGGAGCATGAGAGTTGTAAGCCAAACATCTGAAGGGCCCAAAGTGGTCAAAGATTTTTCTTGCAAGAGCAGTGGTGAAGCTAGGTAGCTTTAGACACTGGAGTTAATTGCCGAATAGAGGCCCCCTTTAAGTAGACGTGTGTGTTGCCCCAGTTGTGAAGTGTGCAGCACATTTCTCTTATTCCCACACCCCCCTTCCATTCCATGCCTTCCAACTGCTTCCGCATACTGAAATATTGGAACAGCCAAACTATTTACCAACCCTGTATTTAAAAAAATACCAGGCGTATACAGCTGTGTATTTCAAAGTTAGTACAAGAATTAAATGGACTTGGATCCTGCTTCTCCCACCGTGTGCCACTCTCTGGATGGCAATTCCCCCACCCCGCCTGGCTGCAGGCCTCTAGACCTCGTCCTCAACGTCCAACCGTTGCTGCACCAGTGCTCCAAATTATGTGTCTTCTGCCAGCCTGCTCCTCATTTGTTGGCGAGTTGGTGCTATTCACTGCTAAATATTAAGAAACATCCCTAAGCGGTGTTCGTATAAATGTTACGATGGCACTCCAAATCACAATGAAGAGTCAGATTTTAAAAACAATACACTAGTGATGATAATGAAGGGGAGCAATGCAGGAGCAGTACAGTGGAAAGGCATGGTTGATTTAATTAAGGACCAGGGAAAACCTGGATGAACAGGTGCCGTTTCAGGAGGCATTTGCAAAATACGGGATTTTCTGCTTCCGGAGCTGCCTGAGTGTCTTTGCCACTTGCGTGCTTTACCCGGACTGGGGACCGAGTATCCAACTAATTCTGCTGTAGGCTAAACTTGGAGGCAGCTCCATATAATGGAGACGCTCATTTTGTTTCATCTTGTTCCTGGCTAAGGAAGAAGGGTCCTAGTGTGTGGGTGGGTACTAGCAAGTTCCCAGTGAAGTAAAGTTGAGCTGGTAATAAGCACATTTCTCTCTCTCCCTGTCACTGCATCTCCTGGTCTAATGGGCTCCAGAACATTAAAGGAACAGAGTGACATACAAACCATGAGGAAGTTTCATTCTTCTTTGGTCATTGCTGGTGGTCTTCATTCATTTTTCTCTTCTATTCAATCGAAGTAGAAAGAAATGGTGATAAAAGATCCTTCACTCTGACAAACAGTCTGCTCTGTTATCCTGCAAGTGTTTGTGTGCTTTAAAGTGGGCTGGACTCATTTTAAGGCCTCCACTCTACAGAAACTTACCTGGACGTAGGTCACCTTAAATGCAATGGGATTTACTTCTGCGTAGATATGTATAAAGCTGTGGGGTAACTTTCCAGTATGAATATTAATTAATTTGGTAAGCAGTTTTACAAATTTTACACACACAAATGTATACATATACGACTTAGCAATTCAGGGTATCTATTTATGTGTGCATGGATCAAGATGCAGGAGAAAATGGATGTGTATATTTTAGCACCTTCATTTACTAAACTCTGTGCCAAATAATTACATTATCAGCTTAATGTGTGAAAGAGCATTTGTGTATTTTACCAACTTCGCTTTTGGTGACAGCATATAATGATGATGCTGTGATAGAGATAAGAACTTGTGCCAGAATATAGCAAAAGATTGTAGAAGAGCATAACCCTGAGTAGATACGAGGTTATGCAGGACTTTAAATCCCATAAATAGACTTCTTTGAATCTACTGGGGTTTACTACTAGTAAGGTATGTACAGGTTCACAGCCAAAGCAGCCCCTTCATCACAGTTAGTGAGCCCTGAGGGACAGCTTTTGACTACCTCTTTCTTAAAACCCGGACACATAACTGGGGATGTTGCAGAAAACCAGATTTTGCATAAAACTTCTATCAGTCTAACCCATAGACTTAATAATCTTAATCTTAGGCTTAGACTTAGAAGTCTAAGATTTCTATCAATCCAACCCATGCATTCCACATCGGACTGAGTTGCACTTATTCTATAGACCAGCAGACTGTTTATTTCCCTTCTGGAACTGAATTCAAAGTTGGAGCTTGTGTGTGTGTGTGTGCATGCACACGCATGTGCATGCACATTTGCTTGCAAAGGCACAACATGGAAATGCGATATTTCCATTTGGGAATATTGGGTATATATTGGAAATACAGTGTTACTAGAAAATATGATATATTTGTCAGGTTTGAATGCATGTGTGCACACAGACACACAAACGCACACATCATGGTTTGTGTGATCTCTCTTCAGCCTTTGCTGTGTGGCACTGTGTGTGTGCGTGTGCGTGTGATGGCATGTGGAGCTAAGAAAAATATGCAAAACATTATGGGCCAGCAGAAGTGATGGAAATTGTGGTGGACTTTTTTGCAGATGGTTCAATGGAGCAAGAGACATCTGATAATTCACAAAACAGAGATGGCACAAACTGAACGATATCTGTACACTGGTATCTGTAACCATAATTAGAGAATGGTTGTAAATAGAATTGTTGGAACAACGTGAGACAGACTGACCTGAGTTCAGATTTCTAAGAATACCTCCAGAAACTGCTGCTGACCAGCCTGTACAGGCAACTCAGGGTCTGTGGGCTTTGGAATTATGCTTTAATTTTTTTCCTCCACATTTATGCCAATCTATGGATTCGAGAATATGCAAGTTTATGCTGAGATACATGCCATTCTTGAACATACACACATACTCATGCACAGACTGAATAGAATGAGGGGGTATGCAAAATATTACTTACTGACATAGATCATGGAAATTACGGTGATCCCTCTAGCAAAACGTTTTGTGTATTTCTGCACACTGGAGGAAGAACAAAATCAGGAAGCAGTCCATGATGTTTCCATCCCCTTTTTCGGCTGTTTAGCAAAACCAGCTTGGAGGGGGGAGGATGAAGTCTCCCTACTCTATGCTCCCCCAACTTCACGGAGCAACTCACCTGGTTGTCTCCACACTGGTCATGAGGAGGCCAGGGAAGGGGAATTAAGATCCACTTCCCAGCTTTGAAGTTGGAAGACTGTTTTTGACCTTGGAGTTGGGAAGCCAAACTATCCTCTGCCCACCCTGCCGGATGATGTTTAGGGTGGGTGGGATCATTCCCTTATACAGTCAGCTCCAGTTACAATAGCTGTCTACACATGTACAGGAAGTCCTTTGCCTGACCCCACACCTTCACCATAAAGGAAACACTCGTTTAAGGAAACAAAATGCAATGCCTAATGTCTTTCAAGGACATCTATCTATAAGACATAATATTACAGATGGTCTCAATGGCTCAAACTTACAGAAAATGGAACAAGTGTAAATATTCCCAGGAGTGGGAAACCTGTGTGTGTTCTTCGCTGCATCCTAATGGCTGTGTGAGCATTATCCCATGAATTATGAGTCTGTGGGCAAACTGCAGAAATGTAGCTCTTCCGTAATTGCCTAGAAAGGATTAACCCGTAATTTTTCAGCCCATATGTCAGGAAACACTCAGGGGCCCAAAGTAACTCATTTCATTAAAACAGAAAGCTCCAAGATAGAGACAGAGGACACATGGCCATCCGGAGGCTGCTGGACTGCAATGTCCGTCGTTGGTAATGTTCAGTGAGAGATGATGGGACTTGTAGTCCAGCCTCCTCTGGACCACAGACATCTTTGCCTTAACAGGAGAGCTTTCAGCAAATCCAAAGATGCTTTGCATGTTCGGTAACATCTACAAAAGGCCAGAAAAAGCAGCTTTGGTTTGCTCCCCTTCCCAGTTCCCTGGCTCTTCTCCTCTGTGCGCTGAATTCCATGCTAGCAAGAAAGGCTGTCCCTTGGCCATCAGTCAGTACTGCTCAACTGTCCCCCAACGGGATTGGATCTGACCCCTGTCCAAGCCGTTTGAGTGAGGATTGTGTGATGTGGCTTGTCAGATCAAACTAGGTTAGCGTTTCTGCAAGCTTATATGGAGGGGGAAGGAGTGGGGGCTAATGCGGCCAAATGCGGAAGGAACAGAGAAAGTGGAAGCAACCAAAGGGGATTCTATGTTTTCCTTGGAGGAACCAATAGAGGGGAAGAAAGCGTATCTGTGCAGTTTTGCATTTTCTTGCACCCTGCTTTTGGTAAACCTGAATAAATGAAAACACCTAGGAGAAACTTCCAGTCTCCCAGGGGATGAAAATGAAAGGTATAGTATTTTGCATAAAAGCAAAAGACACACAAGAGAAACTCATCAATAAGGGGCTAGTGTCTCATTTGAGGACTTGCTACTTCATCATCTTTGACATAAACAAGGCTGAAAAAAACCTCTATTAAAAGCTGGAACAATTCACCATCTTCCTTATTTGTCCTCCAAAGAGCACAGTGAGGGGAGGCGTGTTTTCATTTTTAAAACCAGGGAAGAATCATGGATGTGTATTTTTTTTTCATCGAGGGTCCTCCAGTGTAGCTCTCTGCCTTGATACTTCTACCTTGAATTTTTCTTATTCCGTATATTCCAATGGTGCAATGTACAAGAATTCTGTTATAGTGTGAAATCCAAGGGTTGCACTTTTGGAGAATAAGTTTGCTTATTGGGTTATATGGGTTGGAGAACAAAATTCCCAGAATGCTCCATTCTGCAAGATATTTTTAAATTTATTTTTATTATGAATTTCACCAAAGCCTAACAAAATCTAAGCAAAACAAATAAGAACAGAAGTATTAAAAAAACCTTAAATTAACAATTGCTGATATGCAAATAGCCAAATAACAGTTTAAAGCTAGATGTATAAGCTATAAGCTTCTACAAAAGCAAACCAAATATCTGTATATCCATTCAAGAATGTTATCTGTCCATCATGCCACTCAAATATTGAAAGCACATTTAGATATATTGCACTCTATTTAATATTCCAATGTTGCAATATTAGCCTTTTAGTCACCAAAAGGGTGTGAAAAATCAATGTATGTTGATCACAAGTTAACTTCTAGGAAGTAGGTATACAATTTAAAATAACAATTGTATCAATAGTGTTCCAATATAAAGTTAAACCATATTATAACTTCCTCCCAAAAAGAGGAAGTTGCCAAAACATATGATTAAATGAAGCATTAGAGCTATTATACCTCCCACAGTTAATCAACTTAAACAAACCCTTATTAAAGAGATGTAGTCACATCCGGGAAATAAACAACACAAGTTCTTGTTGCACAAGGCATAATCTGAGGCCCACTGAAATTTTTTTTTTTATAATCAGTTTTATTCAAAATAATCCTAAAATAAAGGAAAACTAAAAACAACATCAATAATCAGAAACAGAAACTTTTTGAGGGACACTAAGAGAAAATGGCACATTCACTGGAGGGCGCTATTTTTTTGTAGAACCATCATTTTCTCACAAGATGCTCGGCAGAATGAAGCGTTCTGCTTGCAATCATGTTCGCAAAATGTATCCCCTAAAAATAAAACACACAGTTTAAAAATCAAATTTTTCAAGAGGGATGAGTTTTCACAGCATAATCAGCAGAAGGAAAGTGCACATCTAAGTGAATAAACTGAGAGAAATGGGGCCAGAGTTAATTAAGCACATCTGAACAAGGACCACACTGCATATTCAGAACTTTCATAAAGAATAAGTACTGTGGGGTGAGGCACAAAAGGTCCCCTGAAAACAGTCTTCATTCGCTTTTTTGCTTTCTTCTCTGGGATCTTTTCAAAATGAAACAATAATACAGAAATAAAATTGACTCTGTAATTCTTTGATTTCAGTCAACTAGAGTTCATGTCATGATCATCCCCTGAGCTTTGGCTATGTGACGGCATCATGAAGGCCGAGAGTAGGGAAAGCACTTCTTTCATGGGCAAATAATTTTGTTTCTGTTCACAGCTCTCCCTCTGCAATCTTAAATGCGAGATGGTGCATTTCACAACTCACACAAACCTGTGAAAACATACCACCCCACCCCCCTCCATCCTATCTCGGCCCTGATATAATGAGTAAATAGCAAGAAAATGATTGTGCTGGTTCGTTTGGCATGCTCTTGGCTTAGCAAGCCATGAATGACTCTGAACTGCACGGTCCTCCTTTGTTCCACTAACCACATCCTCCTTGCATGCTGGTAAAGATCTTGAATAATAAGCTGATATTAAAACCAGGTTTCCCATTTCAGATGTAATAGGGAACTCTAGTTTAAACCATGCCAGGACTAAACCAGCCCAGCTGGAATGCAAGGGAAAGAGAGAAGAAGAGAGGCCATGAAGCGAGATCTACTTCATCATGCTTCTGAAATGATGGGCTGTTTGAAGGTAGGGGTGGAAGAACCCACTGAGAATTTCCAGGCTTACCGAAGTTCCCTGAAAAATCACTTTGAAGCTTATTTTAGCATGCTTCTGTATTGGCCTAGTTTTTGGCTCATTTGACTGGTGGAAGTACACATTTTGAATGGAAAAATAATGCAAATGTGTTTAATTCCTAAAGCATAAAAATGCACTTTTTATTCCACATTTTAAAATATTGCATTTTGCAAAACTTTCTCCCAAGAAAAGTGGTCCTGCTCAGGTGGGAATGCAAGGGGTTCCATTTGTCAAAACAAAGTTCATATACAGCCCTATTTTCAAGGCACACTTTCCTTCTAGTATGGTTGCCATTCAAAATTTCTGACAAGCATTGTGGCTTTTGTGTCATCCCCTAGACACAAAATCTAGGGCACCCAGATTCCTAACAGCTAAACAGGCTTCCAGAATTAGTGTTGTGCTCCATTTCTTGTTGGGAGCTGCAGTGAATTGAAAATCAAATAAGTATTCTCCTAGGAAAGAGGTTGGCAGCCCAGTCCAGCAAGTGCATGGGTGTAGAAACTCATCCAGCAGTACATTTGCCATCAGCTCCATGCTGCTCATCCATATGCATCACATTTAGGTGCATTTTTTGATACACATGTAGTGTGCATCCTCACATAAAGATGCTGTTTGGTGTAACCACTTGCCTGGCCCAAGTAAAGGCCAGCTAGAAACTGAGGCTCTGTCATGCACTATTTCTGACTTTCATTTATGTGTGTAGCATTTTTATTATTGCTGATTTTTATTCTGATATAAGTCTCCATGTTGACCATTTGGTGGAAAGCCAAGTACCTTATTTTAAATAAGGTACAAGGTTATCTTAACATTTTTTCTTAAACTTCTAAACCATTCTGAACAAGATGGTTGTGGTCATACTGCTTTGAGGAGCAGGGCAGTTTCTTCTTCAGAGAGATTTATAAAGCCAGAGCATTGTCTACCTGCTGTTAGTATCCCAGAGCATTCAGTTGATATCTTTGCCCTTCAAAATGCAACACAAGGACATCCAAGGGGAGCGAGCCGTTAACAATGCCACAGATCCATCTCAGCAGGGAATGGGATGGGGGTTCTCATTGAATCTCCTGAGAATGAAAGTTCTCAGAAGCCCATAAGCACAATATATGCCATAGGATAATCATCTCTAAATATTAGAAAAGGGAAAAGTCTTCTAGCCAGAAAGCATAAATTTACCCTAGTGTGCTTTCAGTCATTTGGCTTTTAAGCTCGGGGTGGGGCAAGGGTTGGATGATTAGCTCTGAAGTTGGTTCCATGCCATTGTAACAGATGGTGTGCAAAGAGCAAGTAGCCAAAAGATTATATATGTGCAATAAGTGTGAAAGTTTAGGGCACAGTTCCCAGTTTGTTTGACCATATGGCAAATGTTGACGCAGCATGCACCTATGGGCAGTGGGGGAGGAGACTGGGCTGGAGTGTTGTTATTGTTTTTTACACTCTTTTAAAAAATAAATCCTACAGCGAAGCAAGACATTCAGAATATAGTAGGCAAACATCCGCACCCTACAATTAGAGAAATGAGAAATTACTTTGCTTCATTCTACTTATGTTATATGTCTATATTGCTAAATAGGCAAATCTCTTTCAGAGGTTTACACAGATCCTTAAAGGCACTTAAAATATGATGTACCATATGGTTCAAAAGAATTTACATACAAATATAAAGACAATTGACAATAAAAGTCCCAGGACTGATGAAAACATTATCATTAGCTGTCAAATGCCCGGGAGCAGAGAAAATCCGAACTTGGCACCAAAGTTTGGCCATTTTTATGGTCATTCTCCAAAGGATGACTGGGAGAATGTTCCATAATTCCAGGGCCACCACCAAGTAGTTCCTGTCCCACCTGAGACGCCAGGCCACACAGCAGAGTAACAGTGTCATGGTGGAGTAACAAGGCTAATGGCTGATTCATCAAATCCAGGAGAGAAAATGGCAGTGGGAGGGTGTTTGGAGGAAATATGTACTGGCTCCAGGGCTGGCAGAATTTTCCACAAAAAGTAGGCATTGTGCTTATGTCAGGCTAATAGGAGGGCTTTGGATCCATTGGATCCTAACCATTTTCTGATCTCACCCAAGCATCTCTTTTCATTATTTTTTCATGAATGTTGCTACAACAAAACAAAACACAAAAGCCATAAATAAAATAACATAATGCAATATGTAATTAGAATTACAATAGATTGATATGCAACGTGTAAGTGTACTACTCAATGTGCAATATGCATTTTATATATGATGATATACTACTGTTCTTAAACATACTTATGCATAGACCTCCACAGATCAAAATCAAATATATTTGTATTTGACCATTTGTAGATTTTTAATATTTTTAAATTGGGCAACAGAAAAACCAAACTAAACTATACCATAAGATAAGAAAAAACAAAACAAGCAAAAAATAAAATCCTTACAAACTTTGAATAAGTTTTAAAGCATTTATAATACCAGTTACACATATATTTATCCCTATTTATTAATACAGAACAGGACACATTACTATTATTAAAATAATTATGCAGAGTTTTCAACAAAAGCACTCAAAATATCCATTTATTTATCCATTTATAGATTATGCTTAAAGGCCATTTGTCCAAAAACTGAAAGCACCATTATGACCTCAACCCATTGAATTTTCAAAGGTGGCCATTTGTCCCTCCAATGAAACTGCCAGGTGTAAAAAGAGTGCAGAGGATCCATTTACAGTACATTGACCTTATACTCCAAGAAGCAGGTAGCTAACTGAGAAGGGCTTTTTGCATTACTGTGGCTCCAATGTGCTCTCTTTTATCCCATTCCACTGACACAGCACTGGCAAGGGTGCAGAAATGGCCATGGCCATTGGACAGAAGTTTCTGAGGGTGGACTAATGAGGGCAAGGAGAGGGAAGAGAGAGAGAGAGAGAGAGAGAGAGAGAGAGAGAGATTTACAAAATTCTATGGCCTCTGAAGCACCTTCCCGTAGGATTGTGTTTTCAGTGTTCAGGTGTACCTGTATATTGATACACACACACAAGTCTACCATAAAGAGCATCTGTTTCCCACTCCAACATTTAGCTTCAAAAAGGAAAGAAGGGATGGAACTTGCAGAATGAACTCACTTTCTACACTAGTGAATTGCAAGTTGCTATAAATAGTTGGTTATGCATTTTTTAAAAAGAAAATCAATATTTTATAAGCTATCCTCAACATTTTGCTCGGAGGAGAAAATTAGGGACAGAACAGGGGCACTTTAATGGGGGTAACTAATAGAAAATATGAATGGTTGAAATAGTAAGGATTCTTCACATCAGATGCACAAACCAAACTTTTTTTTTTAAGGGAAATAACCCGAGTTCAATAACTTTAAAATTCAGGGTCCTCAGATTTCACTTCTGGTAATTCACTGTAGCAACATCTGTCAGTAGCTGTAATTATTATGATAATCATATGGATTTATTAAGTACCTAAAGCAAACCTGGCTTAGTACAAGAGGAAAACATAAAGGACAACCTTCCCGTGGGCTTACAAACCAAATTAAAAGAAAATGACATGTAACAAAACAAAACATAAAAGGGTCCTTAAGTACTGTAGCTAACACAACAGGAAATCTGTATTATTGTTACATTGCCTTTATGTCCTACCTTTGCTCCTCTTGCAAGGAGCTCAGGATGGCGTACGTGGTTCTCCTCTTCTTCATCTTATTCTCGCAACAACCTGGGTTGGGCTGAGAGCCTGTGGCTGGCCCAAAGTCAGCCAGTGAGTTCCATGGCTAAGTGGGGACTCGAACCTGTATTTCCTGATTCTCAGTCTCACACTCTTCACCACCATAGCACACTGGCAGCACAGTACAGAGGAACTATTCACAGCGTAAACAGGAGGGTGCATTTCAGAAGGATTTCTCCTCTCATCCCATGCCTCCTAAATTGACTCAGGTATCTTTGGTGAAGCTCTTTGTCAAAAACTTTTTGAAACTCCAAGAAAACAGGTGCCTAAACCTAAATTTATCTTCTAGGACCGCTTTCCTACATTTCCCCATGTCATTGGTGCAGATCCTACGTTTCCCCATGTCATTGGTGCAGATGATCCTCAAGTGTGCGGACTGCATCTTAGCACTATATTTCAGGCTATGCAGACAATGCGTTAAATCAAATGACCTTCATATCTAGTAGCCATGTGGTCTGCATGCCCATCATGATCCCATCTATCTCTATCTCCCAGCTTTTTTGCCAGCTTCAGGACCAACTTGATTCTTCAAGAATTGCTGATGGTTATATTTATGTCCTGGACATTCCTGACATTTGGACCTGTTCCCTGCACCCAATCTGTTTCATTCTTTCCCTTAGCTTAATATGGGTCAGTGTTCCCATTACAAATATATTTTGCATATTTCCTTGTCTCCAGTACAAATACATTTGGAGGGATTGGGAAAGCTGATGTGGTTCCTTCCATGCTGCCTATGAGGGGTGGGATCTTGGCTTTCAGAATCCCAGATCAACTCTTTGGTGCCAAAGAAGCCTATGGCCTCTCAGATAGTGTTGGGATCCCAAAGGATCATACCATTAGAGATTTAGTTGTGGCTATTTTCACATAATGATATGTTTGTTTGTTTGTTTGTTTATACAATGCATGTCAGATAACCCAGGGGTGGTGTTTTTGATGAGTTGGAGCCCGCATGGCCCACTTCCAACCTACTGGTGGTATTCCTTATCTTTCTTGCCAGCAAAATGGCTGCTTCCTCTTCCAAAGTAATTACTGAATTAGTAATGGTGGCAATCCAAAAGTGCTGACTGGGCAAGCAAACAAGGTGTGGGGTGCCTTTTTGTAGGAAGAATTGCATTTCTGAGAGGCCTTTGGCAGGCAGTCTGGCCACAAACATGGTGACCCTTGTGCGGTCCAATTAGCAATTAACATTGTTGTGTATTCATTTAATTATTTACATTAAGCTTTAATATTTGTAATCCACCCAGAGAACATTTATCATTGGACAAAATGAAAATCTAAGAACCACACAAATAATTTGTGTCTTTAAAAATTTGAACTATTTTGAGATCTTTGCACTGTTGCTGGACTTTATCTTGTTATCACTTAAGTTTTATTCAGTATTAAGTATATGGTTTTACTATGTTATTATATTTTATGGTTTTAAGATTTCTGCTGTGAGCTGTCCAAGGAACTTGAGCTAATGGTTGGCACACAAATGAAATGAAATGAAAGAAATAAAATACTTCCTCTATTTTTTTCAATGTTTGTGTCAAAAGCACATCATCTTAAAAGGAAGGGTGTACAGTTATTTTGTGTGAGGATTTGGCTTCCTTCCTACACTGTCAATGCATGACATGTGTTGTGTCCAAGAAGTAGATAGACAAACAACACTTCCCCTGAGCTAAATATGCACATTTTGAGATGAAAACCCACACGGATGAAATGTCAGCTCAGTTACTGGAAAATTCAAGGGGCATTTTAAGAAGCCATGAAGAGCAGAAAAAATAATCATGGGGAAGCACACATCTTCAGACTTACCACCACACTTTGCCTGAAGTGAAGGTCTTCTGCAAGCAAAATACCTAGTGGAGTTGAAGTTTTAAAGCACTTTATCCATTATGGGAAGCCCAGAATCTTGCCCACCAAGAAAGCAGAAGGAAAACACAGGTAACTCTATTGATTCTTTTCAGCAAATCACTTCTAGATTTTTTTATTTCTGCTAGGAGCAGCTCTTTCATTAACCGATGGATCTGAATGGCCTACTCAAGACCAAAGCACCCCAACATCCTTCGCATTTCCACAGGGAACAATAGATTGTTGCTGGGAAAATCCATTTCCCTCTCAGATGTTCTATGGGGACTGTTCTGAAATTCAGAAGGAAAAGGAGAGACTGGGGAGGGTGTGGTTGATCATATCCTTGTCTCAGCTCATCTTTCCTTGCCTCCTCAGTCTTGAGAGCTCTGTCTCCCCACAACCCACTTAGGCACTTCAGGGGAAGTTAAAAGAAAACCGTTCAATTCTGTAATTAAACTATTAGAAGTAAGCCATTAGATCAAAATGTTAATAACAATTGGAAGTCAACCACATAGATTTGAATCAAAGGCTTGAAGAAATTGACCTTTTTCTCTGCTGTTTTCTTTTGCACTCCCAGGTCAAATAACTGTAATGGATTATCTTTAATTCTCTGACTTTAGGAATTTCCTGTAAAAGGATGGGTAATTTTACATATTAAGTACCAAGAAACTTTCTGGAAGTCAGAACTGTTGACTTGCACTATCTGGTGGGCTGTTCTATAAATGTTGAAGAAGAGGAAGAGGAAGTAGAGAACAGCAGCACCAGAAAATTCCAAGAGAATGTATGAGAAGAGAAGATATGTCTAATAAAGAAATTGAGAAAGCCTGTTGAGTTATCCAGTGATAGGAAAAACAAGGTTTATCTGTGGCAGAACTGTACTTTGAAAGGCATCATTAACATATGCCTTATTTACATGTATTGCATTTACACAAATTTTGAAAGACATTTTTGGCCACAGGAAAGACAATTTCATCCAAATACATCAGGTAACTCAAAACAGTTTTTCTCCTGATACCTGCTTGAGGTCTAACTTCTATTTTTACTTTCTTTTCATAAATGTACCATATTGGCAAAGAACGGTGCATCGTGTTTTGGTAGAATTCACCCAATGTTCAGCACTTTGCTTTTATTTCCTACTGAACTTAAGACATGTTTCAGTTGGACTTGATGCTATTGAACATTGGCTGGATTTCTTCCTTTGTTTTCTTATCTGAGTATAAGCTGAAGAAAGGAGCTTTCAACTTGGTACCTTCTGTCTTACACCGGGGCAATTTAGGTGAGTAGGTATTGAATAAGAGCATTGAAATGACTCCAATACTTGTTGAGTGTTTAAATTAATGCAATTGTAACAACATGGAGCTAGAATATGGTATGTACTGTCAACCAAACAGGCACTTCCTCTGGTCATCTGACAATAGGATATTGGATGTATAAGCTAAAAGATGCAATGAAGTATGGACCGCAAAATGACATTGATAAGAACTCTTCATAAATGGTCCTTTTGAACTATATTCAGGTTTTCAACCATCAACCATCAAAGACAATGACTGGGTTCTCATAACACAACAACAGTGGTGGATTATTATCAACCATGGGTTTTCATGTTGTCCAAACCCAGTTGTGGTGATTTACCATTGTGACTTATCATGGTGGAGAATCATAGCATGAATCAATGGTCTGTTCTAAGGTTGTCATAGCATCTGACAACAAAACGCTTCTTGAAGAATAAGAGAGCTGCGTGGCAAGAGTGGATAGCCAGACAGCACAGAATCATAGAACAGTAGAACTGGAAGGGTCCAAGAAGGCTATCGGTTTCAACCCCCTGGTCAGTGCAGGACTCCCAGTTAAACCATCCCTCTCAGTTGGCAGTCCTGTTGCTTCTTGAATGCCTCTAGTGTGGGAGAGCCCACAACCTCCCTAGGCCATGGGTTCCATTGTCATACTGCTCTCAAAGTGAGTTCTTCCTGATGTTCAGCTGGAACCTGGCTTCCTGTAACTCGAACCAGTTTATTTACTTATTTATGAGATTTCCATCCCACCTTTTACTTTTCAAAGAACTCAAAGCTTACATCATTCCTCTCCTGTTCTCAAACTTATCCTTCTATGTCCTGCATTCTGGGATAATTGAGAAGAGATCTTGGCTTTCCTCTTTGTGACAAACTTTGAAGTACTTGAAGAATATTATCAAATATCCCCTCAGTCTTCTCTTCTCAAGGCTAAGCGTGCCAGTTCTTTCAATGTCTCCTCACAGGGCTTTGTTCCCAGAGCCTGGATCATCCTTGTTGAACCCATGACTGATAGCTGTCCAGCTTTTGGTAGCACACCCCGCTGATGACTGCTCTGTGTTGTGACTGGGAGACTTCCTCTAAAGTAGAAGCAGGGGAATCAGTTGAGTGGCACCTGCCCCTTTCAGCAGTGTTGCCCAACTGATTGTCCTGCCCTCCAGTTGGACCTGAGAGTGGATTTGCCACCTTGCTTCCTGCTCCAGAGTTCTCCACAGCAGGAAGTGAGGGGTGTGTGGTCAACTCCTTCATCCTCAAAGCTATGTTTCAGGGCAGAAGTCCTGTTTTACAGAGCAGAGATTCATTCCTCCCTATAGTGTCCCTTAGCATACTGCTAAGAGGAATGAGAGGGAAGAGTGGGGTGGGGGGAGGACAGAGAAAACCAGCCATGATAATCTCAGTCAAATGTTCAATCTTCCAAATGTATGGCCTATAAACTTTCTCTAGCCCACCAGGGAAGTGCTGGAGTTCAACGTGATTCATCTGAAATGTCATCAAGCTACAATTCCTGGGATTCTTTGGGGCAATCTATGACAGTCTTTCTTCTTCCTCCACTTTATCTACCTAAATTGTCCATACTGCTGTTTGTTCCAACTAGCTGTGGCAAGCCATGTGATTCAATGACATCATGACACTATAATGTCACATGACAGTGGCAACATAATTGATCATCAGCCTAATCATGTGGACTGTCTCAGGCACTTAGATTCAACAGTAGTGTCAGAAAGTGACTCCAGAGTGAAGGCAATTCATTAGAAATAAAATGGGACTATGAAGTAGCAGGAACCAGAAAGGAAAAAAGATCCCCCAAAGCAACAACAGACAGAGTTAAGGTATGTTTTTTTGTAATTTCATTTATTTGTTCCACTGTGTTCAAATGTGTTGCTTTGGAAATGAATACTGAAATCCAAGAATATTCAGTTCTAATCTAGTTTAGTGCTGCTCTGGAATTACTTGGGAGTTACATAATGGAATGCCATTATGAGGCTGGAAGGCATCAGACTGCAGAATTCAGTAATTCTTACCTGTTAGAGAACTGACTACCTGTTGCCATTGGTTATTTGGTTATGTCAATAAACTGGGAAGTTGTGTTCTGGATTACTTGTGATATGTGGAATTATATTATTTATCTGTTATGCATGCTACAACAGTTTTACAGCCAATATAGTTGCAAGAATAATATTCAGTTGAGTCTGGTGGAAATCTCAGTAATTTTTGATGATAGCTTTCTGGGGGAGGGTTTTAAGGGTCAGCCAAACCCACACAGACACATATATACAGAAAGGTAGAAACAGAGCGAGTCAGAAGGGGCCTCCTGGGCCATCTAGTCTGACCCCTGGCTCCAGCCAGCTCTGCTCATGACATGCCCATCCAACCTTTCTATGACAAGGTTTCGAGATGGCTAGATGGAGGGGATGCAGTGGATGTGGTTTGCTGGATTTCAGCAAAGCCTTTGACAAAGTGCCCCATGATATCCTGGTGGAGAAACTGAGGAGTTTTGGGATACACCAAAGCACTGTCTGGTGGATTAGGGCATGGTTGACTGACTGAAAGCAGAGGGTAACCATTAGTGGGGAATCGTCGGGATGGCGGCCAGTGACAAGCGGGGTCCCCCAGGGCTCTGTCCTGGGGCTGATCCTGTTTAATCTTTTCATATATATATATATACTGAAGCATTTCAAAGCCTTACTTTGAAGTTGAAAAAAGTTTTTATTCCTGTTGGCAAAATCTTGTGTGAAAAAGAGGTTAAGAAAAAAAAGAAAGAAAAATCACAGTTAAACTTTTATAAATTTAATTTGAACATTAGTCTGTATTTGCAGCTTTGTCTCTTTTGTTATAGCTTTCTTCCTGCTTGTACTCAAAGATGAAGGAAAACATAATAGGCACTTTCTTCAGGAAATAGATGCTATCTTCAAATGTACCCTCTTAAAGACAGATTAATGAATGGATGCTTGTTTTAATTCCACTCGCATTTCATTGAACTATGTCGCTTTGTAAAACACACACACATAAACAGGTAAGTCAGGAATGGGGGTTAGGCATAGATCTGTGTCCATTGCAATTAATTTACCAATTACCACACTAAAGGTCTGTTTCCACTTTGCATACCTGTTTGTAGTAAGTCAGCACGTGTTTTATGGGGTTTCAGTTTTCATAGAGGCAGAATGTTTAACTCTCTAAACTGAAGTAAAACTTGGGCATTAATCAGTGGCCCAAGTACTAGCATAGGCCTTCTGTTTGAGCTATGGACATGATCAAAGTCTGTGATCTTCTACAGTCTGGCCTCTGCTAAAACATTAGGTCTATTTCCAAGGCTTTCTCTCTTCATAGAGAAAAATGGAGAGAAATGGCTAAATATGAATTGGTACACCTCATGTGTCTAGCCACATTTCCAGAAATTCTTGTGGAGCTCATGCCTCTGCTATTTCACATCTGGCCTCCTTCCTGGCTACTAGTGAATGGATCACTTAGAAAAAGGTGACCCAAACCCCTCCTCCATAGGGATCTTGAGGTCTCTCCACCTTCTGCACACACTCCATGATGTGTCTAAGGGAAAGGGACATGAAGCTCAGTAAGGTGAAGTATATAACAAATGAAAAGAAAATTTGAGAGTAATGTAGATTGAAGTTCATCAGTTTGTGTGCACAAGAACTTTGTGAAACATGTCAATACCACAGGGGTTCATTTATTGAAGTTTGGTGCTATGTGAATTTGTCCTGAGGAACTCCTACACTCCTTCCTTCAATACCCCACCCCCTTTCATTCCCTCCCTTTCTAATTTGTTCTTGCTTTGGAAACAGAAGGACAAGGCTCTTATCGGACAAGGCTCTTTCGTATAGCATCAAACCATGATTTGGTGCTATGTCCATACCAGGCATTGATGATTCACATGCAGGTTTCCTATTCTTCCCTTTATGAAAGTATTGTATCCATAATTTTCTCACTTGAGTTCCATTCATTTGAATGGGTCTAATCTAAGTAGGACAAACATGGGATGTAAGCCAGCCTTCCCCAACCTGCTGACCTTCAGAGGCATTTGGACTGCAACTCCCAGAATTCCCATCCAGTAGGGCCATTGACTGGGAATGCTGGATGTTGCAGTCCAAACGTATCTGGAAGGCACAAGGCTGGGGAAAGCTGATATAAGCCATTCTCCATGTGAAACACAACGAAGAGTCTTCTGGTGCCATAAAGGTGAAGAAATTCATTATGCTATAAGCTTTTATGAGTGGCAGTCCACTTCAACAAATGTTGTTGAGTGATCTGGTTCTTCTGTATGCGTGTGTGTGCGTGTGTGAAGGGGGATTATACTGAAAACAAGACATGCAGGTTCAGTTGCAAATTAAAAGGATCTACTTTCAATAGAGCCCACCGCCCCCTGGTTGTCATTTGTAATTAAATGCACTTCCAAAATTTTTAAAAGGGAGTCTTAGAAGCTTAAGTGCAGACTTGGCAACAAGAGTTTGGAGGCCCTGTGATTAATTACACGGTATGTATAGAGGGTATCTCAAGCAGCAATGGAAAGATGAGGGACCCTAAGCCATAGTTTACAATAGGAAGTGTGTGATCTTAGCTTTTAAGTCTTGATTAAAGGAAAAATTAATTGCATAAATTGCATGTTTTCAAGTTGCCCTTTTGTTATCTCGAAGCTTGCAAAATGCTTAGTGCAGCTGAGGTGATTTATGACCAAGAAGATCTCTCTCTCTCTCTCTCTCTCTGAACTGAATTACCTTCTCGTGCTGAAGTTCTGTGGCATTTATTTGACATCTCAGCAGTTGAGTGACGCTTGGATGAAAGCTTCCCTGTGGTATCATTACGGCCACTGAATGCACACACTCCTCAAGCTCCAGTGAAAGTAAGTCATTGTGATGACTTATTTATTTATTTTTAAAGTACCTAAAATATACAGCACCTGTACACAAAGATAAACATAAATCTTCATCTCGAGAGAGAGAAAGGTTTATTATTGAGGCAGAAAGAGCATTAGAAACAGGAGGGAATTGCCTCCACTGGCAAAAGAGTTCCAAGTGCAAAAATAGGCTTTCTCATGCGCAACTGAGGTGGAAGCTAATGGATGTGCAATGCTTATCCACACTCCTTGGGAAAGGCCGCCGACACATGTTTCAGAGCAGATCCTCATATGGAACCGTTAGCTGCTACACGTGACTCACTGTGTACAAAGTAGAGCTTGGCTGGGGAAATTATATCTATCCCAGATGGTGTACATTAAGGTGGGAGAAGGTAGACCCCTGGATGATTTGCAGTGGATTGATGAAGCTTTTTGACTTCCAGTTGTTTAACCATAGCAACAACAAAAACGTGTTTGTTTCTGTCTCTAAGTTGGGTTGCTGAAATGAAGGAAGCGCTGACTAAATAAGGGTGACTACTTGCTTAGCACCAAAAGAGAAGAAATGCATCACCCCAATAAGAGAAGACCAAAAAAGAGTGTTTTATGTAAAATTGGCAGCCAATGTAGACACTTTATTATCAGTTAGATATAAGATTGCACCTTAAGTGTCCTCAGAAATAATGCACTCCATCTCTCCAGGGGCTATTTATCCATATGATGAGAGCAATGTCTAGACCAGGCCTGAGAATACCTTGTTTTTCTAAAATCCCAACTAGATGTGATATTAACTTGTGGATTTTTGTTTGCAGACAATTTTATTAAGTATATAGGAGTTCCAGAGAGGCTTAACAAGGAGAAGAATCATATAAGTTGCCTTGAGTTTCTTGAAAAGAAAAATGTGGAATATAAATTTAATTAATTAATTAAGCAAGCCTCAGAAACATGGATAGGGGATATTTAATCCTTCTGCTCTGTACTAGAATGCACTCTGTACTATAAACCTGATCAATAAAAAAATAAAAAAATAAAAATCTGGTCTCTAAAGTAGCTCTTTATATTGGAAGTGAAATGCCCACTGTGTTGAAAGCCAGGATTCCTTCTTCATGTATTCAAAAGCCACAGATTGTCTTCCTTGAAAAATGCTCTTTATTGACCCCCAAAGCATGAAACACCTAGAATGAATCCCTGAGCAAGCACAGAGTGGTTTGTTGAACCCAATCTAGCACTCACTTCCAGGAACTCTACTTATGAGTTTGCCTGCACCCCATCTCTTTGGGAGGGCTCTTCTGAAATTGAGCGCGCCTCCTCTCCATGTACCAGTGTTCTAATTGGGCCATACTTCTCTGCTGGTGATGCTTGCCTGAATTTGAGAAACTCCCCTGCTCTATGTTCCCTCCTGGCAGCTGTACATCTTTGTTATTCCCAGGAATTGCCCGCTCACCTGCAGATTTTGGCCTTGAGGCTTATAGTCAGACTAGTTGACCATCTAGTCTAGTATTGCCTCTTTTCACAGGCACTGACTCTCCAAGATCTCCAGCAGCATTTGATTTTGCTCACTAGAATTTGCTCATGCTCAATCTGTGAACACAAATGTATGTCCACCAAAAATGCTTCAAATGCTAGAACATCCCATCCCTGATTCCCAGCTTGATCTGTGCAATTGACAAAGGTCCAAGGTCAATAAGGTGTTCCAAGACACCTAGCGGTCTCAGAAACACTTGTTCACTTATCCCTAGATCTCATGAACAGGTTTTCACATCACCTGCTACCTGTGTGATTTTGCCAGGGATTGAACTTGGAACTTTGGCACTCTAAGTATGTGTGCTGCCATTGAGAGATGTTCCCTCAAGCCACGCCTCTCTATATTTTCACATGCCATTAGTTAGAACACACAAAACACATTCAAAAACCATTCTAGAGCACAAAGCCTATGAAGTGCTCAAAAAGTTATTCATCTCCTCAGTGAACAAGTGATGGACTCCAAAATATGATTTTAAAAAAATATTTCTCCTTGGAGATGTTTTCATTGTAGTAATGTAAAATTAGACTCATCTAGGTAAGTTAGGCCATGAACAATGAAATTTGTTTTCTCAAAAAATAAAAAATAAAAATGAATGACCTAAATGGTGAATTCTGACAGCAGCCAAGAAAACAGCATAACAAGAAAAGGCTTTGCAGAATATTGATTTAATGCATCGCTTAAGCAACAGAATATCTCAAACTAGCATTATCCATGCTCTATTTCCTTGTAACTTGGACAGTTTATCTATTCACTTCTCTCAAAGGAACACACACATATTTCTACATGAGTTGCTTTTATCTGCAGAACAGTGGTTCAACACAGAGTCAAAATAGAGTTTCTGCTCAACTTAGCCTCTGTAAGATAGATGTATGTTCTCAAATCGGAGATTAAAGTTGCTTCCACAATGGGGCCCTTCAGCACTGCTGAGGCGTTGCTTTTGCACAATAAAGTGGAAGTACAATGGTGGTTCCAAAAGGCAATAGCATGTTGTTGTTTTTGTTGTTGTTGTTCTTATGTACCTTCAAGTTGTCTCCAACCTATGGCAACCCAATGAATGAAAGCCTTCCAAAATGACAGCTCCATTCAGCTCTTCCAAGTTAAAGAGTGTGTCTTCCTTTATGGACTCAATCCATCTCATGGTCTTCCTTTTCATCCTCTGCCTCTGACTTCCCTAGCATAATCATCTTCAGGGAGTCTTGCCTTCTAATGACATGTCTAGCACTATATTCCCTATGAAGAACTATGGACGGAGGTTTGCGACATTGTACAAGAGGTAGCAACTAAAACCATCCCAAAGAAAAAGAAATGCAAGAACGCAAAATGGCTGTCTGAGGAAGCTTTACAAATAGCTGAGGAAAGAAGGGAAGCGAAAGGCAAGGGAGAAAAGGAAAGATACACCCAATTGAATGCAGAATTGCAGAGAATAGCTAGAAGAAATAAGAATGCCTTCTTAAATGAACAGTGCAAAGAAATAGAAGGAAACAATAGAATAGGGAGGACCAGAGAGCTCTTCAAGAAAATTGGAGATATGAAGGGAACGTTTCATGCAAGGATGGGCATGATAAAGGATCAAAATGGCAGGGACCTAACAGAGGCAGGAGAGATTAAGAAGATGTGGCAATATTACACAGAAGAACTATACAAGAAAGAGCTTAATGTCCTTAATAACCACGATGGGGTGGTCACTGACCTCAAGCCACACATCCTGGAATGTGAAGTCAAATGGGCCTTAGGAAGTCTGAGCAACAACAAAGCTGGTGGAGGTGACAGTATTCCAGTTGAGCTATTCAAAATCCTAAAAGATGATGCAGTAAAAGTGCTACATTCAATATGGCAGCAAATTTGGAAAACTCAGCAGTGGCCACAGGATTGGAAAAGGTCAGTTTACATTCCTATCCCAAAGAAGGGCAATGCCAAAGAATGTTCAAACTACCGCACCATTGCACTCATTTCACATGCTAGCAAAGTCATGCTCAAAATCCTACAAGCTAGGCTCCAGCAGTATGTGGACCGAGAACTACCAGAAGTACAGGCAGGATTTCGAAGAGGGAGAGGAACTAGAGATCAAATTGCCAACTTATGCTGGATCATGGAGAAAGCTAGGGAGTTCCAGAAAAACATCTACTTCTGCTTCATTGCCTATGCTAAAGCCTTTGATTGTGTGGATCTTAACAAACTGTGGCAAGTTCTTAAAGGGATGGGAGTACCAAGCCATCTTATTTGTCTCTTGAGAAACATATATGCAGGTCAAGAAGCAACAGTGAGAACTGGACATGGAACCACTAATTGGTTCAAAATTGAGAAAGGAGTTCGGCAAGGCTGTATACCTTCTCCCTGCCTATTTAACTTATATGCAGAGCACATCATGTGAAAGGCGGGGCTAGATGAATGACAAGTTGGAATTAAGATTGCTAGGAGAACTATCAAGAACCTCAGATATGCAGATGATACCACTCTAATGGCAGAAAGTGAAGTGGAACTAAAGAGCCTCTTGATGTGGGTGAAGGAGGAGAGTGCAAAAGTTGGCTTGAAACTCAACATTAAGAAAACTAAGATCATAGCATCCGGTCCTCTCACTTCCTGGCAAATAAATGGGGAAGAAATGGAGGTAGTGACAGATTTTATTTTCCTGGGCTCCAAGATCACCGCAGATGGGGACTGCAGCCAAGAAATTAAAAGACGCTTGCTCCTGGGGAGGAAAGCTATGGCAAATCTACATAGCATACTAAAAAGCAGAGACATCACCCTGCCAACAAAAGTGCCTATAGTCAAGGCTATGGTTTTCCCAGTTACAATGTATGGCTGTGAAAGCTGGACCATAAGGAAGGCTGAGTGCCGAAGAATTGAGGCCTTTGAATTGTGGTGCTGGCGGAGACTCCTGCGAGTCCCTTGGACAGCAAGGTGATCAAACCGGTCAGTCCTAGAGGAGATCAACTCTGACTGCTCTTTAGAAGGCCAGATAGTGAAGATGAAACTCAAATACTTTGACCACCTAATGAGAAGGAAGGACTCCCTGGAGAAGAGCCTAATGCTGGGAACAGTAGATGGCAAAAATAGAAGGGGACGGCAGAGGATGAGGAGGCTAGATGGAGTCACTGAAGCAGTTGGTGTGAGCTTGAGTGGACTCCGGGGGATGGTGGAGGACAGGAAGGCCTGGAGGAATTTTGTCCATGGGGTCGCGATGGGTCGGACACGACTTCACGACTAACAACAACAACAATATTCCCTATAAAAAACAACAGGGAAAACCACCAGCAGCAGCAGTACAATGAATCAGTCCCAGGATCAGTTCCTTGCATCTCTAGGTTGAGTTATTATTAATTACAGATTTTACACACAACCCCATTTCCATGGACTCTAGGCAGTTAACAAGAATTTAAAACCAACAATTCCAATTTAGATTAAGAACACCTTATTAAGTAAAAGTAATCTGAGAAGGTCTGTTGGAAGAGATACATCTTTAATTCCCTCTTGAAGGTAACAGTCTGGAATATCTGAAGCATCTCTCATGGATGCCATTCCGCAGTTTAGAGGCAACCACTGAAAAAGTCTTCTGACATTAATCTTGTAGAAGCAATCTTATGAAGATTGTCCCCAGGGGACAGTAGCAGCAGGGTATATGAGCAAAGGTGCTCCTGAAGGTATTTTAGACTTGAGCCATGAAAGGCTTTCAAGGTAATTGCTAAAACTTTGCATTGTATCTGGAAAGCTTTTGGCAGCCGGTGTCGATGCTTTACTATGACCTATATGTGGTCTTTCAATGATGTCCCGGAGATCTGCTTGGCTGCCATATTTTGTACTGGTTGCAGTCTCCAGAGTAGGCACAAGTGTGGTCTTATGTAGAGTGAATTGCAGAGCCTGAGCCTAAAAGTTGTCAGCTTGTACGCTATTGTTTTCAGCTCACTGTCCTCCGGGAGGGGATGCAGTTGGGTTGGGAAAGACTCCTGCCTGAATCTCTGGTGTACCATTGTCAATCAAAGTAGGAATGAACTGTATTTAGACAGAGGGTTCAATTTAATGGTGGAGTTACTTTCAAGGGCCACATGGGCAGAGCCAAAGTTAAAGTGTTTGGGGGGGGGGGGCAAACTATTGCAGCTACCAACATATTGTATCATTCTATAAACATATCATAGACTTAAAAGTAAAAATGAATACATTGAAGCAGGCTTACTTTGGGCACATAATGAAAAGGCAAAATTTCCTGGAGAAGACAATCATGCTAGGGAAGTCAAAGGCAGAAGAAGAAATGGAAGGCCAAATATGAGATGGACCAAGGCCCAGGGAAGCCACCGCCTTGGGTTTGGAAGAGCTGAACAGGGCTGTCATGGATAGGACATTTTGGAAGGCTTTCATTCACAGGGTCACCAAAAATCCAAGATGATCTAATTTGCATAACAAAAGCAGCAGCAACATTACCATCAGCACATTGTAAGCTTAAGGTTCTTGCTGTCCATAGCTAAGCCTGACGACAATCCCTTCAGCTTTTTGGATGGGGGAAAAAGGTGCAAAAGCTGGGAAATAGTGTGTGGAGGGAAAAAAAGAAGTCTCTCTTCTCATTGTCTGACTGCGAGAGAGACAGGCAACACCAGCAAGTAATTTTTTATTAAATGGCTCTTTATTGTAAGTGCTCACTAGCAATAGAGAGTGAGCCCGTCTCCGGTCAGGACGAGATGCTACAGTCATCATGTACAGTGCATTTTTATGTTTAGCTTTTTACCATAATTAGTAACAGAAAATGTCATCGCAGAAAGCATTCAGTTACTTTTGTACCTGGTGATCATGAACTGCAAGTCTTTTGGGGACATTTCATGTTGAAACATTTGCCTCCAGAATTATCCATACACATTCTGACCTTCTTGACAGAGGTTTATTTTATACTTTCAACCCTTTTGTATCTCTCTGGTGGAACACTAAGTAACTGACCCTTGTTGTTTGGTCATCAGGAAAATCTTATTTTCTTCAAGTGCAATAATCAATGGCTGGGCACAGCCAGGAGATGGGTGCTTGGCCATCTGGAAACCCCAGAAGGTTGGGTGAGGCAGGCCAGATTTTCCCCTCAGGCCTAAGGTTTGACACTGTCACTGTGGACAATACTGAGTCAGGCGGATCAGTGGCCTGATGAAGTGTGAGGCATCTTCCTACTTGTGTAACCCTTGAGGACTATGCTTCTCATTCAGGTTAGAGTGTGGTAACTTTGGAAACCAGGTTCCACACTGATGACTCCTTTTCTGATGAACAGCTTTGGCATGCTGTGCTTTCATCCTTTCTGCTCTCTACTTATGGTCCTTGAAGCAGGTAAGGTACTTGCTTGAATGCCACTTAAGATGCTCTCCTGCCCTCTTTTGCCACTGTAGTTCCATGCTTCTGTAACTTATCAAGGAAAGTCACTTCAAGCAACAAAGAACTGACAGTCTTCTCTCAAAAATAATCTATATTTTACAAGCAATCTGGAAAGCAACTAAATCCCAGGTTTACTTCTTAGTTGGGAGCTATCTGAAATAGCTGTATTTGGCATTTTCATATGTTTATAAAAGAATACGTATAGTTTCTCAGATGGCAAAGTTGTTAAAGAAATGTGCAGGGCAGATGGGATTCAAGTGGAAGGCTTAAGGAACACCTTGCTAAACTGAGACCACCCAAAAAGGGGAATAAGAGCTAAAAAGGGCCAGCTACCTAAAACTTGGATTTCTGAGAGATTAATGTGTCAGAAATAAAAGGGAAACTCTGGAACTGGAATATCAAATATGCATGGACATCAGGTATCACCTGCCGAAATATAATATTATGAAGAAAGGAAGACCAATTTGTGGAACTCTGACTTTCAAGCCAGCCTTTTGAAATAAGCAACAGCTGCTGACACTGAAACGTGAAAAGGAAACTATCAAGGCTTGAGTTACCAGACTAATATGGAATGAGAAAGCAAAAAGAGGCTTTGTTATTTGAATATTTCAAAGTGGGCATTACTAATTGGAAATATACAAACCATGCTCCTAAAGAAAGCTCACTGACTTCATTGAAAGTGTTTATGGTGCAATGCTAGGCTTTGAAAACCTGTTTTAGTAGAGAGAGTCAGTATGATATGGTGGCTAGAGCTGGACTGGGGACCTTGGAGATTTGGGTTCTAGTTCCCTCTTAGCCATGAAGCTCACTGAGTGAGCTTGGGCCAGTCTGAGACTTCCAGTCTGGCCTTCCTCAGTGGGTTGTTTTTGAGAGAATAAAAATGGAATAGCGGAGAGCTATGTAAGCCACCTTGGGTTCCTTACAAAAGGGGGAAAAGGTGGAATATAAAGGTGATGTAGGGATGAGGATGATGTTCAGACAGAAAAAAAGTTCCACAGTTCTCAGCATGCTCCATCCAGCTGTCTAGAGATGCATAAGATTGCATCACAGATACCTTCTCAAAAGCTGTCGGCAGTTTATCCAAGCAGCACCCCTGGGTTGGTGACATATTTTGCTACAGAGTATTACTAACTCTAAAGGTTTATCAATAGAAAAGACTTTAACTGGGCAAGGCTGAGTAACTCATCTGTACCTTCAAGAAAACTCTGAGAACTCTTGTTTTGCTCAAGTTGAGTGCAGATTGGTGTAGCGTTGTGCCAAAACACAGTATCCCTGGCGTCTTGACAGAGATATGCTGTTTGCAAAAACAACTAAGAAAACTCAAAAAAAAAAAAAAAAACGTTCTAAGGTGCCCTGAGGATGATGCAGAAAAGCAGCCCAGGTTACCAGGTGGGCTGCACTTGGGACTTTAAGGGACCTATCCACAATGCAAACCTATTTATGGGGGTTGGTTTCTCAGCACCATGGATAGCTCCTTTCATGTTTGCAGTCAAGCCTAGAGTGGCTACCCCACCTCAGTGGCATTTGCTCCATGAGTCTCCACTGAAATCAGATGCCTCTGTCAGAGGGCAAGAATACTCTCAGTAACCAGGAGGATCAAATCTGTCCTTGCACAATTATCTTAAACAATTCACTAAAATCACCTCTCCTCGATTAGGTTTTGAAAGAACCTTCACTGTTTCCAACTGAGGTTTTGTTAAAGCCTCATTGCAGCATGTGGCATCTGTACTTGGGAGAGGGGCACTGCTGGGAAGAGGAGGACTAAACTCCAGTCTTCAATGTGGTGACCTTAGAAAAAGACACTGGACCTCTCCACTGCAATCAGATTTTTCAGAAGCCTCCATTCAGAGCCCTGGAGGTGTTCTACAAGCCTGACTACAGTGGGGCAGGGGAGCTGTGCAAGCATGAGTAAACATGTAAACACACAGAAAGTCTCTGTGTGAGATATTTTGTATACCAGAGGGTTTGGCTGTGTTTATGTGAGTGAATGGAGGCGAGCACTCTGGGGCTGCGTGCTGGCCCAGTTAGGACCCAGGGCTGGAAAGGGCTCTGTACCCCAGCAGCTCTGTACCCATGTTCTTTGACCTGAAAAAGCCCCAGGAAAGGCCCTCATGACATCTTCCCCCAGGTTGAAGTTCTACCACAGAGGTGGTTATACAGTAAAAGATAAGACAGTCACGCACACCCTTCAGCCACCTCATAACAGAGGTAATCACACACATGCTGAATGAAACCTCTAAGAATTTCACTAAAAATGATTCTCCTTTCATTTCAAAAGTATTCTTCCTCTCGATCAAATTCAATGAAACTGGATAGATGCAACAGAAAGGTTTGGCACTGTACTGGTTTGTCATGGGCGAAAAATTGACCATTTTCATGGCAGGATGAAGTCCACCATGCTCAACAATGAAGCTATGGAACTGTTCACCTGAGCACAGCACTATTTGATGTTGATCCAAGGACAGCACCTGGCAGGTAAGTTGGACATGCTGGCAGATTGGATCATCGGGATGTCACTTTGGGAGTCTGAGTGCAGACTGAATCCTCAAGTTTTTCAGCTTATATTGTGTTGACTTGGCTGGCAGGTCTTGACCTATTTGTGATTCCCCAGAACTTGCAAGTTCCATCTACCTTTCCAGGTTTCCATATCCAGAGGCATAAGGCACAAAAAGAGTAGGCATGGCCAAGAGGACTGCCATATTATCTTCCTTCCATAGCATCACCTTTCAAACTAAGGGTCTTCTCACCAGATCCTCAGTTATGACCCCTTTCTTCTGACAAGGTGGTCCTAAGACCAGACCCATCGTTTGTGCCCTTTTTTCCCATCCACAAGAACACAATTGCCATGAGCTGAATGACATTTGTGTGCTTGTCCAGGGAAATCCATGAGGACCAGAGTCTCAACTTCTACCATACCTAGGTGGCCACAGGACGACTGGATAAGATGCCACAGGAGGAATTACCTGAGGCAGTTCACAGGTACACTGCTTTCAAGAGGAATTTTCTCATTGAAGACATTTCTAAAGCTGCAACTGAGGTACATTCATTCTCAAAGCATTACACAGTTGATATTTTTTCCACTTCAGAAGCCTTGGGCTAGAAGATATTGCAGAGAGTTATAGTGTAGGCACTGATGCTAGAAACCCATCATAGGCTTAGATTTATAGACTCATAAAATAGTAGAGTTAGAAGGGGCCATGAAGGCCATCGGGTCCAACCCCCTGCTGTTGCAGGACACCACGTTACACCATCCCACTCAGATGGCTGTCCAGTTTCTTTTTGACTATCTCTAGTGTGGGAAGCCCACCACCTCTCTAGGCAGCTGGTTCCACTGATGTATTGCTCTCACAGTGAGGAAGCTTTTCCTGATATCTAGCCTGAAACAGGACTTAATTATTCTGTGTCCTGCACTCTGGTATCAGCAAGAAGAGAACATGATCTTCCTCTTTGTGACAGCCTTAGAGGTACTTACAGATGGATATCATGTCCCCCCTCAGTCTTCTCTTCTCAAGGCCAAACATGCCCATTCTCTCAATCTCTCCTCATAGGGCAGTTTTTCCAAACCCTGGATCATTTTTATTGCCCTCCTCTGGACCCTTTCTAATTTCAAAGTTTGAAATTCCTTCTGTTCTGTTCAGGAGAAAACAGACATTTTGTTTCACTTAATTTCTCCTCTCTGATCTTCCAGGACATTCCTGCCTTCTACCAGGATCAACTATATGCAGTAAGAGGCTTCTTCCAGCAGAGTAGTAGATAGGGCCCCCTGGGCAATTCTTGAGGAAGTCTGCTTGTTCTTCTGATACATACGTTCCTCTATTCCTAGTATGAGCTGTTCACAATCCCCCCCCCCACACACACACACCCCACGGTTTCATCTGACAGTCAGAAACAAAGATGTTGGATGTTTGGGGTGACAAGTTGAGGAGTGGCCTTCCTTTTCCCATCAGGTCTGGGGACAAAATGACTGCTCCCACGGAAGAGGGAAGGAACTAGAAGAGGACCTTCCTTAATTGCTTCAGAGGGAGTATCTTCTGTGAACATACATTCATGGATGGAAAATGTTTTAATTTGCTTTTATTGCTTTTAATTCTCATATTGTTTTCTGACATAATAAATTAAGTATAATGAAATGAGTTCCACTGTATCTCTTCTACTGTAAGTAGTAGATGAAGGGGAAAAATTACAAATCAACTGTTGATTGTTTAAAGAAAAATTGATCAATGCAAACTCATCAGTGGTGTATTTTTGTGAATGTTATGAAGAGGTAACATTAAAAGCACCCTGAAAGCTGCATCATGCTCAACTCAAAAATAAGAACAAAGAGATGGGGAAACTGCATCTCAGCTCTCAAAACTAGATCACAGACACCATCTGAAAACAAAGCATATTACATTTGTGTTTAAATAAATATCTCTGGATTCTCAAAAGCTTTTTGCCAAAATCTCTTGTGTGATCTTAGTTGGCATAGTAACCCCCATCATATTGCTATCTTCAAATCCACAATAGCAATGCTGTCCTATTGTGTAATATTGCTGCATTCTGAAGGTCAGACATTTCGTGCTGGGCTGGCTCAGACCTGAGAAGAACTAATGTAACTTATAAGCTTCAGTATAGGAAGGTGACTGATTAAAGACTCTCCGCTATCAGAGAAGCCAGACATACTGGGTTTTTGTTTGTTTGTTTCGTTTTGTTTCATTTTGTTTCTCTTGCCTTTCCTTTCCTTTCCTTTCCTTTTTCCCTTTTTTTTTTTTTTTTGGTTCTTTTTTTAAAACTTTAAGGACTCTGAGGCACCTGCTTAGAATTAAGAAACCTGGTCTAGTTTTCAATGAATTTTAGACAACAGAGAAGATATGAAAGATGGATGGAGAGAATTATGACTCTGATGTTCATTGTCTCCAGGAGCACAAAGGACAACTTTCATGATGTTCACACAAGAAGATGTACGAATGAACAAAGAAACCTTGGTATGCGTGTGTGTGGAATGAATTGCCTGAAGTTTATTCAAAGATTTAAGCACACCATTTGCCACAATATGGTTCTAGAGGTACCCTAGAAGATGCTGAACTTCTGCTCCTTTTCTTTTTCTTTTAAACATTAATATAACTTCGGAGTCAGTTATAGCTTGACCCTGAAGGGTTGCTCTGCAATATTGCTGACTGAAGCTTAAATAGGATATAAGCAGGGCAGGAAAGCTCTAAATAGCGAGTCCCGGGTATTATTTCCTATGGCTGAACTTCCTCTGAGCAGGCCGCCACACTAATAGATTCTTCCTTCGCTCTAGAAAATGGCTTTAGCTGGTTTCCAGGTGATTACGATTTCCTACCTAGGCGTGATGTGTAAAATCTTTTTAACAGATGCTGACTGTGTAAAGCAAGGAGCAGCCAATGTGTCTGAGCTGCACACCAAAATCTTCCTTTGCACAACGTTCTTTTCCTCACTTCATGTCCCCACATCATGCAACTGCCTGTGTGCCTAAATTGTGGGCATTCATAAGAACATGTGGGGGATCCATCACACATACACTTGCACTCCTGGGACTGTTGCGGGAGTGTAGCGGAACTGGGGCTCACAGGGATGCGTCACAGAATCTTTTGCGTTCGCAAGGAAGATGAAGTCATGGGTCGCTTCCCTCAGCTTTCCCTGCACCCTTTGAGGTTACGGTCTTCACAGTATCTGGGTGAAAGAGTTTTCCCAGTGTTCTGCTGTAATACAAACCATTTCTGGGATGGCTTCTGGGGAGGCTGGTGGTCAATGCCTATGTGATAGGGGAGAAGGCAGAGCAGCCAGGAAGGTCCAAGAGGTCACAAGCCATGGGTTCAAAGTGGTCATGAGAGACAGAGGCAGGCAGGCAAGCATGAGAGGTGCAGCAGACTTTGCATCCCCACCATTTGGCAGCCCATAACACAGAAAAGGAAAACGGGGGCAGAAAACATGCAAAGGCAGATGGCAAAATCGCACAGAAGAGCAGACTTCAGAACACACGGACACATTCAGACCCCAGACCATGCACACATACTCCACACCAGACACACATTTCATTCGCATGCTGCCGCATAACCCACAGGGCTCTGTGGGAAGCTTACAAGAGAACAAACAAACAAACAGTACACAAGCCACAGACCAGGCAATGCACCCATGGTCTTGCCTGCAACTGAGGTGAGGCTGGGGCTGGGGTGGCATCGGAGGTCTTTTTTAACCTCTGTGTACCAGGAGGCCCAGTGCAGTAGTGCACCAACAACAGCAGCTGGTGACTCAGCAAGAGAAGTTTTATTTTTAAGATGTAGTCAGGTGAGGCCAGAGTAGTGCAATGTTAGACCAGCACCCACAATGTGTCCTAATAGGAGCTGCCTCTGGGTAGATTGGTCTTCGATTACAACGCTTTAGGTTTACAGAAGAGCTGCTCCTTCTAGATATGAAAACTGCTAGGAGTCACCCCACTCCAATAACCAGATTGCTGGTATTTTTTACTTTTGCTGGAGTATCTTTGGGAAATGTTATGATGAGTCCCTGCACAGCAAAATACTGGTCTAAAGATGTTCTATTAAATGGATGTATGTGGGGGCAGAATCTTCCTACATGATGCCATTTACTTTGGGCATATTCACTTTACTTATGTTAAAGTTCTGAGAAATGGCAATAAATGAAAAGGAGGATGTCAACATGTGGCGTTACTATATCAGATCTCTCAATCTATCGTATGAGACTATACCCCCCTCTTGGACCTGTGTGTAAGAAAACCGGGTTATATTTTTTAAAATAAAATGAGGTGATGAAATTAATGGTTCAACTAAAAGTAGGGAGGGAAGTATGGCAAACAACAAGTTTATACTGGCAGAAATAGATGAAAACACACAAGATCAGGATTTATTCACTGTAACTTGAATTTTTTAGCTCTTAAAGACAAAGTGATATGTTCTCCTAACACTTTAAAACTGACAGGGTACAAGCTAATAGGTTTCTTTAGCACTTGAAGGCTATTGGATTGCTTCCCTTCTCGAGAAAGAGACTGAAAGTGCTTGTTAAATGCAGACTGAGCTTTACACATGAAGACAAGACAACTGAAGCTGGAATTCTAGGTAATAGGTCTGGGCATGAGACTATCTGGGGAACCCTAGATTTGGCCCATGGACTTGAGCTTTAACATCCTGTTTTACAAATGACAAACTTGGGTTACAGAGTAATCCTCCACAGGAATATATCCACTGGCCGTTATATGCCTTTAAGTCATCTCTGACCTATGGTGACCCTACGAATGAAAGCTCCCATAATGTCATATCCATGACAGCCCTGTTCAGCTCTTGTAAACTCATGGCTGTGGCTTCTTTGGTAGATTCCATCCACCTCATATTTGCTCTTTCTTTTCTTCTGCCTTTGACTTTACCTAGCATGACTATCTTCTCTAGGGAGTTTTGCCTTCTTGTGATGTGCCCAAAGTATGACAGCCTCAGTTTTGTCATTTTGCTTCTATGGAAAGCTATGGCTTGATTTGATCTATGACCCACTTGTTTCTTTCGGTCAGTCCAGGGTATTCCCAAAGCTCTGCTTCAGCACCATATTTCAAATGCATCAATTTGCTGCCAGCTTTCTTCCCTGTCCAGTGTTCACACCCATATATAGTGATTGGGAATACAATCCACAGGTACCATCCATCATATTTGTAGCCAGTACGACTCAGGTATGCATTCAATAGGAAGTGGTTCATTGGAAGAATGAGTGACAGAGTGGGTCAGTTTAACAGGTATTGTGAAGAAACCTGGCAGATACCAGTTCAGAATATGTTGGGATCCAAATGATGTGAGCAAAACATTTCCAAAATTGAAGGCTCACCAACAACTGACTTAGGTTGAAGTATCTGCTTGGATGTGATACTAGGTGGCGTGAATTCCAGTGAACTGAAATGGAGGGCTAAACTAAATGTACAACTAAACATCCATAGTGTAGCAAAGCATAATTTCCCTAACTGTTGTGTAAGTGTGCACATGGATGCAGTAATTCCATTGAGAACAGAAGCCGGACATTTTGGGCATTGGACATTAAACATTTACCCCAACCTGTTTCCCTCTGAAATCCTATGCACACACAGGCAAATGCACTTCCACATGGAATTTTTTAAAAAGAATTTTTCCACTGAAGTCAGTGGGATTTATATTGAATTTGATCCCATTATATACATTTTTATTGTACACTGCCTTGAAATCCAAACAGGATGAAGGAACATATATAAAAACAAATGAACATCCCATTTAATAGGAGTTATTATTGAACTTTAATGGGAGTTTAATAGGAGCATTGCACTGCCTGATAACTTTTACAGAGCCAATGTAAGTTATTCAGGAACAGAGGATGGTGAGCTGGACCTATCCCTTTATATCCGGTCCACATCTGTTTCTGCATTATCATCATCATCCGGATTCTGTCAGTTATAGGATTCCTGTACATTATGAAAAGAGCTCATAACAATAGGCACAGTCCATAATACTATTCATTGGAGGGTAACTGTTTCCCTCCTTTTTTGAGGGTCTGGTTCTCAACCGGAACCTCAAGGCTCATTCAAAAGTCATAAATATATGAACACAATGAAAATGTGGCTGTTCTCCACTCAGTGAGCAGCATCCATTGGGTCACCATAGCTAACATAAACTATGTTGTGCTAGCACAATGCCCAGCTTCCCCAGCAAACTGGCATGTGAGCGAATGTGGATTGACATTAAGAGTTGTACCCGACTGGGTTCTGTCCAGTGTCTGTGATCTTTGTACTGAACAAACCACATGGAAGAGCCTGTTCCCATAGAAAAGACATGTGGAAGATGTGACCTGGCTGCCCCTCCATTAGGCAAAAGGTGGCAGGTACATCCGATGGTAGAACTTGAGAAACAGGAGTGGTGGCACAATGTAGGAGAACAGATCTGCATTTGTCAGGTGTCCTGCTCTCAAAATTCACCTGCTACCTTGAGTTACAGCAGAGGATACTGGCTAACTTTTGTACATGGGACGGGGAAAGACATTTCATGCACAAAATATATAGAGCCACTCCTGAGACCAGAATGTTTCAGGAAAGATTTAGGGATTTGTGTAGTAGGCACCTTTTTATTTATTTTGGTTTTTGGCGATGTTAACGCATGGAAAGCATCTTGCAATAGCCATCTTACAGGGATTGCAGATTGGATCATAAACCGACAAGCAGGAGGTCTCTCTGCTGTTTCATCAGCATCAATAAATTTAGCAAAGAAACTCTACTTGCAGATGTTAAATGTACATCACATGGAAGCAAAAACCATAGTGAACATTCCAAGGTAGCTTTTAATGTATGTGGTAAATGGCTTGGGACCAGGATACCTAAAGGAACGCCTTTTCCCCTACATGCCCTCCCACCCCCTGAGATCAGCAACAGAAGCCCTCCTCCGGCAACCCTCTTTGAAAGCGGTCAGGAGACAGAGTACTCAGAGGAGGGCCTTCTCTCTGAAGGCACCCTGACTATGAAATGCACTCCCTAGGGAGGTCCACCTGGGGCCGTCATTGTATGTTTTTTGGTGCCAGGTCAAGACCTTTTTAGTAATTTTAATTGTGTAATGACTTATTTAATTTATTTTAAATAATGTTCAGTGTGGAATAGTTAACTTATGTTATTTTATTGAAGACTGAAATAAAGTTGTAAGCCGTCCTGAGGTGACAGTAATGGATGGCCTACCATTTTTTTAAATAAATAAATAAATAAATTTACCTCCATCTGACAGGGATCAGTAGCCCAACAAGATTTTTCAAAGATCCATAATGAGGTTAATGTCTTCAAGAATATGGTGCCAGCTATCTTTAAAAGTTGGGCAGTATCCTGCATTGCCCATGTGCTAGTGGAACCTATCACTTGTATAAAAAGAAGCTAGCAGTTCCAGGAACAACTGGAAATGAGTGGAAATGCTTCTTTCCAGAAAGGTGTAGCTCAGGCTTTTAAATTCCTTTTATCTGTTCCATTCCAGAAATAAGTCTTTCTTCTCATTTCTAGGGCTTCTTTAAGACGTTTCAAATGAACCAGGAGAGGGGTTGACTCTCTATAGAAGTGTCTGGAAGTAGCAGGCAATTTCACTAAGGATGGGTGAGATTTCATTTCAGTTTGCTTGTTACTTGGTTTTTATTTTTTTTAAAAAATAATGAATGTGAAAGAAACCAAAATTGACAGATTCATCTATCCAGCTTCAGAGATTTGAGTGCTCTTGAGTTTACAAGAGCTGAACAGGGCTCTCAAGGACAGGATGTATTGGAGGGGCATTCATTCATTCAAAGGGGCTCCATAAGTTAGAAGGGACTCAATGGCATAAAACAAGATGTGTGCCTAACCAAGTCCATAGCTAGGGATGTGGGAGAAATTAATCTCAGTTCACTTTTTATCAGAATTTACTCAGTTCACTCCTTTAGGACAACCATGTGATTTACAAATGAAAGAAAATTTCTCAATAGTATGTGCACATTTAAAAATGCATGTAATATTGTGCACTTTTGAAATATACACACACACATGCTTTAATCAGTGGAAGATGGATGTTTTCAAAGATGCATATCATTGATGGGAACACTTGCAGAAATACTCATGAAAATGTTTATGACATTTCATGCAAAACTGTGTTCATGATCTAATATAGTTGCAAGATGGAACAGGATTCAAAAGAGAATTGAAAGAACTTGGATAAACTTGAGATTTGCTTGTACACTCATCCCTTTTTGCAGCAGTCAACACGTGCTGCTAAAAATGTAGTCAGAATCACCACCCACGCACAACGTCTTAGTATGCATGCATGCTTTCCAACAACAGGTCAAGTGTCTGCACAGGTGCTAAACTTTTTTTCTCCCCAGCAAGATTTGAATTAGCCCATTCTGGCATGAGTCTAAAAGGAAGAAAAACTCTGGTCTTTCTTGTCTCTAGCTCCCTCTTAAACATTACTTATTATATGAATGTGTGCCTCCTTTTCTGGAAGGCATACTTCAGCTAGAGTAACTTTAGATATAACCCTCTGATTACACCTATTCTGGATGTTAGTGCCCCTTGTCTTCCACTGCCGACATTTCTTCTGCTTAAAGGTCACATTTTGGTGGGATACCTAAGGCTGTTTCATTGTTCCCTGCTGACATTTTGAAGCCAGGAATAAGGGAAAGACTGTAGATGCACTTTCTGGTGCATTCAGGTATTCTGATTCCAATGTTTTGCTGTGTTTCTAAATCTCACTGCAGGATTTAAAAACAAATGCAAAATAAATAATAAATCTCTGGCTCAAGCGCTAGTGTCCACAACCTTCCTAAATACAGAGGACTTGAGCATTCTGCTTCTGGAGAGCTTTTGAGGACTGAGGGTTCATAAGTGTGTTATAATCCAGGATGTGCATTGCCTTCACTTCCTCTTTAGTCTGATGACGTGCAAAACTCTGAGCAAGAAGAGGGTTCTCTTTGCTATTCCTCATTGCCTTGTCCCTATTTGCTGGTCTTGGAAGGAGGTGGGAATTGCAATTCTTTGGAACAGAAGTTTTGGTGGCCTGAATCACTTTGCAAGCTCAGAAATATGCAAACGTCCAGTCACAAATAGCATGCATATTCATATTCAGTACCCAGAGGCACAAATCATATACCTTTTGGTAAAGATAAGTGGGAATTAATTTCTTCCCCATCCTTCATAGAATTGCACTGTTGTTTCTCAGCATCAGAACTGTTGAATGTACCTAGGAAGACTAATTTGCTTTTGTCCCTTGAAAATTTCAGTGTTGAAATTGATAACTCAAATAGAAAATGTTGAGCTGTGAAATTCAAGGAAAGCTGGAGAAAGAAGAACTCTGACCAGTGCTCCAAATTAAGAACTCAGCCTTAATTTGCTTTAGAAGTAAATCCCATTAAATCTAGGGATATTTATTTTCAGGTAAACAAGCTGCAGAAGAACTTATGTAAATTAGTCACTACACTTTCCCCTCAGAGCAGTTTACATAAGTGGTGGACCACAAGCCAAACACAGAAAGTGCAAGGCTAAGCAGGAACTGTGACTTTTCACACAGAATGTGTGTGTTAGGTCCCTGTGGATTCTGAACTGGACAATACACAAAGTCTTGATCCTGACTGGCTCTTGGCCCTCTAAATAAGAGACAGACATTTGCATGGTTTCTTCAGATGACCTTAGTAAGCCTACCTGACCGTTCTTCTCAGATTTACTGTGTCCTAGCTTTAGTTAGTAAGAAAGAAGGAACTGTGGTAGGCCAGGTAAATTCATGAGCATGTCAGGAACTTTACATGTCAACAGTTGTAAGCTGGGGCTCAATAAAAGGAAAACCTTGTGCTTTTCTGCATATCTTGTCTGCCATGCTTGTAATTCATAAATACACCTCTGCTTCTATTTCAGAAGGAAGTATTTCATCAAATAGATGGAATGTTTGGTATAGGCCTTACTTTTAGAAGCACGAGGTACTGCTGAAGGGAAATTACCTGATGATGTGACCTAATCCTAACATGCCTCCAACCACAAGGAAAGCAGGATACAAGATATTTATAGCAGAATGTTAATTTTATCTTCCCCCCAAGCTCTCCCTGCAAACCATATGAGAACACATGGCTCTGTGATTGAATATCATGTAATGATGATAATTAGGTTTGCCAGCTCTCAATTTTAAGTATACTGGCCTTCTAGGAAAGTCTGGAAGGTGGACTCTGGTTGGCCAACATGGAAATTGTCAGGTGATGTTCTGAGCTTGGCCAAAACTGGTGGTAGGAAGGCTGTGTGCCCTACTTTACAGCACATAGTCCTCTATTTCAAGGTCTATGAGAGGAAGGAGCTCTGTCTAGTCCCTTTTAAAAATCAAGAACCAAAAATCAAGAAAGCTGTGTCCCCGAAGTTGTTCATAAAGAGTTAGCCTCTGAACAATCCCCACTATTGTGGAATATATTCTATTTTTATTTAATTTATAACAACTCTTTCTAAATTCGCACGCATACCAATTAACTGGGATGTACACAAGTTATGCAAATTAATGCTCTCTCTTGTCCTCTTTGGGTGATTCACATCCTCTGCTTTGGGGTTTTTTAAGTGGCCATCTTACCTGGTGGTTCCACAAGCAGGATCTACTCCCTCTCATGAGTCTTGTCAGGCTTATCTGGAGTTTTCTCCATGCCAGTTGACATGCAAAGTTCCTGCTATGCTGCCATCCAAATTTCCTGCAATACCTCTGGCATAGTGTTGCACTCAGTTCTGTAGTACATTTAAATGTTGGCTTCTAGACCAAGCTGCCTAATGTTGATTGAAGGACCAGAATTTGTTGGGCCAGTACAGGTATCACCAACAGGCAGGGACTGCTCAAGGATGCCACATGGTTACAACAGGCCTAGTTCCAGCTCCCAGGTGGGATCAATAATTTGAACAGAACTGAACAGAGTGTTTTTGATGTTTACTGGCTTTTCAGGTCACACTATTGATTTCTGCCTAGAAACCCTTGTGTAGACTGAACCATTTGCCTCTTCTTACCTTCCCATTAGTACAGAGTTAGCCTAAGAGACAGTGACTTTTTGGTGGTGGTGTCAAAATAATGAAACATCCTCCCTCATGTCTGGTTCAGTGGCTTTTAGTGCATGATATTAAATTTTCTGATGCTTTGAAAAGCACACACAGAAAGAATTTTCAAGCTGCTGTTTTAGATCATTGGTTTATAATGACTTGGAATTTTTTTATTACTTTTTGTGCTTAATTATGTACACTGTAGTGTATGATTTCTTCCAGTGTATCATCATCATAGCCACCAATAAAATAATGTAGCTAATAACTCACAGAAAATGTATACTTTCACATCTCGATAACAATTAAGATCTGAAGATACTGGTGACAGATTGGTTAATTATTCTAATAGCTAGATTAGAATGAATGAATGAATGAATGAATGAATGAATATTAACTGTTCTGATAAAGTAGATGTACAGTATATAAGGGCTACAGTGAATGCAAGACATATATCACTCCCTATTCCTTTCTAGTCTTGAAGTGGGTGAAAAAAATCTTGATTTCAACTAAGCCGACAAACAGCTAAGAACTAGCTATTTTTCAGAGAATGCAAAACTCTCTATTTCTTTGCAGAAATCACAGGCAAAATATCTACCTGGGAGAGTCAGGATGGGGCAGAATTACATCTGATCCCTGCTTTAAAGAGAATTGCAATGATCCATATTATCAACACTAATAGGCAGGTTGGAACTCAGTTATTTTTCAGATTGTGCACTTCTCTGAATTGTGCAATTCTTGGCTCAAAAAGAGTGACTATTTGGGAAAGTTGCACACAAGAATATAGAACATTGTGTACAGGAATGCATAAATCAAGGATCCTGCACATAAAGTGCACATTATGGAAGATGGCATAAGAAAACAAAAGCTGGTTTCATGATTTTTAAAAATTAAAGCATAATTTTCATATACTGATCCAGAATCAGAATGGAACAAAACTATGGCTGAACAGATATGAATAAAACTAACACGGGCCAGAAATAGATGGATTGATCCATTCCTATAAAAGGGATGCACCCACACTGTGACCATTCCTGTACTTTTCACATGACAGAGAAACGAATCTGACAAAACCCAGTTCTGAGACTATTCACTTCCCCTGTCCATCATGGCCACGTTTCTCCACCTAAAGTATAATCCATATTTGATTGCCCCTTGCAACCAGTGCTCCTGTGTGGTGAGATCAATAGTGTGGATTTCATTCCCAACCAGTTGATTGGTGGGTCTGTTGACACTCTCAAAGAGTGGGGACTAGTTGTTTCTGGTAGCTCCTCCCACTCAGGAAGTGTGGCAAGGCATGGTGCTTCAACAGCATCAGGGCTAAGGTAGGTTTCCATTGAAGCCCTCTTACTCAGCCATACCATAGCTGAGGATAAATTAGCTGGCAGCATCAGACACTTAACCTTGGTCTGCTCCCCATGGATTAATGTGAGAGGTGGGGTAGGGTGGGGTGGGAGGCAGATTATTTGCTTTGTAACCGTAGAAACTGAAAGTATTTGAAAAAGAAAGCATCCTCAGTACTGTAATTCAAGATGAGTACTGAAGAGCGAACGATCCTTCTGCGTTTGTCAAACACCTCTTTCGTCCGCCTTCCTTTTTAACTAATTTCAGAGCCTTCTTTGTGAAGCCAGAAAAAAGCAGCGGTGTCTTTAGAAAGGCACAAAATAAATCCCATTTAGCAAGTGGGTAATCGCTCAAGGTCATCTGTTCGTTGTCTTTGTCTCGACTGTTTGAATTAGTAGCTAATAATGGGGCCGAATGGTGAATGAATTATTATCCATGGGGCATATTTCAGGGAGTGTCAGGAAATATTACAGGGTAATTAAGGTTACCCAATAGCAAAGCAGAGTTACCAGCAGATGTCGAGTAATTACAGTGTTTTAAAAGTGTGGGGGTTAAACTAAGATTATAGCTTTTATATTGTCTGCCTTTAGAAGTCATATTTGGAATTTATTCAGATGTGTTTCTGCTGCCCTTTTTCCTTTTGTTCTGATTCTGTCACTTGAATTTTGACTTAAACAAAGGCTTTTACTGGCTGGGGGGAAAAAATAAACATCAGCAGATGGTATGCAGTGTCTGTATATCGAATAGAAAATGGCACGTGAGAACTTCAAAGGTTGATTGCATCTGATAAGTATCCATGGCTATTTATTTGTATTTATTTATTGTTTTAGAGTATCTAGGTCACCCTTCTGTCACAAGGCACCCAAAACAGTGTATAGATGATTTCAAAGAAAGAAAGAAATACAGACAGACAGACACTAAATAAAACAGTTCCACGATGAATATAATAGTTTCCATATTCAGCCAACAGCTTGGAAGAAACCCCTTGTTACCTTATTGCACATTATGCGAGAGGTAGTGTAATAGAATGGCTTGGACAAATAAACTGGGGAGACACCAGATCAAACCTTGCTTCTCCCTCAAACCCATCAAGTGACCTTAGGGGAAGCATTGTTTTCTCTTATCAGCCACATCAGTTGGACACTTTATGCCTGCCCCATCAGAGTGAAGCTGTGCCCACTCGTACTCTTAGGAATGGAGCCAAACTCCTACAGGCCACTGAGGAAGAAGTCTGCCTATTCCATTTCCCTGAGTGAGGGGCTGCCTCCCAGTGTGGTGAGGCTGGAGAAGGGCAGGATTATAACTCTGGCTTGAAAGCTGTAAGCTGGTTAAGGAAGGCCAACCCTAATTCCTAAAAAGGGTTACATCAGGTTTTGACTTCATGGCCACATGTAAATAAATTAAACCTTAAAACCAAATAACTTGGTGGTGCCCTTGGTACGCATACCAAGTTTCAGAAGTCTAGGTTTCACTGTCTTGATGCTACGGTCAGAGGAACAAATGGACTGATGGAAAGACATCCTCTTTGATATATAGAGTGCAATGCCCTTTGGCTTGAATTCAAAGGCCATGCATGAAACTCTCTGATGGCACAACAGGCCTTTCCCATCCTTTCACCTTCACTTCAGTGTGGGAGGCTGTAGTAAGCCAGGATAGTCAGCAGGAATGGGAAGCCACCTTGTGGAAATGCATCTCTGTTCAGCAGGACACCACTGGGTCCAAGCCAGTGTGCTTCCTCTCTGCTACCCAGGCAAGCATGTGAGGTTGGCTGGGTTCTCGCTCCAGCAGCAACCTCATTGCCTTTCTTCCTTTCTCCCCCAAATACACAACAAATGATCAGCCACTGGGTCCTGCTTACAGAAAAGAATTGGCAGGACCCCTGGCTTGAGAGAGGGGGTAGGGGAGAAGGAATTGGTGGGAACCTTACTGAGCATCACTTCTGATGCTGATCCAAGCTGTATTTCTATTCTGGGATGTGGTCTGGGCATTTTTAAACCTTTAAAATAAATTCAAACAGGGGGAAAACTCTTTTTCAATATAATTGTATTTAAGAAGAGGTGGGTGAAGTTCATCATAGAAAGTCCTTTGTTCTGAAAGAAGCAGAGTGAACTGGGTTCAAGCTTGGGCTGTCTCTAGTGAGCTTACCCTTATTGGGGTTTTCTCTTCCCTTTCTTTACAGAAGCTAGGATCAGAAATAATCTGAGTAACCATTTGTCTAGATCCTTAGCCAGCAAATGTGATTTTAGCAGATGAACCTGAGGAAACAACATAATGAACAATCATTTCTGGCATCTGGAATGTCTGGAATTAACTCAGTTGACTGGTAGTGGATGAAGCTGTTGCAAAACAGTTCTTGTGAAGGATTGATCTTGGGAAGGCTCCTGAGAAGACGATTGACAAAGAATAGGCTTTGAGAAGATGATAAGGCTGTCCATGAGGTGACAAACAGAAAAAGGAATAGGTTTGGACAGTGAAGAAGTACATGCACAAAGGAAGAGAAATTATGTTGCAACGGCAAAATGGGGAGAGGTCAACATTCTTAGATCCATCAGAATATGACCAAGTAGAGAAAAAGAAGTGTAGTTTCTGAAGTTTACTTAGAATTGCAAACTTATTGTCTGTCTATCTAACATCAACAAAAGGTGAATTAACAACAGAATAATTTCAAAATATATTTAGTGCTACATATTTTAGCTTCCACCCCCATTAGTGGCTGTGATATAAAAGAGATGTCACAAGTTGAACCTTGGAACTCAGAAGACAACAAAAACAGGTGTGAGTTGTAGAAAAATTATGAATTGACCTCCCCCATATGGGGAGGAGCCCCATGTGAGAGGAGTCAAGAGTCAAGATTTTTCAATTCATTTGTATGGGATGAGAATCCCCTGCTGAAAAATGATGGCAGGTGAGACAAAATTCATCCCTGACCCTTTTGCTGGACCTCATCCCTCTTCCAGCCATTTTCCAGGAGGATTTTTCCATCTTAATATAGCCAATGGCTTTAACAATTACATTCTCCATGATGTCCACAACGACTTGAGATCTTGCCATTCCAGATTAATGTGGGGGATTAAAATCAGGGGCAACTTCCCCACCCTTGCAGCCCAGTAAGCTCACAGTTAAGCCCAGCATCCAGGATAGATCACCCTTGCTTGGTTGGCCATAAGATCAGCAACCAGTCCTGCAAAGAATTGAGGTTTTAATTCCCTGTATCATTTGTTATCTCTTCTTCATGTCTTTGATTTCTACAGTTTGCCTTTGTGCAAAGACAGCACCACGGCTGTGCATATTTCCTGAGAAAAATAGCAACTGTGACTCCTGAAAGTAGGTAAAATACAAACAAAATAAATCTAATGTATAGGTTTATAAATCCAAGTCACATGTTATCCATTGATCAGTATGTCTCCATCCTGCTCTGTCTATTAATAATAGACACAGTACTTATCCACTCACTAGCTGCCCTGATTCTACTTTGTAGTTCGTTTCCACCACATACCAGATTTGCCCTCTGCAGTGTGTACATTCAGCTCTCCTGGCCTTTGCTTCTGTATCTAGCAGTGCTGCTGATTACATATGAAGCTTTCAGAACAGCCATCCTTTGAAGGTAATTTTTTGTGACAAGCTGGATTTGAGGTATCTCAGTGAGTAGAAAGGAAAACAAAACACACAGAATGCTTTCTACATGGAAGGGAGGTGCGCAATTCACGTTTTCAAAATTCTTTAGAAGACCATGAAAAGTCCTCGGATCCCTGTGACACAAGTGTTGCTGGATATGCACTAGTATGTATGTGTGTGTGGGGGGGTGGCGAACATTGCACAGTGAGCAATGAACCAAAAGTCCTCACAGCAAAATTTGCTGACGGCTTTCACCAGTGCATATTGTGGGAGCATTTGCTCACCGTTCAGATGTTGACTCAGGTCAGAGACACTTCCACAGAAAATGCGGCGAGTTTACACAAGCCCCCAGACAGTCTGAAGATTTGGAAGGAAGGTTGCATGAAAACACTCGAGTCATCAGAGTTAAAAATAGCTGGTGTGGTCTTGCTTTCAGTGAAAAATATAGAGCTATGTATCTAAAAGAAGAAAGACAACCCCTCAATTGGCCAGTTTCTTTGTAGTGTACACATCTTTTAACGTTTGAGAAAAATATATGGTGGGTTGAAAAAGAAAATGCACACCAATTTGGCCTTTGCTTTTGAGGATGTGATATGAAGGAGGTATCCCTTTGTTCACGAAGCTCCGGCTTGTGCCTCTGAAGTCATGGTTTTAGCCAAATAAGGGCCTGACACCTCTTTAAAGGAAAAAGTGCAGGCAACATACTACCTTGCCAATGTTGCATTCAGGAGGCATTGTGTGGATGGTTAATTCTCCTTCAAGACAATTATATGATCTCTGTCCTCTAAATCAATCACCTTTTTCTCCAGCTCTGCTACTCATTCAGAATGGGGAATTATATCCATTGTATTAGCTGTAGCCAATGCTTCTGTTTCTTCAAATTTCTCCTCCCACACCTTCATTTGATTCATCAGTTTTGCAAAAGGCATTCTGATTTTCAATTTTTATCTGATTAACCAAGGCTATTCATTTAATACTATTTATGAGAGTGTTTAATTTAATTATTTAAAAATTTAAATAAATAAGTGAAATGATTTATTAATTATTTAATAAAATAATTTAATTTATGAGAGTGTCCTGGTTCTGCTTGTGACATCTGACTGTAGCCCTCTTCAAACATTATGCCTGAATGTGTCCAAGGGACACAGGGTCAAGCGGGATGGCGCTATCTCAAAAGTCCAGCTGGCACCTCCCATCCTCTCCACTGCTAACCTTTTCACACTGAGTGAGAACGTCTGAAGTGGGGTTCTACAAGTGTTGAATTTAGGTTGATTTATTTATGATATTTCTATCCTCCATTTTTCCTTTTAAGCAACTCAAGGTGGCTTACATCATTCTCCTTCTCTCAATCCTTCTCTTCCCGGCAACAACACTGTGATGTGGGTTAGACAGAGAGTGATCGACTGGTTCAAAGGCACTCAGTGAGTTTCATGGCTGAGTAGGGACCAGAACCCAGATCTCCCAAGTCCCAGTCTGTACTCTTAACTGCTACCTCACACTGGCTTTCAAAAAAGAGGACCAAAGATGACACTCTAATGCCCACAAGCTAATTTACTTAAGTTATTGCTCCAGTTAGGCTGACCCTTGGGAATCCACTGCTGTTACCTCGACTTACCAAATGCCAAATCTTTAATCATTCCTGATCTGACCTTGCTCCTTTTCAAATCTCTCCCTCTTTGTAACTGATCTTACAGAACTGCACTTGATGTTTACATGGCTTGTTCAGAAAGTGGATTGGCTTGGCTTTGCTGATTGGTGCATACAAGGCCATCCGGCTTTTTTCCTTTCAAGGAACTCAAGGCAGCTTCCATAATTCTCCTCCTCTCACTCTTATCCTCACAGGAGCAACCCTGTGAGGTAGGATGGGCTGCCCAAAATCACCCAGTGGCTAGCCCAAAGTCACACAGTGAGCTCCATGGATGAGCGGGGGCTAGAATCCAGATCTCTTGAGTCCCAGACCCACTTTCTTAGCCACTGCACCAGTGGTCTTCAACCTTTTTACAGTTGGGGACTGGAAAAAATAGGAAAATTATTTCAGGGACCACTGAGGCAGAAATAAAAGCCTTATATTCATAATATAGTATTTTGTGTATTAGTTTTTTAATATAATACCAACAATTTTTCTAAAATAACTAGAAACTGAGCAGTAAAAATGCTAATAAAAGAATAAAATATTGAAATTAAATGTATTCGAATGCAACTGAAATTTTTAGAGAGCAATATGTAATTTAAATAAGGCTACTGTGAAATCTGCTGTTGCTTCCTTTCAAGAACACTTGATCAAAAATTTGCAATAGCAAAATACAAAGTCAATATAAATGCAATACTATGCTCATAGCAAATACAAATTCAAATACAATATCAACAGCAGAGCAATTCAAAATCAAAGTTACTTAATATGATAATATTCATAATGTTACATAATGAAATACCCACCCACTCAAACCCCCATACACACCAGCACAGACTGGCTGAAAAAACACCCTCAGCGCGATCCCGCCTCAGCATTTCCCTTCCCAGTAGAAAACACAGCAGAGAAAGGAAAAGGTCGGGTCTTTGGGGCCCTGTCCAGCTTGGTGCGGTTTGGCTCCCCACTGGCTCCTCTTGTGCTGTCTCTCCCACCCCAGCCTCCTTGGCCAAGGAAGAAGTGGGGAATCGGCAGCAAGAGCGAAGCTAGCCCTGTGCTGATCCTGGCAAGCAAGATGTCACTGCCATGTGCGTGCACTGCCACAGTTCTTTCATGGACCAGCAGTAAATGCTGGTGCACCAGTCCTGGTCTGCAGACTGGCGGTTGAAAACCACTGCACTATACCACACTGGCTGTTGCAGATCCTTAGCCTACTGAGCTTCCCACATACACACTTAGTACTTCCAGGAGGAGGAATCCTACTGCTTCTGGTTGGAAAGCATCATAAAATTATTCTGTCTTCCTTGTCTTGATTGATTTACCATGGTAATAAACAACAAGTTCGAAGAAAAGGTGAAAAAACTTGGGGAAGCCATGAGATGAAGATGGAATCAATCGGATGTATGTAACCCATAAAATTCTGTGAATGAGACAAGGTGTAGTTACCAAAGAAGCTTCATCTGGATCACTGGCTTGGTACTGAAGTCATACTCCTTCCTGATCTCTTAATTGTGATTAGGAACACAGTGATCCTAAATCAGAGCCCAATATAGTCTAAGCTAGGGATGAAGAACCCCAATCACATAAATCCATCTTTTGAGGGGTCCTGCCCTACCCTCTGGGGCTCACTAGAAAGCCCCTTTCTTCTTTTCTGGTCACATCCCCTCCTCTGCCAACCAATCAACCATTTGGTAGTTTTCCAGCCTGTCCATGCTCTCACCACCCCACACCTTATTCTAAAACATTGAAATGCATTTCCTAAGGCTTAGTTTCTGACCATAAGAGCTTTCAACTGCAAAATGTCAGAATTCTTGGTACTTCTTATGGGTCCACCCACTACCAAGATGCCATTCAAGAGCTTCTCCAAAACTGAATTAGGTCCTCATGTTGACAAAGGTCCCTCACTATAGGAAAGAGGATCCTTACTGTCTAGACTGGCTGGAACAGCTTTCCATAATTTCAGAGAAGAGACTTTCCCCACCCTAGGTGGAAATACCAGGGACTGAAAAGGAGACCCTTTGTATGTACTCTGTCACTGAGTCACAGCCTATGACTTTAGGCACTCCCTGCACATTTACAGACTTCTCTCCCCCACCCCAACTCCCTTCCTGTGCCCATTCCCTTTTCACTTTCAGAGTTAACCATAGCAGTTTAGAATGCTTACTGTAGATGATTGACAGACTGCAAGGGAAGGTCAGTAGTTACACAAAAGGAGGAGAAGGCAGTGGGAGGTTCATGAATGGCTGCAGAGCTCTTCTAGTCCCACATGAATGGTTAAAAGATTTGGCAGTGTTATGCTTTCGTACCTACACATGGATTTTACAATTATCTTGTTGCTTCCATAATAGGTCAGGAGTTGGATCCAGGATTTGCCATCTATGGATGGAAGGCCTCCACCCACAGAAGATGCCTTGGTTTAATTCTCCTGGATCCCCACTTTTTTCTTCTCCAGACACATTGTAGCTAAACTATTTAGACTTTGCTTTTGAGCAGAGAGGGGATGGTGAAGCTGTTGCATGGAAGAATGAGATTCAGCTTCCACTGGTCCCATTGCATGTTCCTGGGTCTGGATGCAATTTTTGTCTTTGCATTATTCTTTGTGACATCATCATCATGATCATCATCAAATCTGATCCATGTAGAGGAGCAGAGATGCCCATAGCCCAAGGAGCTTGTCACATTCATGTTTTCACTTGATGACCTCAGCAATTGATTTACTTTTTTTAAACAAGTGAATCTATAAGAAACCATCAAGAGGGTTGCTGCAGTTCTCTGTGGTTGGAAAGCCATTGTTTGCTTGTTCTGGTGTCCCTTGTTCTTTTCAACCTACCTTTCCAATATTTTTGTTCTTAAAAGAAGTCTCTTGCATTTCTATTTCTTTGCTTATTGCACTTGACAGCTTCCTGCTGGACCACCTCAGGATGGAATAAATAAATTATTTGTTGCAAATCTATATATAAAGAGCACACTTTAATGGAAATTGACAGTCGTGAGTGATGTCATAAATGTCTACTTCAGTGAGAAGGCTGATTCAGTGCACTGGCATTGCCCTGATTAGATTATCTTAATGCTGGAAACTCGATTCTGAAGAAGCATGGGCTAGTTGATGCTTTCATAATTTACAAATAGTGCTTAATTGTTAACGGAAGACAGAATTTTCCTCATAAATAATAAGGCCCTTGTCACTTAAGTAAGAGGGAACATTAATCAGCTGTAATAGTGGAAAGAGTTCTGCCCAAACACGTGCTTCTGACATGATATTTACTGGTATTCTTTGCTATCATTACTGCATTGATCTAACTGGAAGGTCACAAGCCATTGCTGCCCTGGCCCTGAAGATCAGAAAGAAAGTGGCTATGAGACCAAAAGCCCTTGGTTGGTTGCAACCCTAACCCTCCAGCCTCCTAAGAAGAAGGTCCTCTCAAGAAGAAGACTAGCCTAGCCCAATCCATGGGCTAAGATGGGTGAAAAGCTGCCCATCAACAGCATGGAAAAGAAGAGGGAGTGAGCACACAGGTCACCTTTTTATGGTCTTTGCCATCATGTTGAGACATGCTGCATTTCGATGTATAAGTGCTGGAAATCGTTTCTAAATTTGCATCAATACCTTCAAAACTGTGTTTATTTATTTCATTTTTATGCCTCTCAAAAGCATGCTCAGTCCTGACTGGCTTAGATGTCTCCTTTTAGGATTTTTAAAAATTATTTTGTATACAAGACTTGCATGATGATAGACACGTTTTGGCTAAATAAGGGTACAGATACAAATATATGAGATAAATTGTGATGGAAAAGCTACTCATACAGTGTATGGGCCATTTGAAGATGAAAATCCATTTTGTGGGGAAGGAGGCACCATTTCACTTATTACCCTCTCCTGCTCAGTTCTTCTTTTTGTCAGCTCCTCACACCAACCTTACTACAGTTAGTCAGACTTTACTAGTGGACAAGTGAAAGAATTGGTGGAGAAAAATGCACATATTGTACACGCACAACAGCATAACAAGACCTGGCTTTGGATCCATGGAAGAGAAATCTTCTGTAATCACAAAAAGTGGTGTGATTATTTCCAGTCCTTTGGAATGATCTTCAGTTTCATATTTACCATACCTGCACATTTTAATATCTTGTGAAAAAGGAGGGGTTTTTCCATTACTGTAAGGTGAATTTCTGCCTCTAAAAAGCACAGCAGCCTTGACCTGATAAAAAAGAGGTTAGATTACATTTGAAATTAGTTTGAAGTGTTCAATTTGTCTGTGAATCAAAAACAACGCATAAAAAATAAAGGTAAAGACAAACAACTTGGGCTTCAGTTTGTAAAGTCAGCTAAGCTAAAGTTTTGTAAATATTTCATTTCATAGAAAGTTTGAAGATTTAGAACTGCAGTCTCCTAAACCCTCTTTCTCTCTCTCAGTCCTCTGAGCAGAAAAAGCAGTGGTACTAATTCTTGCTTATTTAGTGCAAACGAAATGGGATTAGTTTTATACATAACTGGTGGTTCTCCAGTGGTTTCATTAGGTGGTGACATGTTAGAACGTTCTCTGTGCAGAAGTGCAGTAGTCAGGATGGAGACCACTTGGTATGTTTAATTTGCAGTAGACTTGCAACAGTTTTGAATTAAATTAAACAATTGTTTAAAAGAAGCAAGAGCAAAAGGATTCCCACCCCAGCCTGAATATGAAGCTATCACAATAAAGAAAGCCGAGTTGAGTCAGAAGAAACGAGGGTTGCGTTCTTGTGTGCAAGAGTTTTAAGCTCAGTTCTAATTCTGAAAACAAATCTTTGCTCTTAACCTTGAGCTCAGGAGCCATCGTGTTCCTTCCTGGGATGTCTGCCTGAAGCCACTGTTTTTCTTCTAATTCCAGTTGGAGGACCTTGAGGTTCTAATAAAAAATAAAGTCATTCCCAGAAGCCTGAAGTCTGCCCATGCTTGCCATATTTGGGTTTTTTTAAATAAAATGTTCAACAAAAAAATAGCTGAGTGCACTTCTGAAAATTCCTCTCAAATTAGTTCCTCTTTGGTTTGTAACAGAAATTGCTCAGTCTATATTTTTGCCTTTTAAAAGGAAAAAGCAAGTTAAATAAACCACCCTCAGTTAACAACTAGATTAAATTTTAAGCATTTGTTTGTTTCTCGCAGTGAATTTGAAAGACACTGTTCACATCTTGAGAGTCACATATTGACCCAATGATTAATATTGTTCTCACTGACAAGGAGCTGACAGGAAGAAAATTGATATTTTTGGAATACAATGCTGGGGGAGAGCTTTGCAAATATTCTGGAGCAATGGAAAGATGAACAAGTGGGTTCTAGAAAAAATCAAGCCAGAGCTTTCCCTAGAAGTAAAAATGACAAAACTGAGACTGTCATATTTTGAGTACATCATGAGAAAGCAAAAATCCCCGGAGAAGGCAATCTTGCTAGGGAAATTTGAAGGCAGAAGGAGAAAAAGAAGACCAAATATGAGATGGATTGACTCCATTAGGGGAACTGTACCCCTGAATTTCCAGCAGTTGAGCAGGGCTGTCATGCATAGGACATTATGAAGGGCTTTCACTCATAGGGTCTCCATAAGTCAGAGATGACTTCATGGCATATAACAACAGCACTGGCAAGGAACAGAGTAAGAAAGCAAAATGTACATTAATGGACTGCATGGAAAAAGTCTAATAAATTGGTGCAAACTTGGTATTCTAATTCATTCCTCTCTTTTCTCCAAGAGCTCAGGTGCCGCCAATGTGTAATTGTAAGAATCTGGACGTCTAAGCAAGCCAGCTTCGATAGAAATCTACATGGATTTTCTATAAGCACCTGACTTGCTGGTGCTCAAAGATCTACAACTCAATCCAACATATTGAAACTGTTACCTGCCAGAGATGCTGAATGAATATTTTGCAGAGATGAAGTACACTATCATCCTAAGCATATTTACTCAGAGGTAAGCTGCACTGAGCTCATTGTAATGAACATGCTCATCTGGTTTCTTCAGAAATTCTGTCTTTGCAAATACTGATTGAAACAGAACAACCTGGTTAAACCTGTTAATCAGAACCTAGACATTCACTAGCATTTACACTTCCCAAATTTTCCGGCAGAGTTCTCAATTTGAAAAAGCCTATCAGTATGCATGCCTTTTGAGAGAAAGTGCTTACTTACATGAAAGATTCTCTGTCTGTCTGTCTGTCCATCTCTCTCTCTCTCTCTCCCTCTCCCTCTCCCTCTCTCTCTCTCTCTCTCTCATTCTCCCTCTTACAGATTAATATGGAACCTATAAGAATGGATTTACCCATAAACATCCATAAAAATTATGTGGATTGCATATGCTGACCAAATTCGCAAAGTGTGCCTAGGATTGGAGCAGTAATGCTTATGATAGCCTTAGGATTTGCTTGGTGAAGGAAATGAGCTTACTGCCCTGGCTGGGGTTTTTCACCCATCAGGTCAATATGAGGGGGAAAGTGGGGCTAGTTGATGTCCTTTTTGTTTGTAGTGAGTCCCAAGTCCCTGCAACCAGTGCCCATATAAGTCTGGGGGGTTTTGTTTTAACAAGAACATACAAATATGCTCACAAAAATGCAGGCTATTGAGAAGCAAAGCACAGCCCAAGGATAAAGCAGTGCAAAAGAATTACTTTCACAGTAGGGGAAACATGCATTTCTGGGTGGTGAAAGGTATCTCACACTTCCAATTCTGAAAAAGAAAAAATGGGTGGGAAGCACGTGCTCGCCTACCCCTTGGTTTTGCCCAGTGGTGCAAGCAGGCTGCATGCTCCTTCCCCACTGAATAGCTTTTCACAAAGGCATAACCACACAGATCAAACTCTGGGCAAGTGGTGAACCTTAGAAGCAGCAGTTTGGATGGAAGTCACAAATCTCCAGGGGATTTGGATGCTGAATTTTAGAAACTGGAACACAAGTTAATAGTCCACTGGAGTGCGTGTATGTGTGTGTTTACTAAGCCATCTAGCCACCATATTTACACTACTTCTTTGTGAAAGGCCATACTCTTATAGAATGTGAGTTGGAGGAGATCAGGTGAACCATCTAATTCTAGAGTTAAAGCTTCTCCAACAAATGTCTGCTTAGTCTCTACTTGAATACTTCCAGTGAAGAAGACCACAATACCTGATGGAGCGCTTCACCCATATCCATACACTATGTTCATCATCTAAGGCCCTGCTTCAGGTGCCTCCTCCAAGGGAGGCTTCAAAAGGAGTAACAAGGAAGAGGAGTGTCTCAATGGTGGCCCCCTAATTGATGAGATCTGTCTGGCACCAACATTGTTATCTTTGCAGTACCATATTAAGATCTTCTTCTTCTCTCAGGCATTTGGCAGCATATGGCAAAGTCCTAGAACATTCTCATTGTCAATTGTTTAATATTTTAGTTATACATTCATAGGTTTGCATGTTTTGATCATGTCTTTTTAAGATTCTGATTTTTGTAAAGTAGCTAGAGTGCTTTGGCTATCAGGAAATACTCATATAGAAGTATAAGAAATGAAATGGATAAAGTGCCTACAAGCCCCCTCAGTCCCACTGTAACACTGTCCTTCTCATCATGAGGTTTTTCCTAATATACAACTGAAATCTGCCTTCCTGCAACAAAGGCTCTTTGCTCGAGATCCATCCTCTGGAGTAGCAGAGAACAGCTGTACCCTCTTCGGTGTGGCAGCCCTTCTGGTATTTGAAGAGTATTGTCCTTCTTCCATCAGTCTTGCTTACCAGTCTACAAATCCCCTCTTCCCTGCTGTCCAGGATCCTGAGAGTTCAGTCACAGGTGAGTTATTGGCAGGAGAAGAAGAGAACTCTGAATGCAGCATGTGTGTGATGCTGAACATACTCTGCCACCAGCATTTATCCAGTGTCACCCTGCCCAAAGCCAATGTCTGGCTTCAAGGCTTAGATTTATGCCCATAGATTGTCCCAGGGATTGTCTGCAATCCAGAGAGGCTGCAAGTGTGCAGACAATACCTTTCTATAAATAAGTGAAAAATCCACTTATTCAGCAGCCAGTATCTTCCCTGAATAACTAGATTTCCTTCAGTGAAAGGTCTTCCAAACCTATTTGCTATATTTAGAAGAAGACGCTTTGGACATTGAATCTGATGCACAAGTCAGGGAAGTTAAGGTTGCAATCCTGTGCATAGTTACCGCAGGGTCATTCTCGTTAAACTCCATCAGGCCAATTTAGATATAGTCAGTAATACGAATTACACATAGTGAGTTGTGCCAGGATAGTGATGCACATGGAAAGGAACACTATGTGACCTCACTAAATGACAACTGCAGTTGGATGCAAGTTCTTGGTTTCAGTTTTTGTGAGCTTTGGCTATTGGACAGTTTAGAAAATAAAGGCATAAATGTTCTGCTAACCTCTTGAATAAAGAAATGCATTTTACATGGGTCCACTTTTGAAAATGGCTTGGTAAGTCCAGCTATTCCATTACAGAGCTGCTAAGTTAATAGCTTGGATTAATCAAGGCTATCATGGTGCAACAGCCGTTTGTCAGCTGCACTGGCTTCCAGTCCATTTCCTGGCCCAGTTCCGAACTCTGGCATGTAATATAAAAGCCCTACAAAGCATAGGATTTGCGCACCATTATTTGGGTGGAAGGGTAAGCTGTACATCCAGTCAATGAAAACTTGAAGGATATACCCTTCCATATCTACCTTCCTGCACTCTTGGTCATCTTCAGAGGTGGCTTTACCAAACAAAATTTATGGAGAAGCTTCAGAAAGCAGGGTCTTCTCAGTCATGGCTTCATGCTTATGGGATGCTTCTCAAGGAGACTTGTCTGGTGCCCAGGTGAACATATTCCTCTCCTTTGAGGCATTTAAGCTGGATTTCATGATAGTTTGAGCACTGTTTCTGCACTAGCCTATCAGAAATGCCTAAGTAGTTATAAAGCATGGAATGGCAGTGACGGGTGAGAGAAATGTCAGTTAGATGCTTTACAACTAAAGTAATACAGACGGTCATTTAAAATGCCCATCCAGCCCCATGCAACCATTAGTACGATGGACTAAAATTGCCAATCTGTATCACTGGGACAAAAAATATAACGAATAAACATATAGAGGATAGACTCTTGTGTCCCTTTAATTTAGACCAGAGATAGGTGCATTTTTTCTTATGAAATCGATGGAAGTTTCAGGTATCATCATTTCTTTTACAATAACAAGGGGAGGAAGTAGAGAAGGTTTCTAATTTAACATAAAACAAAAATCAATAGCGTATTTATAGTATCTTCATGGGGGGGGGGAACATTATTCTATGAAACATTTGTTGTTGTACCTTCCTGTCTGCACGTGCTCTAGTTCTGTTTTGTACATCTAAGTCTTAAGTCCCTTGAGATGTTATCTGTTGTTGCAGCAACCTTGAACTAAATATTTGTAAACCTCCTTCCAAATCAAGTGTTGTCGGGTCAGGTGGAAGTGGTAAGAAGCCGTTAAATCAGTGGTTTGGAAGGTAGGACTTGTGGGTACTGATGGGAAAGAGTCGTTGGGGAAAGGCTATATCACCACACAGGAAGCAACATCAGATTTTTGAAAGTATTTTCTCCAGCTGTGGAGGAAGACCAAATTTGCATGGTAGAGCTCAAGAACCGCAAACCTCATGTGCAGAACCTCGCAGAGGGCATCCTTCCAGACAAGGCAGCATTGTGTAAATTCAGCTTGCAGAAAGCAAACGTTCCCCTTTATTGTGATCTGTTATTCTCATTGTGAAAAGAGACTGAATACCAGTTTGGGGAAGTGGAGGCAATGGCTGTTCTTTGTCATTCAGGCAAGCAATCGTATCATGCAATCCAAGAAGTTCTCTTAAAGCCAATATAGAGTCCTGTATAGAACTATTGGTGCGATTTATAAATTTAATAAATACACAAATCCTTCCATGAGTCTTGGCCCCCAGTAAGCCTGCTTAGGGTTTCCACCTTCATTGCTAACCCCCTTTGCGGTCTTGGCATTCACTGTGGCAATGCTACCCTGAATGCTACCATTCATTTGCGTTGCCTCATCCCTGAACATGCTGCCTGGCACTGGGACATGTTGGCAGTGAGGATGAACTGCCCGGACCTTGGCTCATTCCACTTTCAGGAAGCAGCAAACTTTTCTTGAGGCAAAAGATGGACTGCAAACCCCTCTGCCACTTTGTCTAGCAGGAAAAGCTCCCTACCTCCTAAAAAATAGTAGGATTTCTCCCACCATCACCACTCCATCCAGAAAAATGCCTCTGCTCATTTCATGGTGAATAACCATCCCTGTGAAAAGGGGGATTTGGGGCACAGCACAGTATTTAAGAACGCTTTAATGTTATGTCAGCACTACTGCTGTACCAGGGGGGAAAGGGCTATTTTAAGGTTTACGTTTAAGGCCAGTGGTGTGGATCTTTTCTACCCGACTGGCACTTCCCACCCCACCCCCATAATGGGGGGAAGAACCACATGATCTGCCCACACATGTTAGTGTGGGTCTTTGAGCAGCATGCTAGTGTCACTGGGGAGGCCACAGATAGGGACTTGCATGACAAAGCGGTAGCAATTTTGAGGGCACCTCTGAGATTCTACTTTCTACTAATGTTATTTCACCTGCATTTCCAATGGCTTTCTAGTTTCCAAGTGCTTTCTTCCTGCAATGTACATTGTGACATGGCTTACTTTAAACTGTAGCATAGCTTTTATTTCAATAGTTCTCAGATCAATCAGGTGGAATTGAGAAGATGCATAGTGACTGCATGTGGAAGCCCACCTTTCTCTCAAGTTCCCAAGACTTGAAAAACAAGGGACCTTCTGAAATTCTTCCAATAATAACAATGAGCAGGAGTCAACTTTATTCAGACTGTGAGTTTCCAAATGGAAATTTATGTTCTCTCAATTGCGGTGAATTTGATTGAACAAAGGCAGTCACTGCATCTTATGTCATTTTTTTAAAGGAAGATGATGGATCATTCTCCTGTCTGGGGTGGACAGTAATGGAAAGCCTTGTGAATGCACTGAAGCCATTTGGACCGGCCACAAGTGTCCTTAGTGCTGAAACAGCATGGCTGTGCCAAGCAGGAGCACCAGCTCTCACTTTCTGATGATTGATGGATAACTTTGAGCAGAAGGAGAGAGAAGTCATCCCAAAATAAATCTTCTTCCTTCCCAACTATGCTTGGTGGGGGGAATGACAACGCAAAACCTTGTACGGGCAATTAAGATTAGAAATACATTTCTGCTCCCCAGCCATCGCTCTCCAAGATTCCTGCCCTTTTGCATAATAACAGCTTGGATGAAGACTGGCGTGAGAGTTGCAGAGGGCCAAAGAAGTGGTGAAGAACCTGGTTGATGTTACAGCCTTTTGGATGCAGGGTAATTGCTCTGTCAAAGTGGTGCGATCAAGAAACTGACTTCAAGAAGTGAACTAGAAAATAGGCACTGCCTAATGTGATCACCATGAATGGGGAACTCCAAAATACACATCATAAGAGGAGGGGAAAGATTCACTGCTAGGAGAGCCTCCATGTCTTCCGAACCCTGATCTTGGAAGTGGGCTTCACTGGTGAGAAGCTCTCAGGGAGAATGGTTGAAACAAGATAACCCTCTAGGTAAAGGAAGACAGTGTCAAAATCAGAGGGGATTGAGCTTTTTGTGATGTCCCCTAACCTAATTTACTGGTTTTTGTAAAGGCTAAAAAGGTAGGTGGGATTGAAACTAGGAGGCATCAGGTGACTGGCAGAGCCTGTGGATGTGATTTAGGGCCCTCCTACCTTTTCACCCATCATTCGAACCCCTATATGATGGGAATGTTCTACTTTCCTCCCCATTGTGCTGCCTGCTGTTCCTGGAACCAAACCAGCTCACCATCCACTCTGATTGGGACAGTCCTGTGCTTAAACACAGCTCTGCTTTGATGTCACATATACTTTGACTATCCAAGTGAAGAGCCAGGTTGTTGTTATTGTTGTCTATAATTTAATGTTAATTTAAACAAACATTCATATCCATCCTTCCTGACAACCAGCTCAGGATGGCTGATAATGCTCCTTAGATGAAGCTCTCTATTGCTTCCTTGGGTCACCTGATCCTTGCTGAGTCAGTAGTCACAATACCAAGGTCACCTCTATCTATCTGTAGCTGTAGAGAAAGACAGAGCAGGCCGGTAGCGCTCTCTCTCTCTCTCTCTCTCTCTCTCTCTCTCTCTCTCTCTCTGTCTCTCTCTCCTGGTACACTGGTAAGGTGGTGTGAGAATAAAGGTACTTTGGGGGTCAATCTGCTAGCCTGTGACCACTAGTGCATTATACATAAACTTGCATAGGCACATGGAAGCCAACAAACTGGTTCGCTTTGGTGAAGTTTGCTTGGTGTGTTAATGTAACTCATTGCTGTCTTATGTGCGAAAGACTTGTAACTGTGGAGTGGCAAATTGCTCTTGAAAAGAGCACAGTTCAAAGACTGGCTGATACACAGTCCTGCCACATACCAGCTGTTCTGAATTGCCGAACAATGCACTCAGGGTTCAAGCATCAAGGACTTGGGTAAGTTCCGGAAGATACCAATGGGTTGAAAGGTGATCTCTTATAAAGAAATATAACATTCAGTTTTAACAGTCGGTTCACCCTGCATCACTGCCTTGGGATGCTTGATTTTATTTCAGGTTTTCCCATTGTCTAGGTATTGCTAGAAGTGAAGAAAGACAGGGCTATGCTTGGCAAATGGCAGGTAATTCTTCCTTGAGGCTTATCCACGATGTCATTTGAGCAACAAGGAAAATTCCTGGTTTAGGGCATGAAACCTGCCCTGCCTCAGTTAAATCATGCTGTAGGTAAGCCTTTCTGGAGCAGTACTGTCCAAATATTTGAGACTACAACTCCCACTTGCCCCAGACACTATAACCAATGGCCAGGAATTCTAGGGAATGTTGTTCAAAATATCTGAAGGGCATCAGGTTGTGGAAAACTGTTCAAGGACTCCCTTTTCCCACTTGAAGTAAAATAAAGTAAGAGAAATCTACAGTGGATTCATATGAGCATTGTACTGGCCTTTCCCAATTCACCTCTCTCTCTCTCTCTCTCTCTCTCTCTCTCAGTTTCTGAAATGTTATGAAAAATCTAGTCATAGAAAAAAAATTAAAACCCCAAAAGAAAGTATCAATTTCCTCCATAGGCTAGAGCATGGAAATGCACGTTTTGAATGAATTTGCACAATTGCAAATGAACACACATTCCAATAATTGAAGAAAATCCAATTCTATCAATGAGAGGACAATGGAACAGAAGGTGCTCGACAATCTGTGTAATGCAGATGGAACTAAGATAGTACAGTCTTCATTTGGATGAAGGAAAATCTAATGAAGACTCATTGGAAACACAATCAAACCAGAACAGCCAGTTTTGGATTAACAATGAATATTGCAGAATAGACTTTCCCGTTGGCATGCACATAGTTACACAAATCTTGTTTTTAGCCTTCCCTTGCTTGTTACATTGGAAGCCTCCTAACCCCAGCCAAGTACAGTGCTGCCCAGGAACGTCTCTGTAATGTCTGAAGTACTGAGAACAGAACTTCTCTGAACATAAAAAGTGTGCCTTTTTGTTTATGACATTTCCTTAGAAATCTGTACCCTTCTTTTCTTTTTGTAGAATTTCATACTGGTTCTTCCTTCACTTCTGCTGGTTACAACAACACCCCACAAATCTGGGTTTTTAGGCAAAACAGCTAACCAGAAATACTGCACTATGCACAATAGGGCTGAAATAGGATTCTAACTCTTATAAGAATCAATTTTTCAAAAAGGAATGTTGTTGCGGCTGCATTTGTATATCATCTCTTTTCTAAAGAATTGAACGTGGGGTACATAGGATTGTTCCACTTTTAGGCCCTTCAAATTCTCCTCTGAAGGTTTTGAGAAAGAGGTGGAGATAAAGAGGGTAACTCCATCCTCCTGATTTAGAAAGTGAGTAAAACTGGAGGGTGCTTTGAGGATGGGATGTGGTGGCAAATTTTTTAGCCCTGATATTGATCTGAAAGGTCAGGTAGCTTGAAAAGAGGAAGATTTAAAAAGCCAGATCTCCTTTGAGTTCCAGGAGTTCGCTTCTCCACCAAGCTTGGAGAAACTCCCATGATACTCCTAGACGTGATGTAGGAAGATCAGCTATTCCAGCCTAATTGATATGAAAGGCTATGGTTCTGTAAGAACCGTAAGGAACAGAAATGCCTTTGTGTTGACGTTCTGGACTTTTGCACACTTACCCTGTGCATATTGATTCAGAATAGGTCCCACTGAGTGAGGGAGTTTTCTGAGCACGTGTGCAAGCAGTGCCAAGATCTCTCCTGCTTCAGTTCTTCTTGTAATATTTCGTTACAGTGTGAACACGTCATACTGGATTTAGGGGGAGGATTGTGGTGATGGGTGGTATGGCTAGATAGGAGTACTTTACCTTGATTCAGGTGACCTTCCCTTTCCTAGCTGGTTGATCCTAGGAGGGGGTCTTCTCCTTCCGTATCCCTCTTGAGTTAAATAACCGCCCCATTACAAAGATATCTGCATTAACAGTAGTGGGTGATCTATATAGCATGTGTGGCTTTGTGGTGATTCAGTGCATTGCCTCATTAATTAGAGCCCTGCTTATCCTGTTGGGAGTCAAGAAGTAGGGTATGCTAAGAAAAGAATATTCAAGGATCTCATGAAAGACTGTTATAAGGCACTGCCAGGATAGGCAGTACTGGACAAACAGTCGGATTTGAATGCTAATGAATTCTTCCGTGTTAAGGAAGGCTTGGTTGCAGTATGATGGAAGCAATGTAAATTGATGAACACCAATGATAAACACAAAAGACAGTTGATTTATTAAGGCACTCAGCAGACTGGAAGAATGGCTTCTTGGCAAGGCTGATGCTGCTGTAGAGTCACTGATCTTCTGGTCTTGCGGAACGACCCATAAGAAAAGAATCAGATGACACAGATTCCAGAGAAAATGCATGTCACAACACACATGGGCTGGGCTTAGTTCAGTTGCTCATGAATCTGTTTCTATTATGAAGTTGGGCAAATTGGTGGGATGGGGCTGATGGGAGTTGTAGCCCCAAATAGCTGGAGAGCAGCAGGGAGGGTTGTTTTAAAACATGAAAAGCTAATATAGCAATTAAATATGCTGGTGTATAGAGATATTGAATTTCAGTGGATTTAATTAACTGAAATTGATTCATTCATTCATTAAATGAATGAATGAATGAATGAATGAATGAATGAATTCATTTCTACATTCAACAATAGAAATGAATGTACAATCATTCATTCTGGAGCTTTATGGTGGTGACAAAGTTTCTGGTAGTGACTGACTGAGCTGGTTAAATGAATCAGAGGGCTTCAGCACACTGGACTTTCTGAGGAACCTCTAGCTGAAATTACCTAAGGGACTCAGAGCTCCAAGAAGGGAAAGAGCAGGCAGAGGATGGGCAGAAGAAGCAGGGCACTATGAGCAGGATCTAGAGGGACAAGAAGATCCAGGTTCCAAACTGGGAAGGATCCAGAGGAATAAGAAGAGGGGGTCAGAGTGTGCCACTCTGGAAGATCAAACTAATCCTAACCCTCTCCACTCCCAGAATTCCCGTCCAGCAGGGCCTTTGACTGAGAATGCTGGGTGTTGCGGTTCAAACATGTCTGAAATGCCCAAGGTTGGGGGAGGCTGCTCTTTCCAAAGAGCATCTCTCATCCTCTTTCCAAAGACAAAGGACGCAAAGATTTAGCCAGATAATAAAAACTCTTTCCAATATATTGGCAGTTAACCCAGATGCTGGCCCAATGGAGATATTTCAATGCTTTTTCAACACACTGTGTTTTGCAGTGGAATTAAAGAAGAAAGAATTGTCTGACTTCCAGTTTGTCTGGATTTCATTTAAACCCATCATTTTAAAGCTATGGATGAAAAGCTTATTTTTTCCTCCAATTCCAAAGAAAAGTGAAATCATATGTAGATAACAATACAGACTGAAAGGAGAAGCCTTTCCTGTATAGATGCCATTTTTTTCATATACGCCCAAAGTAGGTGTGTCATCTGCACTGTTTTGTTCTAGGGTGACAGAGTGAGTGAGCAAGCATCAGTTTAACACAAAATAAATTAAACTCCTGTCAAAACAATATAAGATATACAGTTCTGCTGGAACTGTTTGTCCAATAGCATTTTCTTTCCTGACAGAAATCTCCTAACTTCAATGATGGAACGTCTGTACTGGCAATTGGCGTTCTCTTGATCACAGCAGGCAACCTGGGAGGGCTTTTAGGGGTCTCATGTTGGATCCCAGACTGCCTGACTGTGTAAAACTAGCTTACCATAGGAAAGTATGAGTTGAGAAACTGCTCAGGTACCTTACTGCCTTCTTTTGAGAAGAGTTTGCATTTTATATTGCATCAGCCACCTCTCCTAATGAAATGAACATTGCAAATGGTTGTGTGTTTCAAAGAAACACAGAAAGGGGCCAGAAAGTCAGGTGGAGAATTAAAAAACCCCACATGCATGTTTTCTAAAACAATTGTGGGCCTTTCTTTCCTGTGTTATGCATAAGACTATCATCATTTAGAACAGGGGTCCTCAAACTTTTTGAACAGGGGGCCAGTTGAAAGATGCCGGTGGTGGGCACACACGGCGAGGTGGCGGGAGGCGCGCGGGGTGAGGCACCAGCTGGCTGGCGAGGAGATTGTTTTCTCCAAGCGAGTCCAAAACGATCTCCGAGCGAGCAAGCCGCATGCCTGTGCACCCGCATGGCGAGTGCAAAAGCTATGGGGCAGGCCGGTTAAATGGGCATGGTGGGCTGGATCCAGCCTGTGGGCTGTAGTTTGTGGACCCATGATTTAGATGGAAAAGATCAGTAATAAAATGCTTATCAATGAAACCTCAGATAACATGGCATTGAAAAAAGAGTTACTCAAAATGTAGGTAACAAATTTTGGGGGTCCTGGTAAGGCAACAGCACCTGCTAGTAACACAGAACAGTATAAATCAAAGAGGTCTTTTATTATAGCAAATCCCATGGCATAAGTTTATTTCTTGCAAACTTCAGAAAGCACATAGATGATTGCATTGTTCTATAGGCCCTTGAAAGAGTTCCACATCAAGGCAGGAGACTAGAATGTCTCTTAGACAGCAAATGCTCCAACTTTCCACACCCAGGTCAGTGAGCAAAGCCAATTTCAGCTGTTCCTAGGACAAGGGAAGGACTGAAGCCAACTGCTCCTGCAACAAGGGAAGCAATACTGAGAAAAGCTCTAATTTGCTCATAGATATCTGACCCAGCTTTGTTAGATTCCCCATGGTTCTCTGAGTCTTGATCTGAGCAACTTCTAGCTGTGCCTCTAACAGGAAAAGTCTGAGCTGTATAGCTCATGAGACAAGGAGAGACACTCTAGAAGAGGAACTGTGCACCCCGTCAGAGGTCAAGAGCAACCCTTCCACTTAGGTTGGACCCTCTGTGTACTGTGAGTCCAGGTCTCTTGACAACAAGGGTTCAAATCAAGATTGGACTTGAGTCTAAAGTACATCCCCACCTGAATCTCTCTCTGTCTGAAGCTCCCACTTTTGGGAACTACTTGCTGCATGGGTTGAAGCCCAGGAAAGTCCAGACGTTGGATCTGAATTCGTATATGACAACACAAACTCCATATCCCACAAAGATGTGCAGTCCTTTGAGGCCAATGAGAAGAAAATACAAATTGGGTAGAACCCATGTTCAGCATGTCCCTACAAGCTCAGGCCAATTTCGATTCATACAGCAAATTCATATAATGAAGTTCTTAGCAAAGGCTCTGAAGGCAATGCGAAGGGAAAGTGTGTCCATGCCTTCTCTCCTCCCAAACCAGTAATTAACAAGGAAGCTGGCCTATCCACAAGGTGTCTTCTACCCTTCAGGGGCAAGGCTGCAACCTGAGCAACACTTGTGCATACGACCCCCTCCTTCCCTGTGAGGTTCTCAGAGAAGCCCGCCAGCTTACGTTTCTGCAAGGCTGAACTTGCAGCTGGACAGGGAAGATGACTCATCCCTGCTTTCCCCTGAGAACTTTGACAGAGATAAGCTCCCAGTCATCTTGGCATTTCACAAACTGACTCAGCCCCAAAGGCTTCCAGACTCCATCCGATCAGACTCTGAGTCTGAAGTAGAAGGCCCACTGCATTAGGGATGTGAGAGGAATCTGCACTGGGGGTGGGAATCTGTCATAGTCCCATAGAGCCTGAGATTCTGGCCTGCTTTCTTGTGGCTGCAAGTCTGGCTTGGTGCTGAGCATGCCAAGTGTCCGCACAGGTTTCTGCCAGGGCTTGGGCCCCACATGAGCCCTGCCCATGCTGCTCCTGCTGTGGAAGAAGATTGCCAGTTGTGCAATCAGTATCCCATGAGTTTTTGTGGACCTCTTAAGCAAAGGCTGAGTATGAGAACAAGTCCAATAGACAGCAGAAGGCTGGATTCCAAGAAGATAATTGCAATCTTACACTGCATTATTGATGTTCGACATACACTTAGCATCAGGGTTCGACATACACTTAGCATGCAAGTTTCCAAAGTCTTAGTAACTGTTGCTTCGCATTTAATCGGGATCGTTAAGGCTGTACTTATGCCTGCTAATAGGGAGTGAATGATGAAACATGACATTTATCACCAGAATATTGTACGGTAGCTTAACATAAGCACATTATGTTGCTAAAATATATCCTATCAATCCATTAGGAGTTCGGTCTTTTCACACTGCAATGCAAAGGGTGGATCAGACTGTAGCTATTATTTGGGAATCAGACAATTGCACCACATGTTACAGATCAGTTCAAAAACCATATCAAAATATTTTTCCAAATTTGCATTTTAACATAAAATATTTTTAGGACATGCTCCTAAATGAGTTCATGGCTGGCCAGGGCATGCTGGGAGCTGTAGGATTTTTTTCTGTCCAAACAGGATTGTGCTTTAAATGTTGGCTCAGCAGCAAAGGTTGTCTTAAAATCATGTTGAACAGCCAGCATGGGGTTGATGGGAGTTTTCATCCTCAGGAGAGCACCAGCTGAGGAAGGCAGAGGTGGATCATGAAGTTTTTCCTTCTCAAGTTATTTGTGACATTGCCTTGCATCAATTTCTGCTTTTTAGCAATGGGCACAGCTGTTCCAGAATTTGAATGAATTGCTGCTTCAAAATAAGAACAGGAATCAGCAACTTTAAGTATTGATACTTACAATATCTAAATGAAAAGTTTTTAGTTGTTGTGTCTAGCTGTCCTTTCTACTCCACCAGTAACTCCAGCTGAAATTCATGGGCACGATATATTTCCTTCCATATGAACAGCTGAATGCACAAAAGTTCCTATGTAGCTCAGTTCCAATGCCCCTTTCCCTGCTCACACTTGGGTGGGTGTGCAGAGTGTGCCATGTCTCTGGCCTGCACCTGGAAGGTACAATTGTATAGCCAAATGTTCCTATCCATGCACTCTGCTCATGCTCTGAGAATGGGTGACATGTACACAAAGAACATGGCCCCTGGATCACTCTATAGCACCTGCACTTGGACTGCTTTCCCAAATACCAGCCAAGCACAATGCTTTAGCAGTATGACCAGAAATGTTTTCCATAAAACTGAGTAATTTTGGTACTTAGATTCCTTATATTTTACTTCCAGGAAGAGCAGCCTGTGGCCCTCCAGATGTTCTGGGTTACAACTCAGAAAGCCAGTATGGTGTGGTAGGAGCATCGGACTGGAACTCAGGAGATGCAAGTTCTAGTCCCACTTGGCCATGATGTATGCTGGGTGCTTTTGGGCTAGCCACTGATTCTCAATCTAATCTACCTTACAAGGTTGTTGTGAGGATAGAATGGAGAGCAGGGGCTGCCTTGGGTTCCTTGAAAGAAGAAAAGGACTGGATATAAATGGGATGGGGAGGGGGAGGGGGAGGAGAAGTCCCACCAGTCCTAGCCAGCATAGCCACTCCCAAGGATTTTTGAGAGATAACTGTGGACAAAAACATCTGGTTGCCCACCTCTTCTTTACCACTTGATAGTAGTACATGCTATAACAGAACACAGCATTTTCTCCAGAACTGCTCCCTCATAATGCAGGATGAAAGTTGGTGATTTAATTGTTCATAATGGAGCTACCCAAATTGACTTCATCCGGCTGCTGTATTGCTCAGTGGCTGGCAATATAGTTTTATTATACACTGAATGGATATTTGAATTTTATTAAGCAAATTATCTATTTGAGACAGAAAGACTTGTTTTTAAAGAGCCAGAACTGATGCGACGAATATGGCTCTCCAGGTGCTGTTAGCATCTGAGAGCCAAATAATGGCTCCAGTGACATCACAATTAAATATGAATGTTGGAAGGTTTTGTCTGTGATGTGAAGAAAAGTGCAATGAAACCCATGAGACTGTTATACGTCATGGGAGAGCAGCCATGTTTGTTTGGGGCAGTTACAGTGGGTCACTGGAGAACAACTGGTTCATGGCATCAGTGGTGGCAGATGTTGTTAAGTGTTCCAACCACAACTGGGCAGTAGGAGAGCCCATACGCAGATGATTCCATCAAGAAGGCTGGTAACCTGCTCACTTGTGCAAATGTTCTTGGAAGATGCTGATAACTGGTGTTTCCCATAAATATAGCTTTCCAGTTAATTGCTTTCCAGTCTACTTCCTCCAGCTATAGGAAACTGCAGTGCGGGTTTAACCCAGACTTTCTGTTCATGTGGGGTGATGCTGAGGACCACCAGACCTGTCAGTGTCCCACATGAACAGTGTGCATGGAGCATTCCTCTGTGTGTACCACAAAACAGGTATGTCTTGTAGGGTTATGATGGACCCTTTCAGAATCTGTCCCTCTAGCATCTGTGGACATCCTCTCCAGCTTGGACTTGTCCTACAAAGTAAGCTGGACCAAGGAATGTCTGCCAACCATTGTGGACCCCTGGTTGCACAACCAGCAACCTTTCCTGTCAGGAGTACCCCCCCACACACACACCCAAAGAGTGGCAAACCAAGCACCATTCCCAGCAGCCAACCTTCTTTGGCACCTTGTACAGTCAGGAGCAGCTGCACCAAGCATGGAAGAGGCACGGCTTGTGGCATGCAGGGGTCTCAGTTCCCAGTGAGTGACTGGAGTCTGGGGAAGCTGAGCCCAGGGAATCTGATGGATTCCAACCCCAAACAGATTCCATGCGACATCCCTATCTCTATGTGTAGGCCATGGAATGTGTCTTCGATCTTTGACAAGATCCCAGGGTCCATGGGAGAGCCAGTGTGGCATAATGGTTAGAATGCTGGGCCAGCACTCAGGAGATTTGGGTTCTAGTTCCAGCTTTCTGGATGACTTTGGCCCATCGCTGACTCTCAGCCTGACCTACATCACAGGGTTGCTGTTCTGAGAGCAAAATGGAGAAGAAGAGGGAGCCAACCGGGGTTCCTGGCAGGAAAAAGGTGTGACATGAATACAATAATGAAATAAGGGCAGATGTTGAAGAGGCCGCAGCAGACAAATCAAGATGGAAAGTATATCCTAGAGGTCAAAAGCTTGAAAAGCTGTGGCTATGCACAATCAAGGTTTTCTGAAAACGATCATCCTAGGTATACTTCCTGAGATGAATAATAGCCTTCACTAGGTGAGCAGTTGCAGGCTGTGTCTCTTGATGATAAGCAAAACAATTTAAGGCTGGCACAGTAGAAAATGGCATTGTCAGTGGGGTACATTAAATTACTTAACAGCCAGTTTCCATCTTTAATTCTTACTGTCATTTCGGCTACATTAAATTATGCACCAGATAGTTTCCATCTTTGATTCCTACTGCTTCCCTAAAATGAGGGTTAGAGAATCAAAATGATATGAATTCACTGCATGTGATCAGAAACCATTAGACTGTGTTTTTACTTGATTATATGGAACAGAAATTCAAATTCAGATAGTTCCAACTCTTACAAATTTTTGGTTAGACCTTGTAGAAGTTGGTGTATATATGACACAAGTGTAAATATATCTTTGCACAAATGCGTTGTCAAGCACTCCACTGGAATTTTCTGAAGGGGAGGTGATGTGTCCATACCACCCCTAAGCACACCTTAGAATGTGCAGCCCTAGTTGTATCAGCAATAATTAGGGTAGCCAGACCAGCTAAAACAATGCCCGGACAACTGGAAACATTAATTGGGGTAGCAATAGTTCTCTTCAATTGTATGACCATTGCAACATTAGATTTCTCCAAGATCTACCTTGTTGGCACTCATCTAGACAGAAGCCTATTGTCCTTGTAGGGAGAGTAGGTTTTTATGCAAGAGTTCATTCATGGCGGCAACCACAATAAGGGATTTCAAGAACCATGGGAAAAGGAGGAGGGGCAGCTTGTTCTCTTTCTTCAATCATTTCAGGTGACATCTGGTGGACCAACCTGAGGTTCTTCCTCTCCTTGCCTGATTCCACCTTTTCTACCCAGTGCTCAGAATTGGGCAAGGAAAGGCCAGACAATCGTCCATGGTATCCACAAGTATCATCCTTGCCACATCACCAATTTGGGCAAATTCTAAACATGGTAGCATTCTGCAATGGCACTTAAGGGTCCCAATTCAGAAAGGTAAGGAGGCCATCCACACTCCGACCCCATGTGCCCCCACCACCTGCTAATTAAACCACTAAATCCTCGCAGGTCCAGACGGACTGCTTGAGTATGCTGGGAAGGTCAAGTTTTGGGCAGGGTCATCGCCACAGGGACACAAGTGGAGAAAATCAGATGAAAGAGTGGGGGAGTGAGAGTGGAAGAACCATGCCCTCCATGACTTCTAAAACAATAGATGAAGACCAGCCAGCAGAAAAGATTAATGGGATTGGCTTTTCCATAATCTGGGCAATGTTCCTGTCTGCATCCCCTTAGATGGAGGTATGTGGATTGAGTTGTTAAGTAGACTGCATAGTTCTTATTCATTTACTGATTTCCATTTATGCCAAGATACAAGGACTTTGCCATTGTAGTATTCTTTCGAAGATAGCATATTTCTTTGAAAGTATTGTCAATTATATTGACTGTATTTACTTAGCAACTTCTAATATAGCATTTTTTTCTTCCATTGTTCTGAGCAGTTTTCTTCCAGTAAACCAAAAATTAATAAGCTTTCAGTTGCCCTCACTGTAACACATTTTTAAAACATGCAGTGTGTTTTATGTTTGTAATTTAATCACCATTTCTAATACAAGACGGTTGGGGTAAATATAGATTTCTGAAAAGGTGTGGAAAGTGGTACTGTTGATTGATCTGATAAATGTTATTTCCAATGCAGTTTCACATTGAATTAGGACTTGTTGAATATGTGCTCAGAACTGAGTCAGCTCTTTTGCTTTAATGCTGATTGTACTTCTCCTAGAACTGCAGCTGGAGCATGTTGAACACCTACCTTAATCTTTTTTCCAAAAAAATATCTGTGAGTTTGAACATTAACAAGAGACAAAATTATTGCCTCACTTTTATTAACTGCACCCAAGGAGAATTAAGAGGGTGTGCTGGCAGGCAGCTTTTTTAAACCTGACATTTTTCATTCCATTTACCTCAAATGTTCTATTATGTTTGAAATGTTCGTCATACTGTGAGGACACATTTTTAATCTGGTTGCCTTCATAATTTTTGACAGGGTGCCTTAATAAATGCAATTGAAATACAATTCACTGGAAGGCAAAGGGAAACAAAGCATATCCCTCAATCCCTGAGAAATCCCAACAAAACTCAGAGAAGGCTAGGGAGACTTCTCTTTTGGTCCTACAGCACCCTGTGATAACAAAGCCGTGTTCAAGAGAGGATGCCCAAACTGCTACCTTTACCACAAACTACAGCCTATTCTGACAATGCAGTTGGATGTGATGTCAATACACAGACAACCTGTAAGCCCAACTCACACGATTTGTGACTCACTGATATGAATACAGCATGCCAGTCATCTAAGGTAAGGGCAGCATCCCATGATGCCATGCACCAGCCCTTCATAAGGTAACCAGAAGACATGGAAACCTTTGCTTCCAGGATGGGGCAAATCAGCTGGGCTAGCAGAATGGAGTTCCACTGTCCTAAACAGCTCCACTCATTCCAGGGATTTCCCCCCCAGAGCAATGATTTGTGCTATTTGGGTAACAGAACTGGTAGAGGTGCAGTGGCTGAAAATTCAAATGTTTGTCCATGTTGGTAAAAAAGTTATACCAGAGGACAAGCAAGTCATTAGTGCTTTTTTGGCATTCCACGATATACCACCTCAAGGGATGCATTAATAGTATGACACTACCTGTATGGACCAGTGAGGAGAATTGTAGAGCTCACTATTCCTGGGGTAGAAATGAAAGATATTTTCCCAAGCAACATCATCTGCAGAACTGCTTAGATGACCAATCTTTTTTAGGGTTCCCAGAATATAGTTGGGAATCCTCTCTCTCATTCTCTCACACTCACTCACTCTCTCTCTCTCTCTCTCTACACACACACACACACACACAGTATTTAGTGGCATATAAGTCCACTAAATTATATATATATATATATATATATATATATATATATATAGAGAGAGAGAGAGAGAGAGAGAGAGAGAGAGAGAGAGAGAGAATTTACATGATCTGAGAGCAACTGTCAAAGATAGAACATTTTGGAATGCCTTCATTTATAGGTGCATCATAAGATAAAGATAATTTGATGGAATGCACAAATAAGAAATATATATCATTTGTTTAACCAGTTTGTAATCCTCCTGACTATATCTAAATGGCTTGTTCAAGCAATTTACAACTTAAAAGTTTCAAATACAAAAAGTACATAGTTAACCTCAACCACATGGCTATTCAGAAACCCTGAGGAAAGATGACTGAGGGGAGATACAATAGCACTTTTCAAACATGTGAAAGGTTGTCACCCAGAGGAGGGCCAGGCTCTCTCCTCAATCATGCCAGAGTACAAGACACAGAACAATGGGCTAAAGTTACAGGAAGCCAGATTCCAGCTAGACATCAGGAAGAACTTCCTAATTGTTAGAGCAGTATGGCCATGGAACCAATGGCCTAGGAAGATGGTTGGAGCTCCCACACTGCAGGCATTCAACAGGAAGTTGGACAGCCATCTCTCGGGAATGATTCAACTTGGACAATCCAGAATGATTTAATGAGGAGTCCTGCACTGAGCAGGTGGCTGGACTTGAAGGTCTTGTAGGCCCCTTCCAACACTACTATTCTATCATTCTAGAAGCAAGTTCCATTGTTTTTAGGGCAGTTGTGCAAATGTGTATAGGACTGCAGCTTTAAGCATTTAAAAACAGATTACAAAATATATCAAAACATTTGCAAAATGTTAAACCATGTAAACAAGCAAGCAATAATACTTTCGATTTAAAAACTTAAATTCAGAGAGCCAACATTAAGAGCATGAGAAGAGCCCTGCTGGATCAAACATCTGCTTGATCAAACCAAGGGATCCTCTGATCCAGCATCCCATTCACACAGTGGCCTATCAGCTGTCCATGGAATCCCACAAGCAGGATGGGAAAGCAACAGCACCCTCCAACCCATGTTCCCCAGAAACTGGTGCACAAAGGCCCACTACTTCTGAAACCAGAATCACTTGGCTGGGCTACAGAAGGTCTGGGTGGAATGATGGGGCTGCAGCGAGCGCTTAAAGAATGCCCCAGTTGGTGCCTCCCAAACATCATGGGGAACAAGTTCTATTTAGTGGGTGCCACAACCAGTGCTAGGCAGCAGAAAGCCGGGAAACATTATGCTGTTCTAGGGTCCACTGAAGGAGAGAGTTATACATTTAATAATACATTCTTTTGATGTCTCTGTCTCACTTGTTTTACAGATGTGAGAAATTAGTGGGAGAATCATGTGGTTATGCTTCATGGCTACTCCATCATTTAGCATTCTGTCTTGTTGGCCAACGATGTAGAGAGAGCGGCTAGGTTCACATAGTGTGTCGTGTCTTGGCTGGCTGTGAGTCATATTTCTTTCAGAGAAGTTTGTCGTGTCTTCAGCGTCTGCACATGGCTAACAAACTAGGCTGCCAGGTCGGGACAGCACGGCAAGTCACTCTGAATAAACTGGCTTGCAGCCCACTATGGCATATTGCGTTGTGTGAACACAGGTACTAACCTTTAATTTCTAAAACAGCCTTTATGCAAATGAACGTGGTTTAAAGCTTGACTCAAGAAAGGTAATTATAAGTAAATGCTAAGAATAAAGAAGTACCTTCCTAGGGCAATTAAGATGAGAAGCACACAAAAGTGAAATGTGTACATTTTTTTAAAAGAAAGCTGTGAACATGAGGGTGGGGAAGAAAACTTACCTTTGCTAGTTTGTTTGTTTGTTCTGGTTACTGTAGTGTGTGCACCATAAGTTGTTTGTGACTGAAATAAAGTGAGGTGGTATAGAGACCAGTTCTGATCAGATGAGTGGAAATGTCAGATCTTAGAAGACACTTCCCTGCCAAAAAATTTGTGTTAGACTGGCATGAACATGGTATTTCAAGCAGACTTGTCAGTCAGAGGAAATGGTGTGAACTGGGCCTGCAGCCACAAAGTTGAATATGTGTCTTTGGTTTGCTTCTTGATCAAGAAACAAACCTGAAAGGCACCGATGCTTCTGAAAATGTGCCACCTTGATTTTGTGATGGTCACCTGGGCATTGTCTGGAATGAACTAAACAATGCCTCTGTTGCTTTGTCAGGTTCTAGGTCTGAAATAAAAGCAAGCAGCATCCACTCTTGCATCTCCTGTTCACGTCTCCTTTCTGAGAGGCTGAGCATCAACAACTGAGTTTTCAGAGCAATTCAGGTCACTGAAACCATAATATTGGCATTAGGCTGCCGAATGCATAAAACAAGCTATCACCATTCTGAGACCCCTTAATTCATAGATTGCTACCTGCTCAGACAAATGTCAGGGCTCCATTCTGGCTGGCCGTTGAATTTCTTGGAACCATTCTGGACTTCGCGTCCTCAGTGTTGTGTTCTTTTCTCGATGACTTAGAAGCTCCAGTTTTAGTATTCATCTCGAGACTTGCATGTTGACTGAACAGAGTTTGATGCATGTCTGGAAAATTTGCGTTTTGCTCACACAGGGGATGATTCAAGTGTACAGCTGTCACAAAGGGTATTTGGGATCTGACTCATGAATTAACTGTCTGTTGCTGAGTTCTTGCAATAACAGCCAATTAAAAACACAAAAGAGAACTGGCCTTGGATGATGGGAGCAGAGTCACAAAGTCATGTAACATCCAAACATTGCAGTGTCCTTCCATGAAAAGGGATTTTTAAAAGTGCATGCATTGTGGAGAGGCTATAAGAATAATAAGATTTAATGGGGTTTCTGACATCTACACCAGATTGTATCGTAACAATTGGTACAGTCTATGCAAATTAGTGAGGGCACAAACATTTGGAATCAGGAATGCATTTTTATAAACCTATTTAGGAATGAAAAAAGGCGCTTTATATTGAGTCAGAGCAATGGACTTGCAGAATCCTAAAGGACCAAGGGTGTAACTGTATGCATGTTTAGAAAGAAAAGTCCCAAATTCTGGGAGTTTCTTATCTAAATATGCACAGGTTTGCAACATAAATTTGTTAACCTTTAGTCTTTGGAGTCAGAATGGAACAGTCAATCCCTCAGTGTGTGTCATTGCAATGCTAGACCCACACAATTTCTGTTATGTTTGGTCTGGAGTGGCCCACTCAGCCAAAGCCTACTAGCTCCATCTTACCCAGCTCAAAGACAAAGAAGTGGGTCCCCTTTGCAATCAGTTGCAGATCTCTGCCAAAGCTAAAGTCCAGGTCATTTGGAGGCTGGCATTGCAATGCAGAAGCCCTGGCTGAGATCATCTCAAGGCCAAGCACCTCCACTTAGCAAAGCTATTGACTAATAGGTCCATTGAGGAGCCTATTGAAAAATGTTCTAGAATCAGTCTCAGAACTGGGGATGAGAAATCATTTATTTATGTATTGACAGCATCTTATCCCATCTTATATTCACTCAGAATTTCTAGATGGCTTATCAGACAGCAGATGAAGACAAGAGGTTCTTTCTGGAATCTCCACCCAAAGTAATTGAAAAGAGACCAAAGAAGATTTACTGCACTGGGAAAGGACATCTGGGGACTTTCTTGTCACTGGTGCTAACAGCAAATCTCACAAAAAGTAGGATTCAGGCACCAGAGGATATTGTACAAGAGGTCCTTCTCCAGCTTAATGCAAAGCTGTGGTGGCAAGTGTGTCTTTTCCATCTATTTGCTGCTTGCTACTGAGTTGTCACCTTAACTCCTCTAATTGCTTGTGCTAGAAATCATTAAAGCTTTTTTCCCATTCTATTCCTTTTGACCTGAATCCCTAACAAATCTCTCACCTAGATTTCACTGGAATCTAGACTGTGTGCTTTGGAAGTGAAGGAAGGCTCACAAGGGGTGCACCATGTCACTGGCCATGCTAACACTGATGTAGCACTGATTGGGTTGCACACAATGTCCTGGGCATAGCCACGACCCAGTGGAAGATTTTACAGTGGGGTCATTGACCAGTAGTTCTTCAGGGAGCAAGAGTGTTTGAGGGCTGAGGAGCTGGTGGATTTTTACTCTGTGGTGGCAACTGGTACCACTTTGGATGCTTTGCCACCTGATCTGGACCCATAGCCAGAGGTCCACAAGAACCCAGTCACCATAGTTTCAAAGGTCTGTTAGAGCTCCCTTTTTAGGGCTTTTCCCAAAAATTAGTTTGTAGAGTGACAAACTATGAGTTCCCTTTGTTTCCAAACTGTGAAGATGGATCTCCTTCTCTGAGTTTCATCTGGTGCTTCTCAAACGCTAATGGGACAGGCAAGAAGGCTGTAGTCCTTTCCCAATCCCACACATCTTTCCATCCCTTTACCCCTTTCCCTCACTAGAAAGTAACCCTCAGATCACAGCAAGGGCTGTTGGGAAAGGCAGCCCCAAGTCTCCACAGACCCATTAAACATCCCTCTACTTCTCTACTCCTTTGAGTGGTAGCAGAAATGAGAATAACTTGGAGAACTGAGACCTCCAGACATGCTTCCAGATGGAGGCATCCTAGCTTCTTGGAGGGCATTGTGCAGCTATTCCATTCTTTTGTCTTCAGTGGAGTTTCTGCTAGAAAAAAAGAAGGCTGAGACAGTGGTGAAATGTGGGACAGTTGCCCATTGAAGACTTCACTGCCTGGATTATGTAGTGTTCTGGATCATGTGGCGAGCCCTAAGAATCAAGGAGAACCTCTTCTTCAGACAGTCACCTTCCCAAGAGTGTCAAAGCAGAGGGGAGGTGCTGAAACACTCCCCTTTCTTCTGTGTTGAAACAACACACATTTCTCAAGCACCTGAATACAACTTCTGTTTCTCCCCATTCTGCTGTTTAGCTGATTTGGGGCCAAAATGGGTATTTTCACTAGACCACATAGTTCACCCTTCTAGCTGAGGCACTTCAGAGGAGGAAGGAAGGAGAATCTGGAGGACACAGGGTATGACATACCCTGTTATCGTCAGCCTTGTCCCCTTCCCATCTATCATACTCTCCCTTCCACCCTCTCCAAGGCTGAAACCCAACCAACGTAGTTCTTTTTGATCTGGTCATGGGGAATGGGCAGGGAGGGATTTCAGAGCATGGATTTCTAGCTCCTAGGTCAGAACTTTGCCTCTGATACAAGTTCTAGGACTCCAAAGTATCCTATTTCTCCTGCCATCACCAGGTAATGATGGTGATGTCTAGAGGACATAGGATTGCTCCCCTAAAACTGGATCTACAAGATAAAAAATCAAATTATTCTAGAGGAGACCCAGGTGGGCTGGTCTTAAAAACCCTACCTATGCTATGGCCCTTGGCTTTACTAAACAGAAACCAAAACAACAGCAAAGAAAGAAGATAAAGATGCTAGTCACAGATTTAAGGTAACGTCTGTTTGGCCCTCTATGTGTGACTGAGATTTTACAAGATTGAGCTTTGAAGTGTTCTGCAGTAGGCAAAACAGGAAATCCAGAGAGCCCAAGGGCTCTAAAACAGCATCTCTTGCCTTTGCTCCAGCCACCAAAAGCCAGCCCTTTTAAACAGTACCGAGATGCCTTGAAAGGCATTCTAGTAACTCTTTAGAGAATGGAGTTGGGAGATTCTGGTACAGCTGCCATGAGCTCTTCCAGACGATCCTTTGTGTGAATGGTTTGGCAACAGAAGGTATGCATATTGAGAAAGTATGAAACTCTTCCGCAAATTCACAAGAAGAGAAGGATGAAGCTGTTTGTCTCAGCATCTGGTACTCGTCCTGGAGAAACATCCATTTATATAGTGTTGCAAATACATGTAGTCCTCTGGAGGACTGGAAAAACTGTAACCTAGCTGTCCATAGCAATCAGCAAATAGAAGCCTACCTCTGTAGCAACTGCAAGTTCCAAAAGAACCTAGTTCAGTAGGACAGACTTGCAGGTTAATGCTTTGTTTTGTTTTTCATTTTTGTCAAGCCCGAAGAGTAGGCCAAGTGACCAAGTCCATTTCTGCAAAGTTTTGGCACAGAGGGAAACAAAATAATGCATCTCTGGCAAAACTCTTGGCATGGTTTGCAGAAAGAGTGACATTTACAAATTAATTCCAGAGATGCACAAGGAGGCCTGCAATGCAGTGTTGCTGTTCTCAGAAAGCCAACAGTCACATGAGGTCAGGGATTAGCAGAGGGCCAACTGAAATGGTTCCCTCCTGTGCTAGATACTGGCCTGCCCTGGCCTAAGCCCAGTCTTACAATGGAGCCATGGCACTGGGACATTTTAGTGCAGATGTTCACACAGTCTATCACTCCTTTCATGTATCTCAGTCCCCTCTGAACCTAGAGGCTACCCTCACAATAACTGGGAAGGAGGAAGGATAACATTTCCTAGCATTATATTTTTGTACCCTATTCTTTTCACAGAGTGAAATATTTTGGTGTGGTCTTGAATGGGCAATTAACACCCATTCACTTTATTTAAAAAGAACTGTTTAAGGTAGAGAAGAAAACTGGTTTCTTAATACAGAACAACACAGCTACCTGCATTAAAAATATTCTCTGGCTATAGAGACCTCATGATGAATGCTGCCCTCCCTACCAATAAGTTGCCTGGAAAGGGCTTCCTTTCAGGTAAATGCGGCAGCAGCTGCACAGATGTGTGTTTCCTGCCAATTACTTTTCCTCGTTTTGCTGGCTTTTTAAAATGTCACTTGATTTTTTTCATGAGTGGAAGTGAAATGTCATAATGTGGTATTTCATCTCAGCTGGATGAATCTGTCAGTTTTGCTTTCTCCCACACTCACATTTTAAAATTCTCAAGTTCTTTCCATCCTATTTATGGAGAATGTTGTGAATTTTGGTAAGTTAGTATTGAACCAATGAACCAAAGGGAAGCATTACTGATTCTTCCTAGCACACCCCATGACATTTCTGGGACACAGTAGGATGTCATCTTGCATGCATGCCTGTAGCTATAAATAAATAGAAGGAGGGCTGTTCTCACACTGACCCCTTTCCATCCTTGAGGCCATCAGCCATGCAGAGAAGGAGTCTGGTGTGACCATTCAGTATTCCAGGACTGTAACAAATCCTCCATTTTCTTAATCCAAGACAGCTCGCACATGGAGAGGAAAATGAAAAAAGCATGTCATGGAAGTAGCTTCATTTTGGTCAGTGCTCAGAAGCTCCTTGGGATAGAACCTCCATTACACCCCTAAGAAGAAACCACTGACTTCAATATCGAAGGCATGGGTTAGGGATCTTAAATGGTTGTGGGATGTTCTGCTTATGATAACAAGCAAAATTGCACATCACGGCTTGTGGTCTAGTCTGCCATTCTCCTTGTGGTTGCTGAAGTGATATCTAAGAATAACTGGTAGCAGACTAAAGGGAAGAGCCACAGTGCGGGTGAAAATAAACCCCAGCAGTTACAACTGAAGACACCCAAACACCCTAGTTGCTTTCACTAATTAGGAAACAAGCATTCAGATCTAGAATTCTGCTTTTTCTTCCTTGTCTTCTTCTCAGTTGGTGTGGAATAGAAATCTGAATCTCCATTAAGGAGGGGCAGATTTTGGCCTGATGCATCTGAGTTCTGAATTGACATGTTAAACTTGAAGTGCCCCATGCACTGACAACTCATTTTAAAAGTGGCATGGGAGGATGGCATTTCATTAAGTAAATTGGGGTAATGAACCTCAGGGCTTCACAAGAGGGATGTCATGCCCCTCCCTGTGGCCTCACTAGCTTCCCTTGGTGGTTTCCCTGCATTCATGCAGGTTTTCCACCTTTCTGAAAGGTTGACAACCCTCTCCTTAGGCTTAATTACTGACACTAACTGCTCTAAGCAAAAAGATACTACTTTTTATCATTTTGGCCCTTCCTTTGGTTTGTATTTGGCTGCTTTTGCCTTCGCCACTGGAATGCAGCTCCTGAAAGCTTCTCCCAAACAGACTCTTCCATGGAAAGACGTTTGGCACCTCTGGACTAATTGAATGATAGCTCACTGGCTGCTTGGAGAACCAATCCATCGGTGTGGATGTTCACCTTCTAGCTTTTATCATATGGCCTGATCCCAAAGCCACCCCTTCTCTCACACATCAGCTTTCAAGCAAAAGGCTCTTTTTAGCACTTCTCCCAGTGGGAAGGCAGCCGAGTCCCTACTGGAGTCTTTCCGCATCTACCTCTGTGAAGGCAAACAGAAATGAGTGCATGAGGCAATGTGTGAAATAGCTCTGAAACCAACTTGACTCCTACTCCACATTAATGGCCCAACTCAAGGAGGAACCCCCAGTGTCAGGCAGCTTCAGACATACTGGGGGACTTATACCTTATGCCCAGAAAGAGCATGTGTCCTAGTTTAGTACCATTCATAACCATCATCTAGAATCAACTGAATGTTTCATTGTCTCACAGTGTTCCATCTTAGGACAGAATGCATCTGCATTCATTTTATATCCTATAAAATATATTAATGATGTTATTAATGATAGGATGTGGAGCTTAATCTTATATCCTTTAAAAAATTCACCTATAAAATGCACAAATACAAACTGACCTGCTCAGTGGAAGTCCTCATACCCGTGGACTCTCATGCATATTTTCCATTGTGTTAATTTTTCAGAGCTCACACTTACTTGGGAGTAAGTCTCACTGAACTCAGTGGGAGTTACTTCTGAGAAAGTCTGAATAGGATTGTGTCCATTGCCATCATCGTTCCCCCCCCCCTTCCAAGCAAAGCTGTACCATCCAGCGTTTCACATCTGTACATAACATCACTTCCAGTTCAATTGTCTGCATGGAAAAAAATTGCTTGAATTATCTTATCCTGCCCCCCCTCGCCCATTTTTTGCATGCCTGTTCTGACAACTCTGAATAGTGGTGATTTGTTTTGTGAAGCAGCCACTCTTTTCAACGCTGCAAATAATGAGCCCTTTGTCAATACATTCCAAGTGCAATAAAGTCACTCTTGGTGTACAGGCTGATTCTGACACTGTTTTTCAGCTGGGCTGATGACAGCATGTTGAAATTGTAAAAACCCAAAGCTGCCGTTGTAACACTAAGATCAGCTCCTCGCACATGCGGTGGCAGAAAGTGAAGTTTATACTGTTGTTTTGTTAGGGGCTCTGCGTTTGCTACATTTCTCTCCCTTTACGGTGCCTTTTTTCGTGTTTTTCTTCTTTAGTAGAAGCTTGGAAAGAAGCACTCCTTAGATTTTTACCAGGCGTGTTTTATATTCACCATTTCAAACTCAGACCTAATGAGCAAATAGCTAAGTGGCAAGTTCGTGACTGTATTTCACGAATTTGCAAAACCTGGTAACGATTATGACCTGTACATTTCAAGGAGGTTGTTAAAATTTGCATTTGCCAATGGAGACCTTAAAGAAAAGACAAGCCAAGTCCAGCTTTAACATCAAGGCATTTCTTACTTAGCGGAGAGGAACCACGTCAATAAGCACCACATAAATAGTTGTTTTTAAAACTGCTAAAAGAAACACTTCTAATACTGTCATTCAATTTCAGTTTTTACATGTTAAAGTTTTATTTAATAGCTGCTATGAAAGCTGCTAGATATTATACCTGGTTATGTAGTTACAATGAATGTTTTTGGGTATTATACTTGGTTATGTAGCTATTATGAAAGTTGTTAGATAGTATAACTTGGTTATGTTCTCTGTTTCTGGTTGTGCCACCTGTTGCTACAATGTTCCAATCCAATAATATAAATGTGTATGTGTGTTGAGGTTTGGTACCATAACTCAGTGATCATGTTGTTTATTGTGAGGAGGGAAAGTAGGAAAAGGTGGCCAAGGCAAGTTCAGGTTTCCAAGAGGCAGAAGCACAATGAGGGACAGATACTTCCCCTTCCCCTTTCCCTTCTTTATTTAACTTTCAGTAGTCTGGGTAGTTTATACTGGCAGAGAAATCACAATAAAAATACAAAATAAATTTCAAAATAGCAAGATAAATGATAAAAAATATATTATTAGAATTTAGAACTAAATTTAAGAGGCTACAATCGTTTACACAAATTTCATCTTAAGATCTTTTAAGCAGCTGCTCCAATATAATATTAGAAATAATTAAATGTTAAGGCCAAAACAAATTAGAGTCAGGCCTAGTTTCTTTCAAAACTGGGAGCTGACACTGAGAATGCTCTTCTTGTTGCCACCAATCCAGTCTTCCTCAGATAGTATTCAAAGACAGGCCTGAGATCTTAATTATAGTGTCTGGGATGATTGTGGTTGGCAGAGGTGTTCTGTCAGATATGGTGGTCCCAAGCTATGTAGGCTTTATAGGTTAAAACCAGCTCCTCGCATTGGGCTTGAAATTTTAGGCAGCCAATCAAGAGGACCAGAATGGGTGTTATGTGTTGGACCTTCTGATCCTTTTTAATCTGGCTGCCTATTTAGCACAAGCTATAGTATCTGAACAATCTTCCAGGGCAGCAGTAATCTAGTTTAGAGGTCACCAGAGTATAGAGTACTGAAACGAAGCTATCCCTGTCCAGATAGGGGTATAACTAGGCCATCAGCTGAGGCTGGTAGAAGGCACTGGATGCCACTCAAGGCACCGGGGCCTCAAGTTATACATTGCTCAAGAAGCACCCCCAAGCTACAAATCTGCTCCTTCGAGGGCTGTCCTTCAAGAATAGGTTGAATTCCTTCTAAAATCTTAGTCTTGGTCTGGACTGAGCTTCAGTTTGTTAAGCTTCATCTGCTAATTGTCACACTGGTTTAGAACATCCACAGTCCTGCCTGGTGAAGATGGAAAGGAAAAGTAGAGCTATGTGTCATCAGCATACTGATGGCAATGCACTCTGAAATTCTGGATGACCCCACTCAGCAGGTTCCTATAGAAAGCGGACAAGACTCACCCCTGAGTAACCCCATTCTGAAGAGCCGAAGGGGCCAAGACATATCCCCCCAAGCACCTCCTACTGCAGTCATCCATCCAAGTAGAAGTAATACCACTGCAATGCATCACCCCCCCCCCCAACACACCCAGGCACTCCAGAAGGATACTATACTGAAACTGTATAGTACTGGGAAAGACAGACATAGCCAAAAGTTCACACTCCTGCTGTCTCTCTTCCAGCATAGGTCATCATATAGGGTGACTGAAGCTGTTTCCATGCCAAAACTCAACCTGAAACCTGACAGAAATTGATCCATTGGCTACCACCTGCTCAAGAAACTTGGCCAGGAAGGGAATATTTGCCACCAGCCTAAAATTATCAAGAGCTTCTGGGTCCAGAGAGGGATCAGTCCCATAAAGTTACATTTATCACCTCCCTGATCCAGCCAGCTGTTCCCTCTCCACTAAGTTTTATTAGCCAAGTGGGCAGGATCCAGTGCAGACATGGTTGTACAAACTGGTATGAGCACCTTGTCAGCATACTTGAGCTCTACTAACTGAGTATCATCCAGGATAACTTGACCATAGAATTCCTGGAGACCATGGCAACCCCCCTGTGGCCCACCAGTCTTCTCTGCTGATGTACATCGCTCTGGTGGGCAGAGCTAGAAGAGGGTAACTCTTCCCTGTTCATCCACCCAGGTCTTGCTTATACATGCCAGATCAGCCACCTCATCTACAATTAAGTCATGGATGAGGGAAGTCTTACTGTGTACCAGTCTGGTATTTCTAAGCAGCATCTGGTCACCCAAGGACAGACTGAGAGGAGGCTTGATGGCTGCCCTCTGGCAAGAGGGGCCAAAAGATGGCATGGTCGTTAACTGCCTGGGACATGTTCCCCTTGCCTCTATACTCTATATTTTCTGGCTACCTTTCCTCTTTGGGAAGTCAACAAGTAACCCAGGTCCTTTGTTACAGGCACCACAATTTAAGAATGGCATTGGCAAACCAGAAGGGCAGAGAACCTGGAAACAATGTCCTGTGAAGAACAGTTGATGGTCTGTTCCTTATCCTAGAGAAAAGAAGGTGTGATTGCAACCTTCCAATATATAAAGCAGTGTCATGCAGAGGATGGAGCTGATTTGTTCTTTGGTGCTGCACAGAGCAGGACTAGAATCAGTAGATGGAAATAGCAAGTAAGTAGATTTTGGTTCCACTTTAAGAGAAATGTCATAACTGTAAGAACAATACCACACTGGTGGACATGGCTTTGCTGGAGGCATTGAGGTAGACACTGGATGGAGATTTGTCAGGGAAGCTGTAGATACCCTGCATGGCACAGCCTGTCTCGAGAAAGGGGGTGAACTAGATGACCTCCAAGTTCCCTTCTAACTCTAAGTCCTGGCATGCATCTCTTTCCTGTTCCTTGCAAACATCTGTGCAATTCTGTGCTGAGTTGTTGAAAGACCCAAAGAACAGAGGGTCCTGTGTTGTCATGCTGTGGAGTGAACCATTGCTACCTGCTTCCCCACCCCATGGCCCCATACATTGCAGGAGCCCTTTATAGGGAGAAAACAGAAAGGTGGCCTATAAAGTATCAAAACATCCTCAGTGGGTGGTTTTGCAGAATTTTGTATCTCAGATCCATTGGCTTAAGATGCTTCATAAAGGGCAGCCAGGGACGAAATCAGTTCTGTGCCAAACTACACTGTAAATTAATCACATAGCAGGACATTATTGAGGTTTGCCTTAAAAAAACCTGTTGTGTAAGTGTGCAGAGCCCCAATTTGGATTGCAACCACCACACACTGGAAGGGGAGCATTAAACCTTTACCCTCACACCCCTTCCGACCTGAAAACCCCCTCCCTTCAGCGGGAAGGGATTAAAAAAGAAAATAAATTTCTTCATTGGAATCCATGGAGGCTTTTCCTCCCTATTTAAAACCTCCGTTGTGGGAAGATTTCAGGAAGCAAACAGTGTGTGTGGCATGGTGGGGAGAGAGATTTCATCCTCTCCCCCCTGAAGCATGGCGACTCTGCTCTATATTGGGGATCCCCATCCTCACACCAGAATAAAAGAAAGACAATTCTAAATTGCACTGCACAGAACGTGTGGCTTGACTCTGAACAGGAGTTCCAAAGGTGGGAAATGAGAAAGATTTTGTCACTCCGCTCCGCAAGTCCTGAGTTTCCTGAGGTTCTTTTTGTTTTTAATGTATGGAGGTCTACAAGCATTATGGCATATTTTTTTAGCAACGCAGCAACTCTGTTGCCAAAAATTACAGAGAACCGCTTCCAAGTGGATGAAAATAAGCTGCTCTTTCCTTTGATGTGACTCCACTAACACAAAACGCACAGATAAAAGGCTCTCTTACTGTTCATTATGGAATTAGCTGGGCAAAAATTAGAAACCCTTGGGATATGCTCGGATCTTTGCCAAAGTGTAGCTCATCAATCCTTTCTTTCTTTCCAGAGAGAAGAGTGGCAAAGAGTCAGGATTGACAGGTTCCCATCTTAGTGTACAAAGGACCCTTTCTCTTGAACAGCAGCCCTGAAACCCGCCTTAGGTGTGTACTTACTGACTTCAAATACCTACATGGTAAAACACCCCAGTAAGTCCGGGGAAAGATATACACTAGGCTTTTTTTGCCAGCATTGCAATACCTGCCCTGGCATGTCACATGATGCCAAGGGTCTTCCTCATGCTATTTCTGCCACTCTATCCTGGATTGCTGCTGATCACTTTTTAACATGGTACGTTTTTTCCAAGGTACATATCCCAGCATTTGCTAAACTCATGGCACAGCCCTGAGGGGGAGAAGAAGTGGCTTTGGTGGGCTGTGGGAGTGTGGCACTGTAGACGTGTCCCATCAGGAGGAGGAGAGAAGTCCAATCAGCTTTCAGTTGAGTTTTCTCTTCTTTTGCCTCTCCATGGCCCCTCTCTCTCTCGTTCTCATTCTGACTTGCCCATTGAACTATAGACTCATTCACTCCCTCCAACTTGCACATAGCTAACAGATAAACTGTTGTAAACTTCCCACTGTGGTTACTCCTGCCCCTTTGGTTGATTCTATGCTTCTAAGATAACTTTTAAGACTATTTAAGTTTAGATAGCAAAGTTCTACAATTCCCAGCATTCCCTAGCTAATAGCTGGCTGGGGCATGCTGGGAACTGTAGGCCTTTTGCCTATCTGAATATGTATAGGATTGCACCTTTACAGCAGTCTCTGGACTACAATTCTCATTATCCTGACCATAGGTCATGCTGGCTGGGGCTGGGTATGAGTCCAGCAACATCTGGAATGCCACAGCTTCCCCCACTCTTGATCTAAAGCCTTGTGTTCATCTGAGTTGTTGTTGCATCACGGTTAGTAAACTCCCAGAATAGCAACAGAGACCTGCTAGATTGGTAACCAAAATCCTCACCTTCAAGCCTGAGCCCTGGTTACCTGAAGCAATAAGAACATAAGCAGAGTCAGGCTGGATCATGCCATCTGGACCAGTAGTCTATTCACACAGTGGCCAACCAGTTGCCCACAGGACCCTGTGAGCAGGGTATGAGGATTCTCCCACCCAGGTTCCCCAGCAACTAGCATGCATATGCACACTGCCACCACTACTAGATGAGGAGTCCAAACAACAGGACACATAGCCATGGAGAACCACCTCCTCCATGAATGCCCTTTCAGAGCTGCCCAAATCGGTGACCATCTCTTGGGGGTACCTTTTCTCCTATATGTGCTCTGTGAATTAATACGGGCAATGACAAGAAGGTCAGGTTCTTCTTCCCTGCCGTTGTGTTCCTCTGTAATTTAAAACTGCACCATAACACTGAAATTAAAATAAAATTGCAATGATTAGTATGCTTACTGGAAATGTAACTCCATAAAATAAAATCAATAGTTACTTAACTGTTTCATTTAGGAGATTTCCATCAATGCAAATACACTGTTCTTTCTCTTTTACAACTCCAGCATGCTGGGTGTATGACTCCCCGTACCTTTTCTGAATGTTGTGGCATGTGATCTAGCGCAGATGTTCCAGACTACAGTGCCCTCAAGCTCCTGACCACTGACCACGCAACTGGAACTGGTGGGAGTTATGGGTCAAAGCGTTTGGGTGGCTCCAGCTTCCCTGCTTTTGATCTAAGGGTCGTGGTGGTGGTATCCAAGTGATGAACATTTCTGTTCAGGGAGACACGTCTACCCAATTCCCTCCTATTAATTTAAAACTAGTCTGTTCTGCCAGCAATTACTGTATTCCAATTCAGTCAGACATTGACTTAGCCAATGTGTGGACTACTGAATACTTTGCATGTAGGATTATTATGGTTCTGCTTACAGCTCTTGCATTTTCTTTTTTTAATTTTGTGTGTTTAGGATGTTTTTTTTTAATGAACTGCATGCACACACACTTTTGCTGTATTTTACTCTTCACTGATTCAGCCAAGGAACAGCCTAAAAAAGCAGCATTCTTAAATAATGCATTTAATGTCTGAAGGAGAACATTAAAGTGCATTCCATGACCTTTTACATCTTAAAACTTGATTTTTACTCCTATCACAAATAGCTTTGCGTGTCACTTACAACCATACTCATGTAACAAGCAGAATTTGTGGGTTAAAACATCAAATACAACATGCATTTGTGGGATTATTTGGAAGGTAGCAAGCACAGGGTGGTCCAAGCATCATGAACTCTGGGGATCTTTCTACAATTGAAACATTTAAATTTACCTTATGATGCATGACGTTTGGACCACCCTGTGTATTCTATGACACTTAATTGTTTCCTATTCGGCACTCTGGAGAGTGAAACATGATTCTTAGCAATCTCTGACACCAGACGTACAAGGTCTGCCGTTCACAACAGAGTATGATTTTGACTGCATGGGAATTCGCTGACATTAGTAAGATTCCACATGCATGAAACATCTGTAGCTGTAGATAATAACCCAAATATATTGCCAAAGGGAAACTGTAACATAATCTGTCTTTTCTAGTTTTTTGAATATGCATATTCCCTGCCTTCTTGTACACACAGACAAAAATGAATGACTGAAGTTACTGAGTTTCTCTTGAAGTTAGGTTTGTTTTGCCTCACCAATTTTAACACTAGGAGGTTGCCCTCACCGTGGTGTTGCTTCTAGCTTCCTCGGTAGCATAGGACTTCAACATGGGAGGTGTGCTTTTAAATTGTTATGTATTTAGTTGAACTTAATAACTAACCTTTCAACATTAGTACTCACAATGTTATACAAATTTCATCATAATGTAGAACACAATTGAAGAAGTCATTAAGATACTTCTAGCTTATACCACTCACATTAGTACAGATGTGAGGAACCTATGACTTCCTCCATATGTCTATAATCCCATCATCCTTGATGACCACACTGGCTGGGACTGATAGGTTTAAGCCGAACAACATCTGGGGAGCCAGTTTCCCTGCACTATTAAAATAAGTCCACAGGTTTATAATACATTTACCACTATATGTTACTACTAAAAACATACAGTGTTCCTTTAAGCCTAGCAGGGAAATTGAACCCTTGAAGAGTTCACTGGATGGAATTTCCAAGAACACAGAAGAAATTATACTTTGTGATGCCATTTCAGAACCCAGAATGAAAAAGACAAGTGTGTGTGTGTGTAGATTCACAACAGGCTTTGGAGGCCTGCTCTGGCATGCATTTGTAATGCGATTAACAACTATGCATTTTGAAAAGCATTATGTATACATTTGATAAGGTTTGGGGTGACCTGTTTTATTCTTATGCCTGTGGATGACAATTGCTCTTTTCCTCTGTGAACTAAAAATTCTTTTTTGTTCCAACCAGACATTTATTTATTTATTTAAAACATTTCTATGCCGCCCTCATCACAACAAAGCCTCGGGGCGGCTCACAAAGAACACATAAATACATAAATAATGATAATATAACAATTATAAAAAAGTCATTTAAAAACCCCCGGTGCATTCTCAGCTAACAATTTTAAAATCCTAATTAATTCAATAATTTAACAATTAAAATAAGTTCTAAATAAAAAGGTCTTAGCCTGGCGCCAAAAAACAAATAACGACGGCGCCAGGCAGACCTCTCTGGGGAGCGCATTCCATAGATGGGGCACCACTGCAGAGAAAGCCCTCCTCTGGGTACTCACCCTCCTAATATCATTCACAGAGGGTTCCTGGAGAAGGGCATCCGTTGCTGATCTCAAGGGGCAGGAGGGCATATATGGGCACAAGCATTCCTTTAGATATCCAGGTCCCAAGCCGTTGAGGACTTTATAGGTCATAACCAACACCTTGAATTGGGCCCAGACTTCAATCGGGTGCCAGTGGAGCTGACGGAGAACTGGGATTATATGAGACATACACACAATCATCATGGCTTCTTCTTTGAAATGTGCCTGGTCACAGCCTTTGCTTGAGATACGGAACAGAACAGCAGCCATTTCTCAGATCTGTGCAGGCAGGCTCCTGAAGGGTCAAATCCAACTGGCCTCTACACACGCATAGCAGAGCTATGTGTGACTTACTTGAGAGTAACAGCCCCATTCCATTTCAGGATGGAGGCAATTCAGAAGATAAGCTCATCCCTTTCATTTTCATCCAGAAATTTCATCCTTGGGGGGTGGTGAAGGAAGTTTTATTCATTCATTTATTTAAAACAACAACAACAACAACGATCTGCATACTTTTTTTCTCCTCCCACTCCATGAGACAGGGATACAATTTTGGGATGACTGTGGGAGGCAGGAAAGTTCAAATCTGCTTCCTGACTAGAGCACCATAAGTGATCTAATCACGCATATGCGTGGTCTGAGGAATGCACCTGAGAAAATGCTATACCTTTCAGTAGTAGGGAGGAGGAGGAATCACTAAGAACAGCAGTGAGTAGGACACTGCCTGTCCTCTTCTGGACCAGATTTTCAGGCTCCCTGCAGCCCTTCCTTGCTGTTTCAGGACTGGCAAGACAACATGTGCCTCCCAGAATGCTATCTAGTCATTTCCCTTTCTCAGAAACAAAAAATACAAACCTTGATCTCGCATCAAGCCATCAACAGTTAGCAACTGTTACCCATCAACCATTAGCACCTGGATGGAAGACTGAGCAGGCAGGACATCTATCTTTCTCAGGAAAGTGAGATTTCCTACAGATCATACTAATTATTCTAAATTTGCATCGACACATATACATTAGGATATGCACATTTGGAGATGCAGTTCCTCCTTGGGGATGATTTGTAAGTGGCCACACAACCAAAGTGTGTAGGTGCATGAGTGGAGAGGACTTTCCTATGACTTTCTCGCCTTTCAGTGATTTTTGTCGAAACTGTCCTTGGGGGCATTATAAGAAGGCAAGGCTCACTTTAGAAGAACATAATGCTAGGAAAAGGCAGAGGAAGAAGACGAGAAGAAGGCCAACTGTGAGATAGATCAGTTCCATAAAGGAAGTCTCAGCCTTGAGTTTACAAGAGCTGAGCAGGGCTGTGAAGGCCAGGGCATTTTGAAGCATGTTCTAGAATGCCCATAAGTTACGATGTCTTATTTCTTGTGAGCCACCCAGAGAGCCCTTGGGCTATGGGGAGGCATGCAGAAGCAATAAATAAGTAACTTTTCACATGATTGGCACACAGGAATGAAATTCTCATACCTATCTACTCATCTCATAACTAGGACCTGCCCCATTTGGTTTTGCTTACATATATAGATGAGGTTCAAATTTTAAAAGTGATAAATGGGAAGCAGATGAGTTCCATTCCTGCCTGTGGAAATGTGCCAGATAAACCATGGGGTTAGGTTTTGTTTTGCTTTTAAATGAACATTAACATCAGACAGCAACCTCACCCTGTATTTTCTCAGTGATGGATAAGAATTTAGATCTGGGAATGTTGTTATTTTTATTAAGCATAGTGTAGTCCTTCTTATATGCATCTTTGAACATGGCTTATGCATTTGCTTCCTCTGCTTAAATGTCAAAGCAAGACAGTTGTTCCTGGTCCTTTGCACATACTCCAGCCCTTCTTTGCAAAATAGAGCTTATAAAATGCTCTTTCTAAAAACAAAATACACTCATTTATCTGCAGAAAATTTCCAGGATTGATCCCAGTAGTTATTTCAGGGCAAAAGATATGGGTCATATCCCTTGCTCAAATCCAGCATACCTAGATCCATGTTGCTGTAATCCCACAAATTCTGTCTTTTTTTTCTTCCAGCTCCCACATATGAAAATGAATGCAAAGAATACCAGGTTTACTTTATTGCCATCCATTGAGTTTGGAAAACAATAAATGAACAGAGGTTTGCTCTAACTAAAAAGAGCCAGTGAGTTCTCTGCGTACTTTCCTTCTTCGCTTTTCAGAGAACTGACATTCATAGATCAGGTCATGGTCCAAACTGCTGTGATGTCACAGAGTATTCACAACCATTCAATAACTGCTGATGAGAATTGTTGATGTTGCTGGAAGGAAAGGAGAAGATTAGTTTGGCTGGCGGGAGAGCTCAGCAGTAGCAGACAGAATAATTGCAGCGTTCATAGCTGCTAAGAAGCGAGCTAAGAGGGTTGCAAGGTTGTGGAAAAACCAATCTTATGTAGGGTTTAAGTGAAGGAGGTACTGTGTAGCATTATGAGAAAGGTTGTGGGGATGACCTCGGTGTCTCAAAGCCTAGTGGGTACAGCAACCTGGAATTCAGGTTCTGATTTGAAATGATCAGCTGATGATAATTCCGAGGGAACCATAAAGAATACATCCAGGTAGTCAACCGATACAGCCAGTGCGGTGTGGTGGTTAGAGTGTTGGACTGGGGACCCAAGAGAAGCAGGTTCAAGTCCCCACTTGGGCATGAATCTCCATGGGGAATTTAGGGTTGGTCACATGCTGTCAGCCCAGCCTACCTCAGGGGATAAAATGGAGCTATGTAAACCAAATTCCTTACAATAGGAAAAAGGTGGAATAGAAATACAGTGTAATGACAATAATATGTTTTTATCTGTAAAGAGGAAAGAAACATTACACGTACCACCCCTGTCAACAACTTGAATCAAACTCTACATGCTTGTTCGACATTGTATAAAGAATAAAAGGAACAAAAATAGTGTTAACTCCATTTTTTAACATTTTTCATTCAATCAGAGAGAGAAAATGTTTTTCAAGGGAGATGAAAAGTTTAGAGAAACGCTCATGGGTTAGGTTCAGGTTCTTGTGCTTACTTTCGAGATGAGGTGGCTTAAACGTGTGAGCTGGTGTCCTGTCATAAAATTACCTCTCTGGCAGTCTCCAGCACTTCCATTAAAGCCCAAAGGAAAACATTGTGAGGTAATTCCTTCCACAGCACCCCCCGCACCCCACTCATGGAGCCTGGGCAGCCCTGGAGGCTGCAGAGCAATGAAAGATGTGAAATGGGAGGGCAGGTGCAGCGCCCCTGGTCACTTTGCAGGGATGAGTAACTCTGAAAGAAAGTCAAAGTAAATTCTGCAACAGACATATGGACGCCTCTTTTATGGGGCACAAGCACTTTTAGAAAATTAGGGCTAGACAGAACGCCTGTGTCGTAGAGGATGAAAAATGGAAGCTAGTGTGCCCACACAGCTGTGGCATTGTCACTTGCACTGGGGATGCAAACACATGCAAAGCCCCTTAGCAAAAGAAGCAGCAGCAGTAAAACTGCAACTATTTGGAAGCCCTACCTGTGGGGAACTTCTGGAGAATTTTGCATCCCCCTGCAGAAATTTGGTGAAGGGAATTTCTCCTCCCAATTTCTCTCCACACATGTAGGCTGGAGAACATCAAGAGACCTTTTGCACACAACTCTAGCCCAAAACAAACACACATACACACCCCACCAGGATGTGGGTCATTGATGCAAAGAAATTTAACCTGAAAGAGATTCTGGCTCCTTTGCTTCATGAAGGACAGTTCATCTTTGCCTATAGAAATATGCCCCACGGGCATAGGGCAGAGTCAAGCCTTTGTCTGTGCACTAATTGCACGAGCTTGATCAGAGCCGGGTTCAAATTTCCATAGGCCCTTGGAGAAGCCACTTCTCACGAACATTGTCATCAGCTGCTATTGCTCCTTGTCTTCCTGGTTCTCATGGCTTTGCTTAGCAGGCAGAAGCAGAATGCAAGCAGGCGGTGCCAACTTTTGCTCCTCATTTTCATCATTCCTGTGGTCTGGGCCACAGTGAGACACAAACAAAGAAGTGGGTTGTGAAGTGGAGGCAGAGGCCAACTCCAGAAGAGGAGGGTCTTGCCAGGGGTCCCCGCCACTATGCCTACCTTGACACCAGCTCTCAGTATTGTATCAGCTGGAGGGAGCATTAATTGCTTAAGTGACTTCCTAAGAATGCTCCAACACAGGAGGGGAAAGGATCTGGCTTTCACTTTACAGGATTTTAACAAACATGAATTCAATCAAGCATTAATGTGCCCTTCACAGTTGATGCAAAATTCAAGTGTTTTGTAGTGGGAGCAAAGAAACTGGCTAAGACTGGCTGAGATTATTTGTTTACCAGCGTGTATCGCACACTGTCTGTTTGGTCACCTTGCAGAGGGAGGTTTTTCTCATAATTTGCTACCTGACCCTTGTAGCAGGAGCTGCCAGCGACTGAATTGAGGACAAGTGGAGCATGTTTTCTATCACCATATATATGTAGAAAATACCAAGAGCAAACTAGCAAGTGAGATGCAGGTGCATGCAGGCAGGTGCTGTGGAAATATGTACAGAATAAGCATTTAAAGGCCTATAATTCCAAGGATGCATGAACCATGCTGGAGGTTACAGGGCCCTCTTTCCGTCTAAAAGGTCATAGAACTGAGCCCTAAATAGACTCCTGTGATATTTTAAAGACTGACAAACTTGTATAGGCGACTGTTTCTGTGCACAGTGTTCACATCATCAGATGCAAGAAGAGCTAACCTCAAACCTTGGTCAAGGCTTAGAGGAGAGACCACCTAAGAACCTTAAGTTACATGATAGAAGAAATGTAGAAGATAAATGTAATGAAAGTGATAGACTTCCGTATCCAACTCAGCTTGGCAGGGAGGTGAGGATGTGAATTTTCTTTCCAGATATATTGTTCTCTTTTCAGGATGCTTATTTTGTCTGAGATGAAAATGGACAAAAAGATATGGAAAGAAATTTTCCAACCACATTTTTGATTCATGGCATGGTTGATTATTTTGCCTTTTATTAACATTTGTTGAACACATACACTAAGGAGCTTTAAAAACTGGAACTGCTGTATGAAACCTCTTGTTCCCAATGACAAATTAAGGTTAAATTATGGGAGGGTTTTGCAGCAAAGCTATTCTGTCGGGGAGGAAATTTTTAAGCACACCTGACTCTAATCTAATGTTAGTTTTTGCGACTGTTCACTGAGCATTGTATCTGTAAACATTATTTGATGAACTGTCTTCATGAATATTTGCCCTAGTCTTTTCACCATTAGCTTTAGGGTATATTTGGGCTTTCTGGGTCACTTGCTTCTTCTGCTCAGTTATGAATGCAATGAAATGAGGCATTCGCCAACATATCTGCAGTTTTCCTTTTCAAAAACAACGCCACACATTTTAAAACAACAAAATATCATGGCTCTTCTTCAATCTAGTTTTGAACTAACTTTTTTAAAATCATAACAATTCAGAAGCTTAAAAGCTTTCTCCCCCGCCATATATATATAAATATATATAAATAATAGCCAGCTGGACAAAATGCTTTTCATATTCTTAGCTAATTGACCCATTTTAGGGTTGTTGTTGTTGTTGTTGTTGTTGTTGTTGTTTTTTTTGTTTAGCTATATCCCAAGATGCTCTGCCTTGGCCATTTATACGCTCTAGTTATCTCTTTTAAGGAATAGTACACTACACATATTTTTCAGCTAGCTCCTGCATGTTGTCCATGTGGTGAAAGAAAATTGTTGAGATATAATAGCCGACTCTCTTCTATTAATGAAAAAGAAACCAACCTCCATTAGATAACACTCTCCCAAATAAAACTGCATAAGCAGTGCAAACCAACCAAAATAAAACTACCACAGTATAATTTAATGTACAATATTGCAAACAAAGGCTTTTGAAAATCAAGGCTGTCTAAGGATTCAATCTGCTGCTGGTTAAGGAAAGGCAGTGATAAAATGCCTTTACGGCTCTTTTACCTGTCTTTTAAATTTCACTGGTTTTTCACAGTCTCGGTGCCAATATTTTCTCCTTGCATTGCTCACTATAATAGTTCCTGAGCCAAGATATGCTCATTTGTTGTTCTGTATAATGAAGATTAGAAGATACTGAACACATTCATGTAATTTATCCATTTTTTGTGTTGCTCTTTCCAAAGCCATGGGACAAATAACAATAGGGTTAATTCCTTTGTTTTTTAAAGAACGAAACTTTTATTTTTTAGACCTTAGATTTGCTTACCTCTAGTCACTGAATGCCAGCTCAAGGGGATACATTAAAAATAATGAAATATATGGGATTTTTGAGCAATGCTGGGGATCATTAGACTCATGGTATAGTAAACATTACTCTTGTGTTTGAATGGATTCATGGATGGGAGGCCATGAGAAATGCAGATGAAGGCCTCTAGGGATGCCATGAGAAAGAATGGGCAGTAATAGAGCAACAATTCTGAAACTATGCCATGGTAGGTGTACTTGCTGCCTGCCCTCATGCCCGGGTGTATCCTTAAAGCTAAAAATACCTTAACGCTATTATTAGCCATCATAGATATTTTAGCTTCAATGGTCACTTAACGCTGTTACTGCTAGTAACTAAGCCTTACAAAAGGTTCGTATTTGGATCATTTAGAATGTGGGGAAAACACACAAAATCCAGAAAACTACCCATCAATCCATGGCTACCAATCTATCAATGGCTACAGAAAGGGGGTGAAGCAAAGGAGAAGAGGTGGCATCCTGAGGTCTATAGGATTTGGGACTGTCAAAGTGCCAGATTTTCTGCACTCTGACTTTGTATCCTGATGGAGCAAGAACGCTTCTTTCCTACACCTTCATCACTGAGACTGGGGCCAAAGGCACGACCGCCCATTGTGTGTGAGAAGTCACCTTGGGTTGTCATGTTCTGTGAACTCAGGCTGGCTTGCTTGAGGGCGTCAAGTTATGGGGGTCCTTGTTCCCAGGATGGTGACTGACCCCCTTGCGAAGTGTACCAGAGCCCAACCAGGAAGCTGCTTGGCAAGTCTTGCAATTCCCAGGTTCACCCCCTGATTCAGCTGCTCCAAAGGTGCCCAGGTAGCGCCTTAGAGTGACTGGCACTGGCTGGGTGTCCCCCAGCCTGTTTGTGACCCTTTCCAGACTGCAGCATTTATTTTGTCTGCCTTGGTAGCCATTTTTTTAAAATGTTGTACCAACAACGCCTGCATTTTTAAAAAATCACTGTGAAGTTGTGTGAGGCAGGAAGAGTTTTGGCAGTTAGCTGGATCCCCTTTAAAATGAGCTTTTGACAGGCAATGTTGGTGGATTTTTGACAGGGGAATGGAGTGGTTTAGAATCTCATGGAAAAGTACAAAATGTGCAGTGCCCTGAGGACAGTGAGGACAAAAAGAGAGGAAAGTGAGGATCTCACAATGAAGGGGTACAACTCTCACCATTGCCTCTGGGTGAGCAGAACTTCCTTGGGCCTTTGCTTTCCTTCACCTTTTGGCAGGGCAGACAAAAGTTGGTCCTGTTGAAAGTTCCCCTGGGATATGTGTGGGAAGACTGAGGGGAAAGGAGGTGAGGGAGGAGGTGAACAACCCTGGTTTGCACAATGACCTGTCAGGTCCACTGAGGGTTGCTCACACAACAACCAGTCCACCATGGATTTTTGTCAGGGCTTCCTGTCATGATGTGAGAACTTGCCCTGAGTTTGTTCTAAGTTTCGTTGAGTTTAACACTGGGTTGAGCTGAGTGATTTCATATATAGAGTAGACCCACTGAAGTGAATGGGACATTAGACTACTATTACATACAGCCCATAGAAAGCTAAAAATATGGAAAGGAACAGAAGTCATGTCCACCTCAGCAATTGCTTGAAATTCCTTTGTGGTGCTAAAGTGGAAGGCTTTGCTAATCGTTGCAGGTACTGTTCATTTTGTTCTTCTTATTTGGACAGCCTGATAATGTGCTCGCTTGATTCAAGCTGGCAGGTCAAAATAGAATGTCCCCATTCTGTCTCTTGTTGTCAACAGCTCATCAATATAACCTGAAGGTTTTGTATGTATGTGTTGCTCTTCTCTAATTTTTAACCTTATTCTGTTGATAGGCAAGTCCTGTCCTTAGTGCAAAATCCAGAGATATTCATTCTAGGGTTATGAATTTCGTAGGAGAAGATGCCAGTGAGATATGAGAACACTGATGCTTTAACATCCAAAGCTGTGTACCAGATAAAAAAATCAGGAAAAAAATGCTGGTTCAGTCAGTAATGTGGATTGTTCACAATACAGGCCTGAACAATGTATGGTCTCCCATATCCTCTCTTCTCCATCCCTGCCACCAACACCCTATATTGTTGGTGGCCTGTCAGATAATTGATAATCAATACCCTCATTTTTACAGTGCCAGGCAAGTGGCAACCAGGTGTATTAATGGGCTGCCCTATGTATGTGTGTGTGTGTGTGTGTCCTGAATTTTATTTGGTGGGTCACAAGTAGTATAACATGACATCTTTAAAAGAAGAAAAACATTACTGGAATTTGAAAATTTTTCAGCTTTTCCCTACAAAGAAAATCTCATTTTTGGAGTTAAACGGGGGTGAAAAGATTCCATAACAGTGCAAATCAATGTTCTTCTGTCAAAATCAATGGACTGCCAAGATATACATCAGCCTAGTATCTGTTCCTCCCTGTTAGTTGTGGCGATAAATGAGAGAATGGACAAAGACTATGTCACCATTATCATTACAGAATTTTTGATTGCCGCATCTTTTGATAATGATCAGAAAGAGAATATTTATAAATCCACTTCAGTGTAATGAGGTTCTCAATTCAGAAAATTCCACATTATAATATTCTTAAATGAAATAACAGTACGGAGAAAACTCCTGTTGTAAGGATCAACTCTGATTCTTTCTGCCCTTGTTCTTGTCTATAGAAGAATGGTGGTCATTGAGAAAAAGTAGGTCAGTGAAATAATTGCAGTTCTGAAAATAATACAGATTGACAGTTGTTGAGCTTAATCTGCCGAAGGGCCATGGGGGTGTAGCAACAAAGCTCATGTGTTCACATATATGACAGTCTGGTGTTATGAACATAGATAAATCCTCATGAAAATGAATATCAAAAAAACTAATTAGTAGACGGGGGCATCTTTTAAAAATGAAAAAAGCCAACTATAGCACACAGAATGGAAGAATACAAGTTAAGCTTTCTTTTGTTCATTGGTATTTTTTAAATTTTGGTTTCCCTACTCAGATTTCTATATGAATCATTTTATTCAGAGTAAGCACTAAAAAACATATTACTTGAGGGAATACATTCATTAGGAGGTGATTGGTAAAATAGATAAGTTAAATATAGATAGGCAGCCTGCAGTCAAAGATGAGAAAGATGCACATTGCATATTCTAACACACCTTTTATATATGTTTCTTTTTCTAAAGCGAATAGGAATGGTATGTTTTTCCCTCTTTAGATTTTTGAAATCTTTAGCTTTGTTCAATGAGCATAAGCATACCTATGTATTTAAGGAAGAAAGGGCTCTTAAAAGAGGATTCTGAGGTTAAGGGTCAAACTAGGTGTGAAAAGCATTTGCGGGGCAGATCAAGTTGGGTTTTACAGCAAAAGTGAGCAAAATACAAGGCAGTTCTGAGGGTGGGTGTGTAAAAGTTTGAAGCTATTTGGGGAGAAAACCCAGTTGGCCCTTTGATTTAATCTGTTACAGCTAAGACAGAGACAGCAAAAGCAATTCATTTGAAACAAGAATGCTTATTGCAAAGGCTTTTTCTGCATCCAGCTGTGCGCTGGATGCAGAAAACTGTACATGTTGTAGAGTTCACTCTTTCTCCCCAAATAATAAGGATTTTCCACTTTATTTCAGAATTGCTCAAAGTGGTTGTTATTCTTATTGACCTCTCGTATTCAGGGATGTAATTCCAAGTCTGCCCAAACCCCAACATTTCTTCATGATTCTAGTAAAATAGTGTTGGTGCTGTTCATTTTTTGGAAAGTTGCATTGCATGCCTTCAAAGGATAAAATTACCTGGGTAAGCAGTGATATAACTAAGTAATTTTCTGGGAAGGCTTTAATATTCTGCTTATAGCTTCGTGCATGATCTGTGGTCAGCTGTGAAGTGAGAAGTCTGATTGAGGCTAAAAATGCTTGTCCTTGCATTTTGTGATTCCCTGCAAAATATCTGGCATAGAAGGGAACTGCTAAATCAAAGGAAGAGTTTAAACCTATTAGTGAGTGTACTTTTTCCTGAGTTATTTACATAAAGCAAAGATTTCATAGTCTATGGCTTTCAGCCAGATTTTGATAAATAAACAGAAAATAAATGTACTCAGGTCCTGCTTAATATTGTAAAGATATACTATTTTCATGAATTATTGCATAAAAATAAGCTTCTTTTTTAAAGGCTTATTTGAAGTTCAAACAGCCACATTATTGTGTGTTTTTCTTTAACCATTCTATTTTTAGACAGCAAAAAGCAGCAATGGATGTGGGAAAGCCATTCCTTATGAATAATGCATTTGTGTGCATGCACACTATTTCTCCTGCTTGGCTAGAATCCTTTTATGTCGTACAAACGCTTGAGATACAGGGGATATATGTTTGGGTATAGGGAGATAGATGTTTTTATTACTAGTTCTGTATTTGATTGTGCCCTTATCATTTTGCAACTTGGTTTATACATGTGTGTTGCCTGGCTTACCTGCCAATCTGATCACAAGGGAGTGGTGTTTTTTTCCTTGCAGTGAAGCCATTTTCAAAGACTCAGCTGTTCAAACTCAGTTTTGCATCCAGATGTTAAGAAAGGGCGGAAGGGCAAATGTAAGACAGGATAGCGGAGATATTGTTGAGTTTCTTTTTGGAACATATTCTAACATACCACTTCTGTTGGTTTCATTGGGTTTAGACAGAATTATGAGATGTCTGCATGTTAAATGCTGCTTAATTTGTCCAAACTAGGAAGACACACTGTCTTGAAGTACATATTATGCTACCCAATCAACCTTAAAATTTGATTGCCAATTAGTTTTCACACTGGTTTTATCCAGCCACTATTTGTACTTGAAGTGCTTGTAGATTGTACAGAATGCCACTGCCAGGTTGTTTGCTGGGCATGATTGAGGGGAATACCTTATTCCAAACTTGCTGATTTAGATGGCTTGCCTAATTGTTTTCAAGCTCAAGAAAAGGTGCTGGCTTTAACATCTAAAGCCTTTAGTGGTTTAGGACCTGATTGATGGCCTTCTCCCACATGTATTGCTCTGTGCATACCAGGTGGTTGTTGTTGTTGTTGTTGTTGTTGTTGTTGTTGTTGTTGTTGTTATAACATTTATGAGTGTTTCCATCTACCAAAGTACAGAGGACACCCAGTAGGAGTAAGGTTGTTATGGTTGGCCTGGAGTGCAGTGCTGACTTCATTGCACAGGTCCAAGGGGAAGAAACCTCAGTTTCATAATCATGCGCCTGCCTCTGCTCAAAGCCCCAGATGCTGGCACTGAGATGACCTCTGGTTCTCAAACCCATTGAAAAAGCTCTCAGGTCCATTGACTGGCCAAGTGCCCAGATGCCCACACTGTAGGAAATCTTTGAGAACCATCTCTGGGCCAAGAAAGAGCAATGACCAGAGAATCAGCTAGAATCACATACAAGATTCTTCTGAGGAATCTCTACCCAGCAAGAAAAGGAACCTGAAGACACGCATCCCACTGAGAAAGGAAATGCAAGGTACAGGAGAATGGACTTCCACAGGTACCAGAGGAATTGCACCAGGAGGGCTTTGAGTAGCTAGACTGCATTTTTCTGTTTTCTTTGCCATTTGCCACTGAATTGCCACTTATACCTCTTATTGCTTTGTTCTTTGAAACAGACTAATCTTTTATTTTCTTCCTGTACTTTTTTTCTGGAAGTGAAAGGCTCACAAAGAACACACCATATTATTGCCTGTGCAAACCCTAATTTAAAGGTTAGGTTAAGACGCTGAGCAAAGCCTGTAACCTAAGCTGCTTCTTTAAGGACACAGGAAGGCTTCAAAGAAGCCCAGTCCAAGACTCCAAATTTGGATACTTGGCCAATTGTCCCCAAGAGATCAAGAGTGCTTAGGGGCTGGAGAAGCTGGTTTTATGCACTTTCAGTTGCACCAGATGTGCACCCACAGCTGGGGAGTCCATGGCACAAGGTTTCTACCAGGGACTTTTCAGTCATGGCACCAGTGGTGCGGAATGCTCACATCAAGGACATCCACCAGGCCAAGACTTTATAAAGGTTCAGGCAAAAAAGCTAAACATTTGCAGGGACAGGTCAGGAATTTGTGCTGAACCGATGACTGCTGTAGTGTTCTTTGGGTGCTTTTTCTAGTTGGTTTTACTCAGTCCATTGTATGGGATTTATATTTTTTAAATATTGCTATTTTACAGAGATCTGGGAACTAATCTGGGAAGGCCTTACACAAGGGATAAGTCTTTCAGTCCCTCTCGAAAGTAGCAGTCTAAGATAACCAACACATCTCTCCCAGCAGACTATTCCACAGTTTAGGGGCAAACACTAAGAAAGTCCTTTGGATCATGGACATTAATCTTGTAGAAGCAAACTTCAAAAGATTATCCCCACAGGACCTTAGCAGGTGAGGCAGAATATATGGGCAAAGGTGTTGCTGAAGGTATTTTGGACCTGAGCCATGAAGGGCTTTAAAGGTAATTGCCAACACTTCATAACACATCTGGAAATGTATAGGGAGCCAGTGTAGAGACTTTAATACTAGTGATATATGGTTTCCCTATAAAATTATTAAAAACTAAAAGAGGATGATTAAACGCAGCAGACCAGCGGATGTAACATAGAAGCAACAATGTGTGAATGTGTGTATAATTAAATGCTCGTATCATTTTATTTTTGCTATTGCATTTTATGGTCTTTTCACTGTTGTCTTATTTGATTGTTGGCTGCTGCAGCTTGCTTCAGCAAGAATGCCTGTTATACAGTTTTGAGGAAAAATAAATGCTTAGCTAATGTGCAATCAAGACCACAACACTGCATCTTTCTCCAGCCTTGTGAGGAGTATGGAACTTGATGAACATATGGTTCATCAATATGATTCCCCTTTGGTCTTCCCATTTTGTTGATGAATAGAAGGAAGTTGCATTCTACGCACTGTTCCTCTTGCACTCCCAAAACATCCTTTTGTTTTTATCTAATTCCATCATCTCAGATGCCAAATGTTGCATTTCACAATTTTTATTTTTATTTTTTATTTTTTTTGCATTTGCTTGCCATGCATGGCCCTCAGGTTTTTACCCGTGACTTTCATTGCTGCTGGACAAACTCCTTCCCTTCCCTTCCCTTCCCTTCCCTTCCCTTCCCTTCCCTTCCCTTCCCTTCCCTTCCCTTCCAGAGTTATGACTCACTTCCTTCTCAGCTACCATTTTACTCTAACAGGTCAGAAGAGGTTAGAGACAATCTTCGCTACAGTCCTGTACTTAAGACTTGCAGATGAAAAACCACACAGGCTTATATTGCCTAAAAGTAAAGATGTTTCCTTCCTTTTATCTGCCTCCCAGCCCCTTCTCCCAGTCTCAGTAGCCAGTGTCTAAGAACACAGGCTTGGCATCAATCACTTTAAAATGCAAGGTGAACTTCTTGGGACAATGAAAGTCCATTGTCAGGATGAAAATACTGTCATGGTCATGTAAAATTTTTCACCTGCTGAGGCTAGGAATGGGAGAGCACGCGATTGTCAGATTTTCCCAGTTTTTCTCAGCATCGGCTTGGTGCTCAACTCTCCCACAGAGGGTCTACCAGCCATTGTGACTGTGGCTTAACTTGTGTGGATGGGAAAATTCTGCAAAGCAGCTGTGATAGAATGGGAAAACTGCACCTAAATTACGTATTTTTCCCAGTTGCCCAACTTTCCCACAGAGTAAAGTATGAAATTGTGCTTTATTTAAATGTGTGCAATTTCATGCAACTTTTTCTTATAAATGTGCACAGTTGTTTGAGAATATGCAACCATTTTCAGAGTATGCCCATTTCTCACATTCATGACCAAAGTCATGAATGGCATATGATCAACTTCCCTTTGAGCAAAAGTAGAATTCATTTATGTCCCCAACTGAGACTTCAGAGCTGAACTCAAGAGATGCTCCTGACTAAGCACAACCAACAAAGAATGAGTCTCTGAGCATGCACTAAGCAGTTCATTGAACCCAATCTAGCAACTGAGCACCTCAGGGATGGCCTTTTTGGGGACAACCAAGCCTCTGCTCTGTCCATCACACCCCTGCTTGGTTGTCCCATGTCTCCCAACCTCACATCATGGGGTCAAGAGTCATAGCAGGGTTGGCTGGCTGCAGGAGTTCTTCACCCACTCCCTGCAGTTGTAAAACTGAACATCTGCCTGAACACTTCACCTAGGGAGGATGCCCTTGAGATAAGCCACTCTGTTTCTTCCATTCCAATTCTAGTTCTCCTCATCATCTGATGCATCTGAATCTGCTTGACCTTGGAGCATGTGCCAAGAAGAACTGTTCCTTTGACTCCCAACATGTTTCTCCATTAGTATTCAAATTGGCACAGGAGTGTCTCCTGCATTAAGGTGAGTCATAAAAATAGATCCCACCATTATAAGCCTCAACATTCTACTGCTTATAAAAACAATGCCTGTTTAGCTCATAAAATGACACTTGGCATCTGCAAGCTATCTGATGAGGCCTACCATGGTGCAAAATCTCAAACCAACCTGACCAAAAGGGCCACAGGTGTGGACAGGTAAAGAGTGCTGAAATTCGGCATGTGTACTCTTTTCTCCAAGCTGCAACTCAGCATATTATGCATTTCCTTCACATGTTGGTGAAAGCTACAGATATACTTTATTCAGGCTTGTCAAGGCAAACTACTGTTCATTGGTTTGCTGAAGGTCTGGTCAGCAGTTCAAAGGTTATTCAGAGTTTCTTCCTCCTAGTCTATGGCATTAACATCTAGCAATGTAATATCAGGCATGCTCAGTTTCACTCTGAAATTAGAATGCTGCTGTTACTCCAAGATTTTAGGAGAAATTCTATTGAACAGGGCTTCTTGCACTGGAGCAATTCCTTTAGTGATGGAATGTGACCTAGCAAAGAGAGTACCGGTCCTATTTCATCATTCTCATCATGTATAAACATAACAGTGAGGAAGTAAATTGGGGATGAACTTGCCATCCCCTTTCTTGTCCTTGCAAGGCTCATCATTTTCTACATGTGGAGGATGACTGTCTGCACAAGATATATGTGGAAGCTTTTCCCAAGAGTTTGGCATCCTAAGCCAGGAAATGGATTCCCAATTATCCTTAGTTAAGTATTTACAATATTGTTTATCATACAGGTAAATTTTCAAGAAATCAGAGTAAAAAACATGGGGGAGAAGGCAAGCTTGCTGACACTGTAATTACGAACTTGCTTTTCAAAAGGCACAGAAATTAAGTACAGATTGAAGACCAGAAGCTACCTCACTTTGCTTTGAGATCCTCAAAGCTGGGAATGGAAAGCTAAGTCTTCTGCCTTCACTGACATGCCGTGTCATCAGTGATGCTGCTGTGCAACAGCACAAATGGTCTTTGCTTCCCACTTATCTTCCATGCACCCACACTTTCCCAGGTCAGAAAAGATGCTCCCCTATGTCATAATTCTTCTAAATATAAAGCATTTAGAAGAGGGCTCTCTCTCACTGTTTAACCCACCCTATTAGCTACTAAGGCAAAAGCAGGTTGGATGAGTCTATATTAAACTTCATATTCTATAGAGACATCTTCTCATAGGTGATGATGTGAGGAGTGTGGGTTAGCTGTATGTAAAATGATTGTGCAATTGTGTTACTAAGATATGTGAAATGCTCAAATATTTTATTGTATTAAGTGGAATGGTATTCATAATGATAAAATGTGGAGCAAAATTCAGCATGTACAGACTGACTCTAGACAATCGCCTCCATTCTGATATTCCCTCTCCTTCATGCATCATCCCGGGATGCCACTCCATAGAACTTCTGGTCTTGCAGGGAAGCATTTTGGAAAGTGGTTATGGGAAAGCAGGGGTCTGAGTCATTTCTAGGGCATGACAAACCGTTTCTGTGGATCCCTGCCAATATTTTGATTGCATTCATGGCTCCATATTAACAGGAATGTTAGCACTTCAGCGGCATCATTTATCTACACAATTAAAAATGTGAAAAACCACCTATTAAAAATTCAAATATAACCAACATTTTAGACGTTAATACTTCATTGAGTGGTTTCATAATAATGACAGGCTTTAGAATTCTGGTGGTGATTTTCTAATTATAATTGGTCACAGTATGGGTTAGGTTTTATCAGCACTGTCAAGTACTGAGCTTTAGAAGATACCTTTTTTTTCCAAAACAAGTTGCCATCCTAGTCATAATCATGCATAAATAAATCCTGTTTAGTTCAGTGGGATCTGAGTACTCACAGCTGGGCAGAATCACGGCCAACAACATGGAAAAGCTGAGCCAGGATAAAGAGAACTGCTGCAGTGTAGAGGTGAGAAGACAGCTACTGCCCTATTATCCAGGGTGGGGAAGATGTGTGGGGCAGGTGGTGGGGACAGTGTTGCTGAAGTGGGTCTCATCTCCAATCCATGCATGCTAAATGGAAATTTTTCATGGGACTTGCAGGCACAATATGGTCTCAGCCCAATCTTCAAGGGTTCAAAGGGTTGGAGGAACAGATGCTGAGTTAGAATCTGGAGCCGAAATGCCAAGGAAACCGAGATAAACCAGGCAGTCACTGAAAATCAGTCAGTTTCAAATGCTCAGGAAAGCTTGGCAGGCAAACTAATGAGGAGGAAAGACGAAGCATAATTCTTGGGTTCTGCAACAGGAAAGGAGGGCAGATCATCTGAGATTCATCAAATGCAGCAAGATATTGGCCCTTAAACAGGAGAATTCACCTTGAAGGTGAAAACCAGTGCAGTGTAGTAGGTAAGATTGCAAGGCTGGAACTCAGGAGATCTGAGTTCTAGTCTCTACTCAGCCATGGAGCTCACTGGGTCACTCTGGGCCAATCACAGAGCTTAACAGCAGGGGAATTTTGTAAGCCACCTCCAGTACCCTGAAAGTTGAAATGCAGGGTATCAACAAGAACAGTTTGGTCATTTCAGTTTGGAAGAGACATGAGGTATCCCATTTGGAATGAGGACCTTATAATTACGCCACTTTTCTCAAATGACCACTATTCTAACTTCACTTGTTTCTTTTGCCATTGATTTCTGCAATATATTCATTTGTACTGAAGACCAGCCCAACTGGTCAACATTAACATTCCTAGCCTTTTGGTTGGGAAGTCATTGTGCATGCTTACTTGGAACCAGAGAGAGAGAAATAACTAAAACACACAGGATTCTCTCACACAAGGAGGAATCCCAGAAGCCAGTGCAGCTATCTTATATTCAAATGAAAATGTGTAGGCTCCACCACACCCTTGCACATACAACCCTTGCATGTTGTTTCAACTAAAAATAAGACTTCCCTCGGTTTAGGTTTTGCCTGTCCAATGAGTCACTATCTGGTTTTAGTCAAACTACCCTGCCATATCCTCAGCTCCTCCCCATTTTTGAAACTAGGGATAATACTACTGAGGAATTAATCATTAGCTACAAATAATGTGTGTGTGAAATCTATCCATCTATCCAGAAGGCTAACAGTAAAAACACCCCAAACTTAAAATAATACTAAAAATGAAACAAAAACCTCATCAAAACAATCTTAAAGAAAATGCATTAAAATCTCATGATAAAACAATACGGGTGTAATCCAGTCCAGATGCCTGTAAACCCATGAGCTTTAAGGATTATGGTCATCCTGTACACAACGGAAGAAATGCAGGGGTAACAGTCATCTCCAGACTTCTCTCACGCTTGGCCATCTAAGGGCTGCCCCTTGGGGTACAAGGAGGACACTGAAGTGCCACTGGGTTATTTTGTATCATGGAAGTTCCCTTCCACCTCCATGTCCAAGAATGCAGCCGAAACCCTGTCTCCAAGGCAGCCAGGTTCTTTTTGTGCTGGCACTGAGGCTGATGAGGTGCTCTTTGCTCAGAGACTCAGTGGTGACGCAGGGGCTCTTTTCTGACTTTGTGGAGGGCTCTTGCAGGACTATGAAACCCAAGAATAAAAGCAGCCCCCAACCCAACAGACCACCTTACATACCACAGGCCTGTTTGAATAAAAACATCTTGGCCTGTACGAATTTTGCATATGCTAGGAAATTCTCATCATAGAATGAATTGCGACTAATAAAAGCATAGTGGAGAGTGTGTGTGGAAGAGGAAGCGTCCCAGTACAACGGGCCTTGTGGTTGTATAGGAAAAGCTCGCTTTCAGTGAATGCTTCTCAGGGTTTTGCCATACATGACTTGTAGGGGGTGATCTGTGCTGCAGGCGAAGGGAACACACATAGCATGGGAAACAAAACAAAAGTAAGCAGGAGAGATGGCACAGAAGATGACCTTGTGTATAGTGGAGTGAACTGGCTGACCAGTCCCTCGGTATTTTATAACATAGGGGAGTGAAACTAATAATCCTTGATGAAGTGGTTGGGGGCAGTTGTGGCTTCCTGCAAGGGTGAAAGGGCTACATTCCTTTAAACGCCCTCCTTCCCCCATTAAGATAAATTTGTCAACCTGTCTGAAGCCAGCATGAAAAATGAACAAAAACTGTTTGGTTCATCCCTACTCACCCATGCATAACCAAATTAACTAATTCTAATATCCAGTCCCTTGAATTAGCAAGACAGGGTGAAGGGTACTGGGTTTCACTGCTAATGTTGCTAGCAATTATCAGTTGTATAGTAATTGGTCTGCAGTGGTTGTGATCATCCTTCCAAAGCTGCATCTGGAGCAGATTTGGATCAGCAAGAAAAAACACATCACCATTAAAAAAAAAAAATCTTATTGTTTGTTTGTTTGGTTTCAATACTGTCCAACTGGAAACTGTCTTCTGGACAGTTTCCAGTCATTGCTCCACCCCTGGAAAGGAACAAGGAAGTAACAAAACCAAACCATATGCAACAATAGAAATATCAAAGCCATACTTAAATATTAAACATTAAAAATATCAACAGCATTAAGGAGCCAGTAATGCAATTAAAGATTAAATGCCTGCTGGAAAAAGAGCCTTAATCTACCATCTGAAGATGCCAGATGGATCTCTGTGGCCAGCTCATTCCAAGGATGGGGGCCTTGCAGAAAAGACTCTGCCGTACCTCACTACAACATGGTATTCAAATATATGTTTCATGAAGGTATTTTCAGCATCGCGGTATTTTAATTTTGGGGATGGGTGAATGAGCCTTTCTCCAGGACCATGTTCCAGAACCAGGATGCTTGAAGGACTGCTGTTTCCATGTGTACCTACCCAGCCTTTCTGATCTGGTCAAGAGGTCCTTCTTAAAGAGCCACCTCCTAATGAAGTGAAGAAGATGGTGAACCTTTTGGTACCAAATGAAGACAGCCCTATTGTCTAGGCATTTCAGTAACTGAATAGGTTTTTTCCAATTTTAAATGAATGTATTGATGGTTTTAGTTTACTATACTTGTTAATATTTAGTTGATCTATGAAGTTGTTTAAATTGGGCTATTTTTTATTTTTGTAATATATTGGTTTTATTGGATTTAATTGTTCACTGCTCAGAGAGTCCTATTTAGAACTATTGGTGCAGTTTATAAATCCCAAAAATAAATAAATAACCAATAAATATTTTGACTCATAATTCTCTTTCATTTCTATATTAATATGTGATTGAAAAAATATTCATAAAGACCTCCACATACACAATTTCATATATATTTTAAATTTTATTTTAATAGGAATTTCCTCTCCACTCCTTAAAATGTGCATCATCTCTTTAAAAATTTATATTTTTTATATTAGACTGCCAAGAACTCTGTTACAACAGAAAAGGGCAAAATCTAGTGGACAGCTAAGTTCCACCCATGCTTTAGTCCAAGATATTTAGACAGGATTCTCAAAAAGCAACTTCCTCATGTGTCCCAATTTGATTTGTGTTGATTTGGCTTTCTAGGCTTTCTCCCACTAGGTTTGAACCTTGCATTCACCCCCTTCCTACCACACCAACCTACTTCCCACTGC